>NC_067133.1:28067186-28667186 GCF_021347895.1 Acanthochromis polyacanthus | reverse complement strand
CAAAGACCAGGTTCATGCAGTTCTTAGCTCACCTCCATCTTGAGAAATATCAGCTGCAGTTTGAGACTTTGGTTCTCCTTAAGTAGCCTCTCTGTGTCCAGGGAAAACGAACTGATGACGCCGTTGAATGAGCCACATTTTTCTTCATTTCTAAAACATATTATCAAGTTAAAATGATAATGAAAAGCATCACTGACATATTTGTGTTTTATAATAAAAACTGCAGAATGTGCTAATTCTATTTATCCTCCATTGTTGGAAAGTGATCCAACAGCAGGTTTTATGTCCTGATTCAGTCGCTTCTTACGGGAAGGTCTTCCTGAACTCCTCATCGATGCTGTCTGTCAGGCATGAAGCTAACTTCACATTGAGGTTTATTTGTTTTCCTTTTGTTGTTTTGTGGACGCCATCTTTCTGAACTACACACTTCAATGTCCCATAGGCAGTCTTTGGCAGAGAAAAAACAGGAAAAAAAAGACACTGTAGATACACACCGACAAAAAGTTAAATTTAAGTTTATAATTCCAATACGTACGCGATCTAAGGAGTTCATGGATCTTTCACATGAACTTTGGGATTTTTCCACCCCCTCAATCAGGCGTGTTTCAAAAGCCTTGTGAGCGTCTTCCACTGCTTTTTTGACTTGACCAAGTTGATGGTTTAGATTCTTTTCAAGTTCTGCACAAACATCTGCTTTCTTTTCAGTCTGAAATACATAAAGCAACACATTCATCATTAAATTAATGAAGCTATAAATGCTAACTAATAGACAGACTATCCTGATTCCTGAAGTTTATTTCGTCGTCATATTTCATGTAGCCCATTTATACCTTTTACCAGCAAAATCTTGCTCCAGCTAGATTTAAAATGTTAGCAATGAAATTCTCCCATGGTTTCACTAAATCTGATCCTAGTTGACTAATATCTCCTTATTTGAAAATGATTATTTTCTGTAAATATCAGTAACAGGACAGTGAATGAGGCAGGATTACTCGTTCTTACCCCTTCTGTAGAGTTGGCTCCATGCATCAAACAGAGAATCCCATAAGCTCCAGTCACATAGTTTAATGTCTCTGAGTGACAGTTGTTGAGATCCTTCAAAAAATCCTGAAGTTTGGGTATTTCTGGGGGAAAAAAAGAGCAGTTTGAATATTCTGTTTAATTTTAATATTCTAGGCCAATGAGTTGCTAAAAAAGAATCTGCATTTGAGCTATACATGTTCTGTTCAAGTGTTTCCATCTGAACACTGGACCTACCGGTGTCCTCTGGATTTAGGCGTTTTTGTTTCAGGAACTCTGTGGAGCTCACTGTGAACACTTTGAAGCAGTCATCCCTGAAGTGTTTCTGAGGAGAACAGGTTTTAAGATGAGACAGAAAATAAGATGAGGTAAGCTGTATTGATCCCTCAGCTTTACATCCTACAGCAGCTGGACACATGAATCAGGATCAGTAACAAGAATAGAAGTACAACAGTACTTGTGCAGGAGGACCTTCATAAAGTTTCTTATGAAGCTAAAAGCTGTCAGGTAGCAGTTCCAGTCTGCAACTACAACCATGAATCTGTGTAGATTTATGTTAGTGTATGAAACTCACCTTAACCTGGTTTAGACTGCCATATCTTTTGATCACTTCTTCCTTGGCTGTCACGTTTCTTTGAACGATGTGAGCGCGAACATCTGCACTATAAGAAAAGAAATGCATCAGGTTGCTCCTTGTGCAATGTTTAGATCACTGGAACCTGAAATGCTTCATACAGTTCACTTCTCTGATGGAATGAAAGTGTAAATAATCTTTTTTAATCCTTTACAGATGCTCCCATTTACATTAACATTTTCACATTTTATTTTATTTAACATGTCTGTGGTTTCCTAGAATTCTTTCTGAAATGTTGTTTTGATGATTAGATGAAACGGAGACAGTTACTGGCAGTTGTTGAAACACTTCTACATTCTTTACATAAGACATTTTGCATTTTATATTTTTCTTACTGTTTATTTTTATTTACTGCACACTTTTGTTTATTTATCTGTGTCTGTATGTCTAGTTCTGTGCTTTGGGTCGTTGTTTTCTTGCATCACCTATCCTCTGTTGAGCTTCAGTTGGTGGACAGATGGTCTTAAGTTTTCCCGCAAAATGTCTTGATAAACTTGGGAATTAATTTTTCCATTGATGACAGGAATCCGTCCAGGCCTTGAAGCAGCAAAGCAGCCTGATGCCCCTTCCTCCATATTTCACAGTTATGATAAACTTTTGATGTTGGTGAGCTATGCCTTTTTCCTCCACACAAAGTGTTGTGCGGTCCTTCCAAACAACTCGATTTTGGTTTCATCTGTCCACAGAATTTTTTGCCAGTAGTGCTGTGGAACATCCTGGTGCTCTTTTGCAAACTTCAAGCGTGCAGCAGTGTTTTTTTTTGTTTTTTTTTTGGACAGCAGTGGCTTCCTCCGTGGTCCTTCCATGAACGCCACTCTTGTTTAATGTTTTACTTATTGTAAGTGTTAGCATGTGCCAGAGATTTCTGTAAGTTTTCTTCACCTTGTTGAGCATTCTGCGCTGTGCTCTTGCAGTCATCTTTACAGGACGACCACGCCGAGGGAGAGTGGCAACAGTGCTGAGCTTTCTCCATTTGTAGACAATCTGTCTTACCGTGGACACATGAACATCAAGGCTTTTAGAGATACTTCTGTAACCCTTTCCAGCTTCATGCATCGTAGGTCTTGTGAGAGCTCTTTTGTGTGAGGTATGGTTCACATCAGGCAATGCTTCTTAGGAGCAGCAAATTTAAAACTGGTGTGCTTTTTATTGGGCAGGGCAGCTTTAACAAATACTTCCAATGTCACCACATCAATTGCACTCCAGTTTGGCCGACTCCTGGCTCCAATTAGCTTTTGGAGAAGTCATTAGCTTAGGGGTTCACATACTTTATCCACACAGCACTGTGAATGTTTACATGTTGTGTTCAATAAAAACAAGAAAATATATCATTTTTGGGCGGTAGTAGTTTAAGCAGCTGTTTGTCTGTTGTTGTGACTTGATGAAGATCAGAACACACTTTATGACCAATTTATGCAGAAATCCAAGTAATCTCAAAGGGCTCACATACTTTTTCTTTCAACTGTATATTTGATTGCATTTATTCACGAGGATCTCATGGTCACTACATGCATCAGTGTCTAATTTTAATGCTGTATTTAACTAGACATGTTTACTCTCCTAATCTACTTACTCATCATCTGGATCTTCAATATAATCAGACTTGGTGCAGATAAAGTGAATTCGCTGACACTGGCCACTGTTTCCCATGAGGCTGCAGGTACTCATCAAGATCTCCCAGGGTTCTTCTTCTGCTGCTGCTCGATTGATTTCAGTCACTATCCACACAGTAGAGCAATCTCCAACAATCTGAAAAGGTAGAACAGCATGTTAATTATTTATAATTAACCATCAGTGCTTTGTAAAAAGATGCCATTACGGTTTACATCAACAGAAGTACATGAGGATAAATTACCCTTTTCCACATTTTAGCTCTGCTCTTGTTCCAGTCTCCACTTCCAGGAAGGTCCACCAGTGTGACGTGTTGGAGAAGATCATTGTTTGGCACCCTGACAGTCACACACTTCACCAGTGGCCAATAATACCTCGTTACTTCTCCATGTCTGGAGACACTTCTTGTGTATTTGACTAATCGTGCAGATAGCTCTTTGGCCTGCAATAAAAAAAAACAAAAGAATAATGAGTTATTGCAAGACAGTTATATTTATATGCTCACAAAAAATACTTTGCAAACAGCATAAAAGACTGACACAGCATAAAGTAGAACAGAAGAGCAATTGAATACGATCACAGAAAGTTAAAATAAACCATTTAAACTATAAATTTTAAACCCCAAAATGGAGACAACAGTTTCATTTGTAATATTCCAAACAGTTCAAGATTGAGATGTGACTAACTGGTTCAAAAGCAGCCATGAGATTTAATAAAACAATATTAGCAGCATGTTTTCCTGATCTGTGTTCACACCAGTGTCATTTAGAATCTCAGTTTCTATGAAATGATATGACGATTTTCAGCTTACTGATCCACATGTCAAAGTCTTTCTCTGGGATTGGAAAATTTCTTTAATTTCACTGAAATATTTGATGTCCAGCAGGTTGTCTGGAGATTTGCGTTTCCACTCTTCTCCGTACACTGCAGACAGCTTTTCAACAAAGTCACGATGATCTTCATCATCTCTCTGTTCTTCATCTGCATTCCTAAGAAACTGCTTCATTGTCCAAATTTCATCTTTCCACTCCTAAAAAAAAAGTTTCACATTTTAGCAGTGATGAACAGCATAAAGTAAGTGTAAACACATTCACAGCTTGTTTTACCTCGGTTGTAATGAACTCGATGTCTGCTTCGTACTTTGAGTTGCGCGTGTTTGCCTCCACTTTAATCATGACTGAGGTACAGGCAATAATCTCTCCAGAGGGCAACAGATTCTTCTTTCCAAGGATGGCATTTATCAAAGAGCTTTTTCCAGCCCCAGTTTTACCAAAGACACCGATCAGTTCCCTCTTGTCTGTCTGCAAATCATGGATTTTAGTCCTGCAAAGAGTTCAAATTTGGGTTCACAGAGTAATTTGAGAAATACATAAACACTGTGAGTCAACAGCCTGCTAAAGCATCATTTCATTATAGTCAATATTTTTGTACTAAAAATGTCTCTAAAGAATTACCACCAGACTTTTATTACGTTTTTTCCTCTCAGATCACTATTTTGGTTTTTGGCTCACATATTTTTGGTCCACTCTTGATACTCTGAGTATTGTTCTGACAAATAAACAGTAAAAATGAGGGCATCTAGCAGCTAGAGAGTCAGATGTTTTCTTCAAAAGTTGGTGGATGTCAGCAACAGCAAGCAAAAATAGCTTCCCACTGGCAAAGTTAGTCCTAACTTTCAGACTGTTATATTTTAATGCTTCAGCAGGAATCCACTTTAAATGGGAGAAGTGATTGGTGTGTAAGTGCTACTGAAGTGGTCAGTCATGTGGTTTCAGGAACAGTAAGTGCAGCTCTCAACAAGCTCAAAGATAACTGATAGCAGCAATACGTGGTGTGCTGATAGTACTATTTTTGAGTGTTCACAGTTACACCACTAGGGGGCTGTCTAAGCTAAGTTCACCTAGAGTGCCTATATAATGAGAGTGGCGACATGACGGGTCCAAAAAATTTTGGTCACGTGATCTATAGGAGCCATTTTGTTTCCAATTCATGAACGCTGGTTATGCCTGTTAACGTTGTTTACAACGCAGAGAGTAATTCTAGGTCTTTTTTGGCTTCATAAATACCTGAAAAATGACGGTCTGTTGTGCCTTTGGGTGCACAAATCGATCGGAGAAGGGATTACACATGTTTACATTTCCCAGGAGTAGTGAAAGAATGAAACTGGGGGAAAATAAAGTCCGGAGAGTGGGATGGAAACCGACTTCATCATGATTTTTGTGCCAGGTTCGTCCCATGTATGTACTTTCATGTTATGATGTATGGGTGAATGACAGAAAAGTTTGATGTGATTTTAGGCAGTTGTGGTTATTTTGACTTTGACCATTTTCATGCATGGAGATGCATGAAATACGGGCCGCTGAAGTTTAACGGGGTAACCCGTTAAACTTCAGCGGCCCATCTGAGCTTCGACAACAGCCTCCCTGTTCATTCACATGATTTCCAATTCAACAAACAGCTGACAGTTTTCTGTTTCCTATTTTCTGTTTTCCGTCCAACCTGCAGTCACTTATCAGCCTCATATGACCCGAACAGGCTCCGTGTTGTTCACATGTTTCTGGGCTGTTAGCCGCCGTTAGCATGAGGATGCTGTTAGCCATATGCTTACAGCTGCAGCACCGTACAGGCGGACGGGAAAAAGTATTTTACTAAATTTACCGAAGCTACAAGCTCGATGATAGAAAGATTATACACCCATGGAAAGCTTAGATTCTCATGAATCCGCCGGTATAAACCACTTTCAGATGTGATTACCACAGCGGGTAATATAAACACATTTGTCCGACAAACAGCAAATAACGTAAACAGCACAACTCACCTTTGAAGGCTCAAAACTAGTCACAGATGAAAATATTCCAAAAAACGGCAATAATCCAACCTTGGACATCCAGACAAAACAAGCCAGTAAATTATTTTGTCCAAAACATGTCTTGAAATCAGTAAACAATCCATAGTTTCCGTGAATGTGCACCTCGCGCTGCGCGTCCCATATTGAGTGAATGGAAACAAAATGGCTTCAAATCCCCAGTTGTCGCCACTCTCATTATATAGGCACTCTAAGTCCACCTAGAGTGCCTATATAATGAGAGTGGCGACATGACGGGTCCAAAAAATTTTGGTCACGTGATCTATAGGAGCCATTTTGTTTCCAATTCATGAACGCTGGTTATGCCTGTTAACGTTGTTTACAACGCAGAGAGTAATTCTAGGTCTTTTTTGGCTTCATAAATACCTGAAAAATGACGGGTTGTTGTGCCTTTGGGTGCACAAATCGATCGGAAAAGGGATTACACATGTTTACATTTCCCAGGAGTAGTGAAAGAATGAAACTGTGGGAAAATAAAGTCTGGAGAGTGGGATGAAAACAGACTTCATCATGGTTTTTGTGCCAGGTTAGTCCCATGTATGTACTTTCATGTTATGATGTATGGGTGAATGACAGATAGAAAAGTTTGATGTGATTTTAGGCAGTTGTGGTTATTTTGACTTTGACCATTTTCATGCATGGAGATGCATGAAATACGGGCCGCTGAAGTTTAACGGGGTAACCCGTTAACCTTCAGCGGCCCATCTGAGCTTCGACAACAGCCTCCCTGTTCATTCACATGATTTCCAATTCAACAAACAGCTGACAGTTTTCTGTTTCCTATTTTCTGTTTTCCGTCCAACCTGCAGTCACTTATCAGCCTCATATGACCCGAACAGGCTCCGTGTTGTTCCCCTGTTTCTGGGCTGTTAGCCGCCGTTAGCATGAGGATGCTGTTAGCCATATGCTTACAGCTGCAGCACCGTACAGGCGGATGGGAAAACGTATTTTACTAAATTGACCGAAGCTGCAAGCTCGATTATAGAAACATTATACACCCATGGAAAGCTTAGATTCTCATGAATCCGCCGGTATAAACCACTTTCAGATGTGATTACCACAGCGGGTAATATAAACACATTTGTCCGACAAACAGCAAATAACGTAAACAGCACAACTCACCTTTGAAGGCTCAAAACTAGTCACAGATGAAAATATTCCAAAAAACGGCCATAATCCAACCTTGGACATCCAGACAAAACAAGCCAGTAAATTATTTTGTCCAAAACATGTTTTGAAATCAGTAAACAATCCATAGTTTTCGTGAATGTGCACCTCGCGCTGTGCGTCCCATATTGAGTGAATGGAAACAAAATGGCTTCAAATCCCCAGTTGTCGCCACTCTCATTATATAGGCACTCTAAGTCCACCTAGAGTGCCTATATAAGGAGAGTTACTTTCACTACTCATGGGAAATCTAAACATGTGTAATCCCTTCTCCGATCGATTTGTGCACCCAAAGGCACAACAGCCCATCATTTTTCAGGTATTTATGAAGCCAAAAAAAACCTAGAATTACTCTCTGCGTTGTAAACAACGTTAACAGGCATAACCGGCGTTCATGAATTGGAAACAAAATGGCTCCTATAGATCACGTGACCAAAATTTTTTGGACCCGTCATGTCGCCACTCTCATTATATAGGCACTCTAAGTCCACCTCCGGAGGAGAAGAAGCAGCACCAAGTTGTTGCTGGCTAGCGGTTGAACAATGTAGCAGCCATGTTCAATAAAAGAGCTTGAACCCACATATTTTTAATGTTTTATTATAAACATTACATGGTACCAGGAGTTGGCCACTAAAGACGGACACCATGGAAAGAGTGAAGCCGCCAGATGCCGTCAATTAGACAGGAAATGTGGACTGAGAGTGGCAAACTTTTAAACAGCGGTTTATGCTATACCTAACTGCTGTCGGTCTGGAGGAAAAGACTGACAAACGGAAGATTGCGTTACTTCTTACCGTGGCGGGTCCACAAGCCGTGGAGGTATACAACACGTTTGTTTTCGCTACTCCAGAGGACAAAGAAAAATTTGATGTCGTCGTGAGAAAATTTGATGAACACTGTTCACCCAAAAAGAATGAAACGTTCGAGAGGTACGTCTTTCACTCACGCATGCAGCTACCTACAGAGAGAAAGCAAGAACGTGTAATTTTGGCCAGCTACAAGAATCCATGATAAGAGATCAGATCGTGTTTGGTATAAAGGATAAGTAGATGAGAGAGAGACTTTTGCGAGAGGAAGATTTAACATTGGATGGCGCAGTAAAAATATGTCATGCCAGTGAACTCGCACTTCAACATGCAAAAACCTTCAGCAGCTCAGCAAGGGACATGGACGTCAAAGGGACAGCCGTGGCTGCAGTAACCACATGACAAGGACACAAGTATAAAAAGGTGCAAAATACAGCATCAAAAGAGACAGAGACATTTCAGTGTAAAAGATGTGGCACCAAACATGCAAGACGACAATGTCCAGCTTACGGAAAAATCTGCAATAAGTGCAAAGGACAAAATCATTTTGCTAAGCATTGTTTTGCAAAGAACAAGCAAAATCAAAAAGACAGAGTACACACTGTGGAGGAAACTGCTCTCAGTGACACATTTTTCGTGGGAATGGTGACAGAACAGGACACACCCATGGAGCAAGTGACAGTCAATACAGTGGAGCAGGACAAATGGACTGAGACATTACAAGTGAATGGAGCCCTAATCACATTTAAACTGGACACAGGAGCCAAAGCTAATCTGGTGAACGAGCGAGATGTGAAAGCAATGAAGGTAAAGCCAAAAATTTACCAAAATAACAGTTCACTCCAAGCATATAATGGACAGCCAATCAACACAAAAGGTAAATGCAGACTCAAGGTACGAGTTAAAGATAAATATCACAGTCTGATGTTTATTGTTGTACCAGAAGGACATGATTCACTGTTAGGAGATAAAGCATGTGAGAAGTTTGGCCTTGTCAGAAGGGTCTTCAGCATAAGCAGTTCTGAGCTAAATAGTGTGAAAACTATTGTGAACAAATACCCAGACATCTTCAAAGGTTTTGGTGTCTTACCTTTCACCTACAAAATACAGTTGAAAGATGGAGCTCAGCCTGTAATCCATGCACCTCGACGTGTTCCAGCAGCGCTAAAGGACAAGCTCAAAGAAGAACTGGATCGAATGGAATCACTAGAAGTGATAAAGAAAGTGGAGGAACCCACTGAATGGGTTAACTCTATGGTGTGCATTAATAAACCCACAGGTGCTCTTAGAGTATGTATGGATCCAAAACACTTAAATGCTAACATAAAAAGAGAGCACTACCAGATACCTACAAGGGATGAGATAACAAGTGAAATGAGTGGTGCAAGGTTTTTTAGCAAACTGGACGCATCACAGGGATTTTGGCAACTCAAGCTTCATGAAGACAGCACAAAATACTGTACATTCAACACGCCATTCGGACGATACTGCTTCCTAAGAATGCCATTTGGAATATCTTCAGCTCCAGAGATTTTCCACAGGACAATGGAGCACATGATAGAAGGCATTGAAGGAGTTAGAATGTATGTGGATGACATCATTCTGTGGGGATCCACACTTGAGCAACATAATGAAAGACTCAATAAAGTGCTGCAGAGAGTCAAGCAGTATGGACTGAAGCTGAACAGAGCAAAATGTCAGTTCGGAGTGACAGAAATCACTTTTCTTGGAGATAAGTTGACAGCAGATGGCATCGAACTGGACAAGGACAAAATACGAGCTATACTGGAGATGCCACGGCCAGAAGACAAAAAGGGTGTTCTGCAAGTACTTGGATGATTAATTTCATCGGAAAATTCATCCCAAACCTGTCTTCAAAAACAGTTCACCTGAGACAACTTCTACACGATAGTTATGAGTTCAAATGGAGCGACAATCTTGAAAAGGAATGGCAACAACTGAAAAAGACACTGACAACAGAGCCAGTCTTGGCATATTTTGATCCAAAGAGAAAAACAAAGATATCTACAGACTCATCAAAAGATGGGATCGGAGCCGTTTTGTTACAGGCTTATGAAGACAACTGGAGGCCAGTGGCCTATGCCTCAAGAACAATGACTATGTCAGAATGTCGCTATGCCCAAATTGAAAAAGAGACTTTAGGGTTAGTGTACGGATTTGAAAAGTTTCACAGCTATGTCTACGGGTTACCAACATTTGTGGTGGAGACAGACCACAAGCCGTTAATTGCAATCATAAAGAAAAACTTCAGTGAAATGTCTCCATGCATTCAAAGACTCATGATGAAGCTACAACGCTATGACTTCAACTTGATCTACACACCAGGTAAACTCGTTGTGTTAGCAGATGCTCTCTCTAGGGCCACTACACAAAGCAAAGAGCAAAGCTCTACAGAAACAGATGTAAGTGTACATGTAAACCTAGTCGTGAAGTCACTTCCAATGTCAGACATGAAATCAAAACAAATTGCACCGGAGACACAAAAAGACACTTGTCTACAGAAAGTAATGACACTGTTAAATGGAAAATGGCCAAGAGGTGAATGTTGACCATAATACAACATCAGAGCAGAGTTAAGTGTGGTGAGCCCGATCTCACGGGGATTCGTGAAACTGTCACGTAAGTTTTAGTTTCGGTTTCGTGGGCACCAACACGATTTCGTCATGTTTTTCGTGCCGCTCACCACGAAATGCGCACCAATGTATTTTAAACGGCGGACTTTTCGTGCCACTCAGAACGTATTTCAAAAGAATGTGTATATTATATTTTTAATGTAAAACCGTGGCGAATCCAACGCTATATTTTGCATGACATCGTCCCTAAACATAACCCTAACCATAACCCTAACCATAACCTAATCATAAGCCGGTGGTACACTTACCAATTTGCATAGGAATTTCAAGAATGTACGGCGGCCGGCGGCCGCAAACGCAATCACACAAGCAGTATACGCCGATGGACAGCTTAGATCGTCATGAATCCGCCGGTATAAACCACTTTCAGATGTGATTACCACAGCGAAAAACATTTCGTGGTGAGCGGCACGAAAAACATGACGAAATCGTGTTGGTGCGCACGAAACCGAAACTAAAACTTACGTGACAGTTTCACGAATCCCCGTGAGACCGGGTTGGTGTGGTGAATGGACTTTTGCTAAGACAAAGCAGAGTAGTAATTCCACACTCACTGAGGAAGGAAATGCTGAAAAGGTTGTATGAGGGACATCTCGGCATAGAGAAATGCAAGCGGAGAGCAAGAACAGCAGTCTATTGGCCTGGAATAAATGCAGATATTGAGAAAATGGTCTCAACTTGTGACACTTGTATCAAACACCAGGCAAAGCAACCAAAAGAGCCTTTGACCATAACAGACATTCCAGATGAACCATGGCAGAAAGTAGGGACAGACATTTTCCATCTGGATGGTAAAAACTACTTGCTAGTCATTGACTATCTGTCAAACTATCCAGAGATGGCGCTATTGTCCAATATGTCAGCGACTTGTGTCATAATGCACATGAAATCAATCTTTGCAAGACATGAAATACCTCAGATTCTTTACAGTGACAATGGACCTTGCTATAGTTGTAGAGAATTTCAACTATTTGCACAAGAATATGACTTTAAACATGTGACCCGCTGTATCCGCAGTCAAATGGGAAAGCAGAAAAAGGGGTACACATTGTGAAACAGTTACTCAAGAAAGCACAAGACAGTAAGGCAGATCCTTACTTGGCACTACTGAGCTACAGAGCTTCACCATTAGAGCATGGTAAATCTCCTGCAGAAGTACTAATGGGAAGGCAACTACGGACCACTCTTCCTTACTCAACCACCAAGAAACACAAGCAAGTCCAAGACAAAATGAGACATTTACAGAAGAGACAAAAGGTCAACTTTGACAAGTCCTCAAAAAGTTTAAAACCACTGGCACCAAATGATATAGTCAGAGTGGAAGATGCAAACATCTGGACAAAGAAAGCAACAGTACTGGAGGAAGTGAATCCAAGATCCTACAATGTGAAAACTGAAGATGGACTGATACTAAGGAGAAACCGGAGGAGTTTGTTGCATACTTCAGAGACTATAAGATCGGAAGATGGACAGTGTGAGGACAATAACAAAACAATGCACGAACCAACCTCGCCTGCAAAGGACGGTGTTGAGAAACGTGACCAAGCACCAGCGCTCAGAAGATCGGCACGCACTATTAAAGCACCTGATAGACTTAATCTTTAAATGAGTTAAATCAAAAGTAATAAATGTTTTGTGAGTGTTAAAAAAAGCTAATTGATCTAACTAAAAAAAAGGGGGAAAAAAAGCTTTGCATGCAGATAACATGTTACAGTAATGGTTTTTGAAGAACACATTGATGCAGTAACTTTGCAAGTTAATATACAATGTGTAAATGCGTACTGTGTTATGGTTCAGTTTTCATCCAAAGAAAAGGGGATGTGCTGATTGTACTATTTTTGAGTGTTCACAGTTACACCACTAGGGGGCTGTCTAAGCTAAGTCCAGCTCCGGAGGAGAAGAAGCAGCACCAAGTTGTTGCTGGCTAGCGGTTGAACAATGCAGCAGCCATGTTCAATAAAAGGGCTTGAACCCACATATTTTTAATGTTTTATTAAAAACATTACACGTGGGACCAAAAAAAAGATTTATGTTGGCTCAGCAGAAAGGAGCCAGTCGAGGTAGTTGGGACGCCTGAATTGAACGCCTCTTGGGCGGCTTGTTGGTGTGGCCAATGGAGGTATCTGCTACTGGCATCTTTGCTGGGACTTGACGAGGGTATGAAGCTGGGAGAAACTGGTGACGCAGCATGAAAAGTGTGAGAATGAACTGTTGAAGAGGTGTAAAGAGTGAAGTCGGCATCTCGGTGCCAGAATGAGAGCCGAACTTGTTGAATGGGGTAACAGATTGATACGAGCGAGAGAGAGGGAAAAAGGGGTGGATTGCTTACTGTGAATGGGGGATGGAAGGGGATGACTGGCAACCCATTGCCAAAACAGAGAGAGGGAGGATGCTGGAAAAAAAAGGATGAAAGAGGGATTAGCTCACAGCCTGGTGCCAGACGAGAAATGAAAAGGTTGTTGGGAAGTTTCAAGGGAGGAAAGGTGAGTTGGTATCCCCCTGGCTTTGTATCCACTAGCCAGAAATGTCTGTCGTGGTGGAGATGGAGACAGGTTACAGCAGGGTAGGTTGCTGGTGGATGGGATGAATCATACCTGGCAACCTGGACAGAGATTTGGAGAGTATGGTGATGTCATGCTTGGTTATACAACCGCGGTGTCTGTAGTAGAAGATTGTTGTGGTTTATCATGTACTGAAAGCTCCGAGCGTTTGTCAGAGGTTCAAGTAGCTTGACTTTGCTGTTAGTGAGGTGGCACCTGAAGACCAACGGCGATCTGGTTGGAGATCTTAATGGAGAGAACATCACCAGGACAAGTGTCAGGAACGTGGACATGAGAGTAAGATGAGCAGTGGCGGCTGGTGCTGAAATTTGTTGGGTGGGCTAACAAATGCATAATACCAATTAAATGGTGAACACAGCTGCAAAAGTAACATCACCTATGATACACACAGTTACATCAATTACAGGTACACTATACTTTTTTAGTGCTCTACATCAACACTCTCTCTCTCTCTCTCTCACTCACTCACTCACACACACACACACACACACCACTACAAAACGTGTTCCAACTGCAACGACTGCCCACAGACAGCCTGCTGCAACTGTCTTATTACAACTGTTTGGCGACATGTAGTGCAAAACACGCCTTCAGTACAACAGATGACCTCAGCAAAAACAAGGTGTCACAGTCCTTTAACAGGTCAACATGGGCCTACCTTATTTGAAAAGAAGCTCACATCGACGGCCGATGTGATCCCAGTCTCTTAACTTCCAGCTTTTCCTCCAAAGACATTGAGGAAAATGGACAAGAAAGCAAATAATCCACCTCGTTCATGCTAACGCCCGCCATAGCTTAACCTTTTCTCGCTGCGTCAAAGGCCTGTGGGCTGCCTGAAGTTTTCCCAAATGATCAGTAAATCACGGGGGCGGGACACGACACCTGTCAATCACTTACAAGAATGAAATGAATGAAAGCGGACTGTATCTGCTGGGGCTGTAAAAAAATAAGCCCATTTAGAGATATGCTATGTTTTTCTTTTGACTGATTGGTGCTGTTGCTACGTTTTTTTCACCTAAACTTAAAAAAATCTGTTGTAAGTTATTTAAAAAATAGTTTTCTCATCTTTTTTGTGTTTGCTTGGGAGGGCTTAGCCCTGTTAGCCCATTTATGCCAGCCGTCCCTGAAGATGAGTGTTTCCGGGTGCATTGACATTGTGATTCAGCTTCTCTGGAGGCTTGCTTCAGGCATCAAAGGTGTCTTTTTTTTTATTTGGGTGGAGCTACGGGTAGCACAATGACGCCATGCTCTGAGGCACCGCATCAGCATCTGTCAGATGGACGATTGTTGTGGTTTGTCATTTGATCTAAGTCCCAGGAGTTTGTCAGAAGTTGGAATAATTTACCTACGTCTTCAGTGTGGTGGCAGCCAAAGTCTTCCTCTTTGCTTTCTGAAGACCCACGGCAGTCCGTTTGGATATTTCACTGGAGCGAATGGAAGTTGAGGAGGGAGTAGTTAAGGTTTGGTCTTCCCTGACAAGATCCTCCCTGGTTTAAGATGGAATCAGATGAGGAGTGACTGATGGAGAAGAAGAGAGGAGTTCTGATCAGAGTAATTTCTGTGGGACAAGTGACCCGGTTACTGATGTTCCTGGAGCGACGCTGATCCCCTCGTCTTCGGGGTCTCGTTGTGGATTAAGCTGATCGGCGTGGAGGAGATCTGGAACCAGGCTGAATGTTTCCTCATGAAGGGCAAGGTGGATGAGCGTTTGGTGGTAAGTCAGGGTTTTCTAAAACTTTCAGACTGGCAGCGTGGCTAAATTATGTGTTGCTCTGTGCATGAGAAGCAAGACTGAACGAGTTGGAAGCAAGGGCAGAGTAGTATGTATGGATATGGGACAGGAAGGGGGATGACTGAAGAGTAGCAATATATGAATCAGAATCAAAAAGGTTTTAAATAAATTTTCAATTACAAGGAAACTGACTTGGGATTTTAGTGCATAGCAGTAAACAGCATCGTATAGATAAACAGTGTTGCTATACAGAAGGCAGCAAGTGTTTGTTATTGGGACATGCAATCAGACAAGAGACTGTCCTTCAAAAGTTATGAGATTGGTTTCTTATACCAAATCAGAGCAGGTATCTTCTTTGAGAACACAAAAACATTATACCGTCCACTGTGTTGTCTTCGTAAGATTATGGAGATGTCCTGTAGGCTCAGTGTGAATAATAAAAGGTGAACTAATTACTGCTAAGTCATGATTTTGTACACAGTCATACTGTACGAGTTTGCTCATTTTGGCAAAATGTTGTGAAGAAACTGAAGACAAACTCTTTCTGTTCCTCTGTGGATCTGGTTCATGGTCCGGTGTAGACCAAGAAAACTTAATACTCACCTCAGGAAATTATTGAGGTTTGTGTTGTCTTGGTGATGCAGTTTCTTCAGGACTGATCCCATGATGTCTTTCACATCAGACAGTATTCTTGCTTCTGTTGGTGTAAAGATAAGGGATTATTTAGAAAGAAGCACGAACCACTGTATCTAAATAATGCACAATATGAAGTATGTAAAATTTGGGTGAACATGTGAGAGCAACTTGTGTAGCAAAGTCAACTTAATTTGCCTCAGAGTGTATCAGGCTCATTTTATGGACACTTACTGAATTCATTTAAAATCCATGTTTGGTATGTTGACTGTTAAAGTTTTCTATTTTTCAAATGTTTCAGACAACAGAAAGTATTTTCCATGACCAGGATAGAATCAAACATCAGGCGCACAATAAAATTGCATTGCAGAGAAGTTTAACCCAGAGGTCGGCTGTTGGTTGACATTGTTCAGAAATAAATGTAACTACCTGTGTTTGATTGTGTTTCATTGTCATGCTATCATTTATTTGGTTGTTGCTCTTTGCTAGATTCACCCTGAAGATCAAAATATTTCTTTGCTTATTGGATTTTTTTAGAAGGCATAAAAAAGCTACCTGTGTGTCCCAGGTCACTGAATATTGGAATTTGTCAGTACGGTTATTGTGAATATTTCATCTTCAATAAAAGGGTATCTCACCTTTATCACTTGTTGATGGCAAAACCTGAGGATGAATAAAAACTGACAGAATTTAATCAAGAAATTTAACAGAACAATGACCTTCATGTCATTAAAATGTTTGAGCAGATAATGAAAATATAATATTTTTAATAAATCCTGTCTAATCAGTATAAACCTGTAATCAACTTACTGAAACAGCATAATCTGCTTCCTGATCTGAGTTTTGTTCTTCCTGGTGACACAAAGATCATCAAAAATCCTTGTAAGTAATTTTATTGTCAATGAGATACTCTAAACTTTTATCCATAGATACCATCATAATTTTTTTTTAAAAAGTTCCCTGTAACAGCATGCATCTACATTAGTGAGATTTATGACACCAAATGTTAAAGTGAGCAGAATATCTTCAGATGCAGAACATTACCTTTAACTGCTTCAGTCTCTTCTTGAATTTTGCTCTTGGTCCCACTGCTGGGATCAAGTCTTTAATGTCTTGATCATCGAGATCATACAGACTTTCCTTGTCCATGCTATGATCTGTAGTTAAAATATTTAGTTAAATCTTTGTCATTCAGGAATAAACATTATCTTCAAATAGCTGCAGAAATCTATCCCATAAAGCAGTGAAACATGTGGACACAGCTGTTAATGTGTCAGTGGCTGTATGAGCTGAATGCATCTTCATTCTCTTCTACTGTAACTTTATTTAACAGCCTCCAAGATGCTCCAGCAAAGCTCATGTCTCTGCTTGTTCTGTGTGATGATGTACAAATGTTTCACCGTCAGTATTTCTGTTCACTCACAAATGAGAACAATAGAACCAGCAGAACAATGCTGCAGCATTTTTATGTCTGTATTAGTACATGTTATGTTTCATTATTGGCAGATCACATCAATAATGAATAATACTGTACAAAGCAATGATATATGGTCATACTTTACCTTTAAATCTATCAATGAGCTCACTAAGACCCCATTCAGTCAGTTTGTTACAAACAAAGTCATCCATGACCAAGAACAGGAACTGAAAGATAAATGAAAATGTTGTAATCAATCATTGCTGCTCAACATTTCAGAGTGTTGTGATTAATTACCCCTTAACTGCATTTACATGGAGCTTATACAGGAAGATGAATCAGCACTGAGTTGTGATTGAAGCTTAAATGGTTCACCTGATATTGAAGGTAACGCAGACCAGAGCAGGTGAGGAGTTCAGGAGGGCGACGTCAGTAGAGACACAGACCTGCAACAGGCAGCCAAAGACATGAGGAAAAAATACAGCAGCAACAGTTCAGGAACAACAGGAGGTGAGAAACAGGAGAGTTCTATAAAAAAGGAACGGATCAGAACAAAATAAACTCTATAAGAGAGGCAGCAGGAATAAACCTGCAGTCAGAGGCTGACCAGGAAATGAACCATTGAGCAGGAAATTTATTCAAGTGCTAGAAAAACGGGTTTGCTTTCTACAGACCAAACCCACTGAAGGTTAGACAGAGTGTCATTTTTCTCCACTGCATAAAAGTAAAGTTATTTAATTTATTACCAATAAAACAATAATAAAATAATAAAAATTCCTTAAAATTATGAAAAAAATGTTTTATATCAAACCAAGAGTTGTTTTATGACCAGCAGGAGCCAAATAATGTTTTCAGTGATTTTGGTAACACTGAAGTGTATAAGAACGAAGTTATTAATTTTTTAACTATAAAAATTCCTTAAAATTCATATTTTTTATTTAATATCAAACTAAGAGTTGTAGTATGACCAGCAGGAGCCTGCTTATGGCTGCAGTGATTTTAGTGACATTACAGTGTATAAGCGTGAAGTTACTGAATATTTGTGTCTCTTAGCTGTTGCAGCATTTTTGCAATTTGCTGATGGTCCCTGTTCACTCGTCTCACAGTCGGCTACATAGACACCAATGTTAGTTCTACAGCTTGAAAGACAGCGACTTTTGATAAAACTGGCCTTTTAGCACATTGTCTACCTCACAAAGATTTGAAAGAGACATCGTTTATGTTAACCCTAACCCGATCTTTACTGAACTCAGCTTCCTCTCGTCTTTGGAGACACAACAGGTTGAGAAAAAATGAACTGCAGCGTGTGCAAGATTTGGTATTGATCAGATACCAAGCAAATACAGGGCCAGGATCACCGATACCGATACTCCAGACTGACTTTTTCAGTAGTTGGTAGGTTTAGAACAAAGGTTAGGTGCTGCTGTATATGGTCCAGATCTGGAATGAAGATAGGGTTATAAATGCTCACTGGGTCTAAGGATCAGACTAATTCCTGGGGAGGTTTTCTGTGGGTCAGAAGGAAAAATCTGGGTTGCTGATGAAATCCCAATGTGAGGGATAACCTCCTTAAACAGTGTTTATTTTTAACAGTTTGGTCCATATTTGTACAAAACCTCGGTCTCTGAAATAGGAAATCATCTTTTAAGGTGCATTTTTACATTAATTTATAGCATGAAGTTACTTTTGTAATGTTGAATATGATCTTTATAAATTTTCCCCTATGGTTATTGCCTTTGATAATAAAGTATGACATTGTCATTTGGCCACGCCCACCTGGTCCCACCTGGTTACAAGTGAAACACCACAAACACTATATTTACCAATGTTCCCTAAACGCCTCACAGTGGAGGTGGATTTATGGCTCTTTGAGGGGAGCCAGATCTTAATAATAACAATAATTCTAACTTTATTTGTACAGCACCCTTAGAACAGTGTTCACAAAGTGCTCTGACAGTTAAAACACGCAACACAGACAATCAAGCAAGACACAGGAGACAAGTCAGAGCAGTCGATTAAAGTAAATAATAAAATGATACTGAATTAAATGAATAATTAGCTAGATTAGCACGCAAATCAAACAAGGGAACGAGGCAGTTTGAAAATTAAAGAATAAGATTGAGGGTTAAAATTAAAAGTAAAAAAATGAGAGAATTAAAGAGAGACAACATCACACCAAAGGACCAGGCAGCTAAAATTAAAATAAAACAAGAGAACATCTAAAATAAACAGGACATAATAGAGAATAGAACACTGAAACTAATTAAAGCTAAAAATAAACCTCACATAAAAGTAATTCCATAAAAATGGGTTTTAAGAAGTGAGAGAAGCGAATGACTCTGTAACCTTATCTCTTCAGGCAGGTCGTTACAAACCATAGACTGTATCTATAATGGACGTAGCATCTGGCTCCAGAATTGAAGCCAAGCCGGAAGTGTCAAAAACTTGCAATATCACGCCGTCCGCTAGGGTTGGCTCCAAAAAGCTTTTTCTCCATAGACCCCAATTCATTTTTGGAAAAAATAAAATTTGATAGACTGATGTTCTACAGCTCAGGATTTTTTTCCCGTTAGTTTTCATGGTCAAAATGAGAGATCAGGTGGCTGATCTTAAAATAAATCAATACTGAATTTTAAATAAATCGTTAAAGTTGGCGGAGCCAGGGGGCGTGGCTATACTTGATGGACAGCAACAGAAACCTCTGCGGTAAAATGTGGGCGGGATAAGAGAGTCCCCAGCCAATCCTGCCCCTAGTTGCTCTCCGGTCCAGTCTGTTTGATGACGCTTTTTACGTCACTGGCTCCAAAAAATCCAAAACGGCGACCAGGAAGTAGCAAAATCCGGGCTTCATTTTCTCGGCGTTGAAACCAACGGGTGACGTCACGGTTAGTTTATGCCTGTTACAAAGTCAAGGTGCTGATAAAGGAAGAAGCCGCTCCTTTCAAAGAGCCATTCAAGATACTGGCTCGTTGTTTTATTCATTTATTTTTGAGAAGTCAGGGTTCTCACCAGGATTTTTTTTCAGCGTAACAGCAGGTCCTCCTGCACGCGCGCGCAATAGACGGGAACGCGCATGAGCGTATGCGCAATAGACGGGAACGGGTCAATCGACAGGAAAGTACGGCTGAGGTGGGGAGACATAAATTAACCTAGATAGGCACCCAGTCGATTTAAAACAAAAGCACATGGCATTATCTGTCAAAATAACAGCGCAGCGGCCCTAATCACAGTGTTAACCCTTCCTGTTCGGCCCGTGGTCAGGAAGCCCGGGGTTAACCCCCTTCACTTCCTCAGCAGCCGTAGAGGCAAAGACACAGGAGCCCAGCCGTATCGAAGAACACTGCAGCCTTTATTGTCTATCAGCAGTGCCTGAACCGCACAGTACCGTCCAACCCAGCAACTACACACCTCTCCACCTCTACCGACTGCCGTCTCGGGCTGCATTCAAGGTAGCTTGGACATCTCGCTCTCCCCCTCTCTCCCACACACACACGCTGCTCTCTCTCCCACTCTCATGATGGAGCCACACACTCTCATAACAACAGCGTAATCTTTGAAATGCGCTGGCGTAGTGGCCCTAATCACAGCGTAATCTTTTAAACTGAGCGTAATGGGCCGTTAAGACTGCGAGAGAGGAATATAAACCACCTTTCGTCAAAATTGACAGCTTCCAATCAGAAGCTGCCACGTCACAACTTTGACAGGTGGCCCCGCCCCCTTTTTTACCGGAAGTCCCGCCTTACCACATGCTCTTTTACAGGAAGTCCCGCCTTACCACGTGTTATTTTAGAATGTGTTTTTCCTGGAAGACCCTTCCCCTCGGACGCCAAAGTCAGGTCTAAAGTGTCTCCCTAACCCTCAGCGGCTTATCTATTCGGTGCAGATGCGCCCCTCCCCCTCCCCCTCCCCCTCCCCTCCCTCCCTCCCGGGTCCGAACTGTCAAAAAGTATTTTATCTGATCTGGAGCAGACGCGTCCCTGTAAAACAAAAATTTCAGCATTCTTGTCCATCCACCCTATGACAAAAGTTTTTAGCATTCTTTTTGACAGAGAAACCCGTGAAATCAAATGTTCTCTATTAGCTTTCTCCTATCTCGCCTTTCTGCGCGCTACCCCTGCGACCTGTCACTGAGAGCTGTCGTGACCGTGTGAGCGCTAGATACCTCCCCCAGCTACACTGAGAGGAAGCCCCTCCTTAATCGAGAGGGTTTATCAGCGTAGCGGGGGAGAAGCAGGTTTGTTAAACAAGCAAGCAAGAATCTTTTTACACTCTCTAAGTTAGTTAATTTAAACACAAGACACTCAACAAGAACTAACAAAAAAACCTTGGCTATTTAACTGTTTGAAATATACCAATCAGAAAATAAAACTTTAGCAATTTAACTGTTTGAAATATACCAATCAGAAAATAAAACTTTAGCAATTTAACTGTTTGAAATACTCGAACCGAAAATAAAACATTAAAAATTTAACTGTTTGAAATATATCATTTGGATAAATAAAACATTAACAATTTAACTGCTTGGAATATATCATAAATAAAAAAACATTCACAATTTGACTGTTTAACCCTTAGGGCCCTGGGGGGGGGTTTAGGTCCGTTTTTGACAAATTCTGATTTTACCTTTATATTTCACCTTACAAGCTGTTGATCTTGCTTTGCTTGGTATCTTTTTTTTCAGCACAACCTCACTTGTGTGATTCTATAATTTTTTATACATTTTGATATAATGAATGGACACACTTGACCTAAAATAGCAGAAAAAATACAAAGTCTGAATAGAAAAAAGTTAGATTGTTTTTTTGCTGTGGACACCATAAACATCTGTAATGAATCTTTTTCAGAACTTATAATGTAAATATAAATTGTTTGTCATAAAATAATGTACAAATTTAGCAGTTAACACAGTTATATACCACTATTTGCACTAAAATGCAGGAATTTTTTAGGCGTTTTTGCACAAGTATTTCCAAAATCATGAGGAGTCACAATAAAATTTTACATAAATGAATTTGTACCATTCCAAAAAGCTTTTTCTGTCCACCACAATCTATACAATGACAAAAACAATAGAAACAGGCTTTAGGGCCACAGGAAGAATCCAGAGTCCTGTGTAAAACAAAAAATTTCAGCATTCTTGTTCATCCACCCTATGACAAAAGTTTTTAGCATTCTTTATGACAGAGAAACCCGTGAAATCAAATGTTCTCTATTAGCTTTTCTCTAACAAAGAAAGAACTAACAAAAAAAAAACTCAGCAATTTAACTGTTTGAAATATACCAATCAGAAAATAAAACTTTAGCAATTTAACTGTTTGAAATACTCGATCAGAAAATAAAACATTAAAAATTTAACTGTTTGAAATATATCATTTGGATAAATAAAACATTAACAATTTAACTGCTTGGAATATATCATAAATAAAAAAAACATTCACAATTTGACTGTTTAAAATAGATCAATCAGAAAATAAGAACCGACAGTCTTTTATCCGGAAAGTTTCAATGATGTAGAAATCAACATATAGTTTAAACAACAGTAGTAGTTCTTGCCATAATGCTGATTGTTTGTCAGAGACTCCTGCTGAGAGAGGCTGCAGTCAGGCTGACTGCTGGAACTAAACACAACTAGCTGCTCATTCGTAAACTGAAATGAGGAGACCAGAATAAAGGAGGCTGGAGGTGCAGCCTACATCCACAAAGCCATAATTCAAGCTGTGCATTCATTTAGGACATAATAATTTAGATCACTATTAGGCACCGGACTGTTTTACTGTGGCTGAAACTCTGAGGTGCTTTACAGGCCCTGAAGTAGGCCTCTTGTTTGATTTTTTTTTTTTTAGTTGTTGTCTTTTCAGCAACTTCTAGTACTCTGCTTCTCTTAAAACCAATTTAACCAACTTCACTGACTACAAACTCACGTTTCATTCCCCGGCATATTTCTCAATAACGGAAAGAGACAATAACGTGATGTTTGGTCTCGTTTGACAGTTTTCACGAGGAAGATAGGAAGTATGCAAGAATCAACCAAACTATCCGAGAAAGAACGAATTTACCAGTTCTTCATTTTTATGTTATCGCAAATGAATGTTATGTCATTACAGTCATTATATTTGTGTTTTACATTTGATATATTCGATTATAATAAGGAACAAACACAAAATTTAACAAGACTGAACAGAAACTTTGAACCCAACCTCCTGCTAATGTGTAACCTGGAGTTTTGTAAGAGCTTACATGTAGCATCACATCATTGCTGGAAACTGCTGCAGTGTTTTTCTATTAGTACTCGGCACATGCCACTGCCACGTATAGAGGGAAACAATGAAATGGGGATACTGACAGCAAAGTATTTTTCTTTACTAGACACAATAAGTATTAAAAAATAAGTAATGCATAAAAACTTTTTGAAATTTCTGTAACAATTAAATGAAGAAGGTCCGTTGTTGGATGGGATGTTCACACTCCTGCATGTGTGCATGAGGACAGAAGAGGATATTTGCCGATCAGTGATTCAACTAAGAGATGTGTCACCATCATATTCAATGGAATAAGCCTGGATATTTCAAGATCCTAAGAGAGTTAGTGCTTCTTAACCTTTCTTTTAGTCACATTTTCTAATTAACTTGTAAATGCAAGCTGCATTATCAACTTAAGTCTCAGGTGTTTTTTGAGGCAGATCAAAAATGTAAACTTCAACATACTTTGAGATGAAATGGTATATTTCTCAGGTCACTTATAGAATCAGTATCTTCAAATATAACTGGATTTAATGTTTTTTTTGTACTAAGGTTCAACTTCATATTACAGCCACTTTCCAACTTTTATATCTGATTAAATGCTATTTAGAGGCAAATGGAATGAATATTTTCAAGGAAAAAGAAAAGCATTACATTTTTGCTAATGTTTTGTATTCTACTCAACTCTGCTCATCATAGCAATATTTATCGCATAACACCTGCCAGCAATCAGAAATATGAAAACAGTACCACAAAAAAGCACAACTACAGGATGCTCAGTGAACTCAAGTCAATGTTTATGCTGAGTCCACATATACTCCTAAACTGAGGGTTTGTCACTTGCTTTTGCTACGCTCCTGACAACAGTAATGTTGTTTTTCTACACAACGAACCATCAAGACAATTAATCGCATAAAAAAACCCTCATAAGCCCACTGAAAGAGTTGAGAGATCTCTTAAAATGCTGATCAATGACGACCCTCTCGTTCTTGGACCAGGACCTTTTGGGTTTCCCTATAAATAAATTAAGATTTTACACAACTGACAACACGTTTTTGTTGTGAGACCACAATCAGTTCTTCAAAATAAATGTCCCAGTGTTCCATGTAAGTAATATTCTTGTACCGTAAATATACTTTTTGGCTTGAAATTCTCTCGCAACATTTTTATTATAGTTTTAGCATATAGTCATAATGATATTTTACTAGCCCCGGCCAAATAATTACCATTTCAATGACAGATATATCATCTCCAGTGTGAGAAAATGAATCCAAACACTCCCCGGCTGATCACTTTCAGCACTGTGTTGAATGTCAAACTCATCTGATGTTTGAGGAGAGCAACTGGCCAATTAATTGGTAAAATGATATAACAATGCGTAAATTTACGTATTAAATTATGCTATTAACTTTTTTATGACGCTTATAAGCTTTAGAAACTTTATTTATTTATTTCCGTTGTTATTACTATTGTTGTTTGTGGCTCCCTTGTGATCAGTTTGGTGTGTGAAACCTGTGAACGCATAACAGACGTACCATATTCAATCAATTAAGGATGATATTCATCCTATACATAAATGTTGCAATAATAACTACAGTTTATACATACACTGCTCAACAAAAATTAAAGGAACACTTTTTAATCTATTGCATCAAATCAGTCAAACATGTGGGATACTGATCTGGTCAAGTAAGTAAAAAAGGGGGTTTTTCGTCAGTTTCAGCTGCTTTGGTGTTCATAAAATTAACAACAGATGCACTAGAGGGGTAACAATGAGACAACCCCAAAACAGGAATGAGTTTACAGGTGAAGGCCACTGATGTTTTTTCCTTCCTGATGTTTTCTGACTGTTTTTCACTAGTTTTGCATTTGGCTAGGGTCAGAGTCACTTCTGGTAGCATGAGGCGATACCTGGACCCTACAGAGGTTCCACAGACAGTCCAACTCCTCCAGGATGAAACATCAATGTGTGCCATTGCCAGAAGGTTTGCTGTGTCTCCCAGCACATTCTCAAGCGCATGGAGGAGATTCCAGGAGACAGACAGTTAGTCTGGGAGAGCTGGACAGGACTGTAGAAGGTCCTCAACCCATCAGCAGGACAGATATCTGCTCCTTTGTGCAAGGAGGACCAGGATGAGCACTGCTATAGCTCTACAAAATGAGCTCCAGCAGACCACTGGTGTGAATGTCTCTGATCAAACAATCAGAAAGAGATGTAATGAGAGTGGTCTGAGGGCCCAGCGTCCTCTAGTGCCCGCTGTGCTCGCTGACCGGCACCGTGGAGCTCGGCTGGCATTTGCCATAGAACACAGGAATCTGCAGGTCCACCACTGGTGCCCTGTGCTTTTCACAGATGAGAGCAGGTTCACCCTGAGCACATGTGACAGACATGAAAAGGTCTGGAGAAGCCGTGGAGAACGTTCTGCTGCCTGTAACATTGTTCAGCATGACCGGTTTGGTGGTGGGTCAGTGATGGTGTGGGGAGGCATATCCATGGAGGGACACACAGACCTCTACAGGCTGGACAATGGCATTCTGACTGGCTTTAGGTATCAGGATGAAATCCTTTGACCCATTGTCAGACCCTACATTGGTGCAGTGGTCCTGGGTTCCTTGTGGTGCACGATGATGCCTGGCCTCATGTGGCAAGAGGATGCAGGCACTTCCTGGAGGATGAAGGAATTGACAGCACTGACTGGCCCCAATACTCACCTGACCTGAATCCAATAGAACTCCTTTGGAACATTATGTTTTGTTCCATCAGACACCATCAGGTTGCTCCTCAGACTGTCCAGGAGCTCAGCGATGCCCTGGTCCAGTTCTGGGAGGAGATACCCCAGGACATCATCAGTCGTCTCATTCAGAGCTTGTCCCGACATCGTCAGTCATGCATACAAGCACATGGAGGCCATACAAACTACTGAATAGCATTTTGAGTTGCTGCCAAGGAATTTCAGAAAATGGACCAGCCTGCCACATCAGTTTTTCACTTTGATTTTGGAATCTCTTGAATTTAGCCCTCCTGGGGGGTTCATAATTTTCATTTCCATCAAACAATGTGGCATCTTTTCATTCCTAACACACTAACCAGTCCATATCAATGTAAATATCCAGTTTGTTTTTTCCCCACATTGAAATATGATGTGTTTTCAAAGTGTTCCTTTAATTTTTTTGAGCAGAGTATAATATTTTCATGACACGTTAAATGCATGAAGGGAAGAAGTCAGTAGTGTCTGTCTTGGCACATACTTGTGACGGCTCGAAGGCGTCCATCAGTGGTTGAGCGTGCTTCTGTAAATTTGCACAGCATTCTGCCAATGATACCTTGATGCCGTTCATTGCACTAAAGAGCAAAGTTACCCGTTCTGACATTTTTGAGATCGCCCAAATGGAACCTAGGAGTAGTGTACAGTTGTTTGATAGGGGTCCTGTCCATCTGTCAGTATGTAGTATGTAAACCAGGCACCCATGCACGGGTTTCATTGGAAACAATGTCCAGTAATAGGCACCCTTCTAAACTGCATAGATTGTAATATTTAAAAAAAATACTTTTAAAAATTGTAGTATTGCAATGACTGTAATAATACTTACGAAATACAGTTGAGTTCATGTAAACTGACTTGAAGACTAACATTTGAGACAATTCACTAGTTATGCATTTTTCAGCTCTACATTTCACTTATTGTAAAGAAATCTTAACTCATAGCAGTCATCACGCCCACCGAAGTGACATTTCCATCCTGAACTTACCTGGATATGTGACTCTTTCTTGTACTTGTATTGCATGCCTCCAACATACTCACAACTTGACAAAGAGGAAGCTCCAGCCATTTGAGACAGCAGTGTTGACTGTGCCAAATCCAGTTTCCTGCTCGCTCCTTAATCTGCAATATTTCTGTTCAGTGGTGGCTAGCCTTTCATTCTTCCTTTTGTCACCAGAAGTGAGTAGCTCTCCAGAAATTAGAATTTGTTTTTATTCAAGTGAAATTGTCACAGTGCACAATAGCGTTGACTCGGACGTCATGTCACGAGCGCACACACCCAGACTATGCATGTAAGTTGTACATAAATCGTACACTGACTGCGTAGTGTAGCACCGGGTGCGCTCGTCTTCTCTATGGGCTGTGTGATTATGTAAAATTATCAGTCGTGGCTTTTTCTGAAAGATCAGCGGGAGACATTTGATACTTTTTGTCCTGCTCATCTTTAGGCGCATTACCGGTTTTGTTGGACACTGAATGTTGTACAATACACGTAGCTTCATGTTTGAAACAATCCTTAAAGGAACTCTTTTGCATTTTTGATTTCAAAACACGTCACTTTTTAAATGTATTAATGAAGATTTAACTTTACATCAGATGGAGTGTTTTTTTTTCTTACATATATCCGTATGCTTGGTTTACCGCCGTGTCACTGAACCGTCAAACTTAGCATGTAGAGAATACGGCTTGCTTTGTGGGAAAAGTCCCGAATTTAATTTTAATCGTGACACTTCTTCTGCTGAAAGAACAACAGTTGTGGTAGAACCAGTGTTAGGCCATTTTACTTGCGAGAATTGCTATTTGGGCCGAAGATGTATTTATAATGTTTAAGACATCTTTGTGATGTCAGGCTGTGTGCTATTGTAAAGTGTACAGACAGTTATTCTGAATTTTGGAAACAAAGTTTTAAAGTTAAAAACATCTTGCGTGCTTGTTTGTTTTTATTTATGTTTTATTTATGAACTCAACTGTATTTCGTAAGTATTATTACAGTCATTGCAATACTACAATTTTTAAAAGTATTTTTTTTTAAATATTACAATCTATGCAGTTTAGAAGGGTGCCTATTACTGGACATTGTTTCCAATGAAACCCGTGCATGGGTGCCTGGTTTACATACTACATACTGACAGATGGACAGGACCCCTATCAAACAACTGTACACTACTCCTAGGTTCCATTTGGGCGATCTCAAAAATGTCAGAACGGGTAACTTTGCTCTTTAGTGCAATGAACGGCATCAAGGTATCATTGGCAGAATGCTGTGCAAATTTACAGAAGCACGCTCAACCACTGATGGACGCCTTCGAGCCGTCACAAGTATGTGCCAAGACAGACACTACTGACTTCTTCCCTTCATGCATTTAACGTGTCATGAAAATATTATACTCTGCTCAAAAAAATTAAAGGAACACTTTGAAAACACATCATATTTCAATGTGGGGAAAAAACAAACTGGATATTTACATTGATATGGACTGGTTAGTGTGTTAGGAATGAAAAGATGCCACATTGTTTGATGGAAATGAAAATTATGAACCCCCCAGGAGGGCTAAATTCAAGAGATTCCAAAATCAAAGTGAAAAACTGATGTGGCAGGCTGGTCCATTTTCTGAAATTCCTTGGCAGCAACTCAAAATGGTATTCAGTAGTTTGTATGGCCTCCATGTGCTTGTATGCATGACTGACGATGTCGGGACAAGCTCTGAATGAGACGACTGATGATGTCCTGGGGTATCTCCTCCCAGAACTGGACCAGGGCATCGCTGAGCTCCTGGACAGTCTGAGGAGCAACCTGATGGTGTCTGATGGAACAAAACATAATGTTCCAAAGGAGTTCTATTGGATTCAGGTCAGGTGAGTATTGGGGCCAGTCAGTGCTGTCAATTCCTTCATCCTCCAGGAAGTGCCTGCATCCTCTTGCCACATGAGGCCAGGCATCATCGTGCACCACAAGGAACCCAGGACCACTGCACCAATGTAGGGTCTGACAATGGGTCAAAGGATTTCATCCTGATACCTAAAGCCAGTCAGAATGCCATTGTCCAGCCTGTAGAGGTCTGTGTGTCCCTCCATGGATATGCCTCCCCACACCATCACTGACCCACCACCAAACCGGTCATGCTGAACAATGTTACAGGCAGCAGAACGTTCTCCACGGCTTCTCCAGACCTTTTCATGTCTGTCACATGCGCTCAGGGTGAACCTGCTCTCATCTGTGAAAAGCACAGGGCACCAGTGGTGGACCTGCAGATTCCTGTGTTCTATGGCAAATGCCAGCCGAGCTCCACGGTGCCGGTCAGCGAGCACAGCGGGCACTAGAGGACGCTGGGCCCTCAGACCACTCTCATTACATCTCTTTCTGATTGTTTGATCAGAGACATTCACACCAGTGGTCTGCTGGAGCTCATTCTGTAGAGCTATTGCAGTGCTCATCCTGGTCCTCCTTGCACAAAGGAGCAGATATCTGTCCTGCTGATGGGTTGAGGACCTTCTACAGTCCTGTCCAGCTCTCCCAGACTAACTGTCTGTCTCCTGGAATCTCCTCCATGCGCTTGAGAATGTGCTGGGAGACACAGCAAACCTTCTGGCAATGGCACACATTGATGTTTCATCCTGGAGGAGTTGGACTGTCTGTGGAACCTCTGTAGGGTCCAGGTATCGCCTCATGCTACCAGAAGTGACTCTGACCCTAGCCAAATGCAAAACTAGTGAAAAACAGTCAGAAAACATCAGGAAGGAAAAAACATCAGTGGCCTTCACCTGTAAACTCATTCCTGTTTTGGGGGTGTCTCATTGTTACCCCTCTAGTGCATCTGTTGTTAATTTTATGAACACCAAAGCAGCTGAAACTGACGAAAAACCCCCTTTTTTACTTACTTGACCAGATCAGTATCCCACATGTTTGACTGATTTGATGCAATAGATTAAAAAGTGTTCCTTTAATTTTTGTTGAGCAGTGTATGTATAAACTGTAGTTATTATTGCAACATTTATGTATAGGATGAATATCATCCTTAATTGATTGAATATGGTACGTCTGTTATGCGTTCACAGGTTTCACACACCAAACTGATCACAAGGGAGCCACAAACAACAATAGTAATAACAACGGAAATAAATAAATAAAGTTTCTAAAGCTTATAAGCGTCATAAAAAAAGTTAATAGCATAATTTAATACGTAAATTTACGCATTGTTATATCATTTTACCAATTAATTGGCCAGTTGCTCTCCTCAAACATCAGATGAGTTTGACATTCAACACAGTGCTGAAAGTGATCAGCCGGGGAGTGTTTGGATTCATTTTCTCACACTGGAGATGATATATCTGTCATTGAAATGGTAATTATTTGGCCGGGGCTAGTAAAATATCATTATGACTATATGCTAAAACTATAATAAAAATGTTGCGAGAGAATTTCAAGCCAAAAAGTATATTTACGGTACAAGAATATTACTTACATGGAACACTGGGACATTTATTTTGAAGAACTGATTGTGGTCTCACAACAAAAACGTGTTGTCAGTTGTGTAAAATCTTAATTTATTTATAGGGAAACCCAAAAGGTCCTGGTCCAAGAACGAGAGGGTCGTCATTGATCAGCATTTTAAGAGATCTCTCAACTCTTTCAGTGGGCTTATGAGGGTTTTTTTATGCGATTAATTGTCTTGATGGTTCGTTGTGTAGAAAAACAACATTACTGTTGTCAGGAGCGTAGCAAAAGCAAGTGACAAACCCTCAGTTTAGGAGTATATGTGGACTCAGCATAAACATTGACTTGAGTTCACTGAGCATCCTGTAGTTGTGCTTTTTTGTGGTACTGTTTTCATATTTCTGATTGCTGGCAGGTGTTATGCGATAAATATTGCTATGATGAGCAGAGTTGAGTAGAATACAAAACATTAGCAAAAATGTAATGCTTTTCTTTTTCCTTGAAAATATTCATTCCATTTGCCTCTAAATAGCATTTAATCAGATATAAAAGTTGGAAAGTGGCTGTAATATGAAGTTGAACCTTAGTACAAAAAAAACATTAAATCCAGTTATATTTGAAGATACTGATTCTATAAGTGACCTGAGAAATATACCATTTCATCTCAAAGTATGTTGAAGTTTACATTTTTGATCTGCCTCAAAAAACACCTGAGACTTAAGTTGATAATGCAGCTTGCATTTACAAGTTAATTAGAAAATGTGACTAAAAGAAAGGTTAAGAAGCACTAACTCTCTTAGGATCTTGAAATATCCAGGCTTATTCCATTGAATATGATGGTGACACATCTCTTAGTTGAATCACTGATCGGCAAATATCCTCTTCTGTCCTCATGCACACATGCAGGAGTGTGAACATCCCATCCAACAACGGACCTTCTTCATTTAATTGTTACAGAAATTTCAAAAAGTTTTTATGCATTACTTATTTTTTAATACTTATTGTGTCTAGTAAAGAAAAATACTTTGCTGTCAGTATCCCCATTTCATTGTTTCCCTCTATACGTGGCAGTGGCATGTGCCGAGTACTAATAGAAAAACACTGCAGCAGTTTCCAGCAATGATGTGATGCTACATGTAAGCTCTTACAAAACTCCAGGTTACACATTAGCAGGAGGTTGGGTTCAAAGTTTCTGTTCAGTCTTGTTAAATTTTGTGTTTGTTCCTTATTATAATCGAATATATCAAATGTAAAACACAAATATAATGACTGTAATGACATAACATTCATTTGCGATAACATAAAAATGAAGAACTGGTAAATTCGTTCTTTCTCGGATAGTTTGGTTGATTCTTGCATACTTCCTATCTTCCTCGTGAAAACTGTCAAACGAGACCAAACATCACGTTATTGTCTCTTTCCGTTATTGAGAAATATGCCGGGGAATGAAACGTGAGTTTGTAGTCAGTGAAGTTGGTTAAATTGGTTTTAAGAGAAGCAGAGTACTAGAAGTTGCTGAAAAGACAACAACTAAAAAAAAAAAAATCAAACAAGAGGCCTACTTCAGGGCCTGTAAAGCACCTCAGAGTTTCAGCCACAGTAAAACAGTCCGGTGCCTAATAGTGATCTAAATTATTATGTCCTAAATGAATGCACAGCTTGAATTATGGCTTTGTGGATGTAGGCTGCACCTCCAGCCTCCTTTATTCTGGTCTCCTCATTTCAGTTTACGAATGAGCAGCTAGTTGTGTTTAGTTCCAGCAGTCAGCCTGACTGCAGCCTCTCTCAGCAGGAGTCTCTGACAAACAATCAGCATTATGGCAAGAACTACTACTGTTGTTTAAACTATATGTTGATTTCTACATCATTGAAACTTTCCGGATAAAAGACTGTCGGTTCTTATTTTCTGATTGATCTATTTTAAACAGTCAAATTGTGAATGTTTTTTTATTTATGATATATTCCAAGCAGTTAAATTGTTAATGTTTTATTTATCCAAATGATATATTTCAAACAGTTAAATTTTTAATGTTTTATTTTCTGATCGAGTATTTCAAACAGTTAAATTGCTAAAGTTTTATTTTCTGATTGGTATATTTCAAACAGTTAAATTGCTGAGTTTTTTTTTGTTAGTTCTTTCTTTGTTAGAGAAAAGCTAATAGAGAACATTTGATTTCACGGGTTTCTCTGTCATAAAGAATGCTAAAAACTTTTGTCATAGGGTGGATGAACAAGAATGCTGAAATTTTTTGTTTTACACAGGACTCTGGATTCTTCCTGTGGCCCTAAAGCCTGTTTCTATTGTTTTTGTCATTGTATAGATTGTGGTGGACAGAAAAAGCTTTTTGGAATGGTACAAATTCATTTATGTAAAATTTTATTGTGACTCCTCATGATTTTGGAAATACTTGTGCAAAAACGCCTAAAAAATTCCTGCATTTTAGTGCAAATAGTGGTATATAACTGTGTTAACTGCTAAATTTGTACATTATTTTATGACAAACAATTTATATTTACATTATAAGTTCTGAAAAAGATTCATTACAGATGTTTATGGTGTCCACAGCAAAAAAACAATCTAACTTTTTTCTATTCAGACTTTGTATTTTTTCTGCTATTTTAGGTCAAGTGTGTCCATTCATTATATCAAAATGTATAAAAAATTATAGAATCACACAAGTGAGGTTGTGCTGAAAAAAAGATACCAAGCAAAGCAAGATCAACAGCTTTTAAGGTGAAATATAAAGGTAAAATCAGAATTTGTCAAAAACGGACCTAAACCCCCCCCCAGGGCCCTAAGGGTTAAACAGTCAAATGGTGAATGTTTTTTTATTTATGATATATTCCAAGCAGTTAAATTGTTAATGTTTTATTTATCCAAATGATATATTTCAAACAGTTAAATTTTTAATGTTTTATTTTCGGTTCGAGTATTTCAAACAGTTAAATTGCTAAAGTTTTATTTTCTGATTGGTATATTTCAAACAGTTAAATTGCTAAAGTTTTATTTTCTGATTGGTATATTTCAAACAGTTAAATTGCTAAAGTTTTATTTTCTGATTGGTATATTTCAAACAGTTAAATAGCCAAGGTTTTTTTGTTAGTTCTTGTTGAGTGTCTTGTGTTTAAATTAACTAACTTAGAGAGTGTAAAAAGATTCTTGCTTGCTTGTTTAACAAACCTGCTTCTCCCCCGCTACGCTGATAAACCCTCTCGATTAAGGAGGGGCTTCCTCTCAGTGTAGCTGGGGGAGGTATCGAGCGCTCACACGGTCACGACAGCTCTCAGTGACAGGTCGCAGGGGTAGCGCGCAGAAAGGCGAGATAGGAGAAAGCTAATAGAGAACATTTGATTTCACGGGTTTCTCTGTCAAAAAGAATGCTAAAAACTTTTGTCATAGGGTGGATGGACAAGAATGCTGAAATTTTTGTTTTACAGGGACGCGTCTGCTCCAGATCAGATAAAATACTTTTTGACAGTTCGGACCCGGGAGGGAGGGAGGGGAGGGGGAGGGGGAGGGGGAGGGGCGCATCTGCACCGAATAGATAAGCCGCTGAGGGTTAGGGAGACACTTTAGACCTGACTTTGGCGTCCGAGGGGAAGGGTCTTCCAGGAAAAACACATTCTAAAATAACACGTGGTAAGGCGGGACTTCCTGTAAAAGAGCACGTGGTAAGGCGGGACTTCCGGTAAAAAAGGGGGCGGGGCCACCTGTCAAAGTTGTGACGTGGCAGCTTCTGATTGGAAGCTGTCAATTTTGACGAAAGGTGGTTTATATTCCTCTCTACTGTGTAACGGCCCGTTAGACAGTGTAACGGGCCGTTATGACAGCGTAACGGCCCATTACGCTGAAATGCGCTGGCGAGAACCCTGGAAGTTAACCAGGGATAACTGTTTTTTTTGTTTGTTTGTTTTATTCAAGGAAACAATCATTGGTAGCAGTTATACGATCATAATAATTCAAACTTTCAATACTCTCTTGAATTTTATTTACAAGGTGACCCAAAAGTTTGGAAACAAATGAAAAGTCTATAATCCAAATAATATATGTTATGTTATTTCAATAAATCAGTACCACAGATATATTCAGAAAAGTAACAGATTAGTGTAAAACAAACATTTTTCAACATGTTCATGTTTGTTTCTTCTACAAAGACGTGAACGTTTCCACACCCTGGTTACACTGGTATCTTCTGGAATGTACCTTCATTCATGCTTATGAAGGTTCCTCAAACTGGCCAGTAAATGTTGCCTCATAGTACTTTTGGATGTTTAAAAAAAAAAAAAAGTCAGATACTTTACCATCAAGAGTTTTGAAATCTGACACTGATGATCTGCATTTTGAAGTTCTGCTCCAGCATACCTGGACCTTATGCTTCTATTCATTTTCTTCTGAGTTATTGCACTCGGCAAATACTATGCTTTTAAGTTATTTTATTATGCTATAACAAAAATGGGTAAAATAAGAGTGAATTCATGCACCCCCAACTGAAACAGACACTGCAGTTAAACTTTGTTTCCAAACTTTTGGGTCACCCTGTATATTTTATTCTTATTTATTATTTTTATATTTTTTCTGCATTGTTAAAATGTTCTTGTGTGGTTTACATTGTTTTTGTTATTGTTTATATCTATGATATATGGCAGTGTGAGCTGTTTGTTTTTCTGACAGATGTTGCATTGTGCTCCAGCTTGGGTGTCGTCTCCAGAAAAGTGCAACCAATGCTGCAACGTTTCCTTTGACTCTGGCTCATTTTGTGAGTTTTTTTCCCTGTCCAAATATCTCCTACAGCACTAGTCTTTATGATTGTCTCATCGGTTCAGTATCTTCCTGAATGCAGACTGATCATCAGCTGTGTCTCAGTCAGACTTCTCCCTCTCTGCCTCCTCTTTCCTCAGTGTTGGTTGAGGAATGAACAACAGCTAAACAGCTCATTTTACACATCAGACAGGAACAGACTGACAAAGCCACAGAAGAAATTAAAGTCATACTTTCCACTACAGCTGTGATGCAGCTGGCTTTGATTGTTCATCTGACTCACTGATGGTAAAACATCTAAACACAAGAGGGAGGAGGAGGCAAAGCAGTTTCTCAACACCAAGAATGTAACTAAATGGACTTGCTCTTATATAGCACTTTTCTACTCATCAGAGTACTCAAAGCGCTTTTACAACAATTGCTCCCAGTCACATTCTAATGTGTAGATTGCTAATTAACCTGCAACATCAGTCAGTATACATTCATACACCAGTGAAACAGTCACTAGTAGGCAATTCGGGGTTCAGAATCTTGCCCAAGGAAACTTCGGCATGCAGCACATGACTAGATAAGAGCGGGAATCGAACCACCAACCCTTCAATCATTAGATAACCCGCTCTACCACCTGAGCCACAGCCGCAGGACATAGACAGACTGAGGAATGGTCCTAGTGCTGCTCCGTTTTATCCACACACTCTTAAAACATTGGTCAAAGTAATTTTGGAAATAATAATGGAAATGTATAGAAATGTCCTTGACATACTATGACAACTTGTTCAACCATTTTACATGTAAAGACTTATGCAATGAGCTAATGCCTAAATGTTGTGGGGTTTGAGACTATTCAACAGAGATCCATTGATCAACATGACATAAGCAACTGATAATGTAGGAAACAGCAGAGAAATGTACAGAATCATTTGCATGGATGAACCAAAGCATTTGCAGTTTGTTAAAAAAAAAAAAAAAAGAGAAACTGCTTTTTTAATGTGCACAAGTGACACAATGATGTGAAGATTGAACAAGCAGTTTTGAGAATTTCAATTCTGACCTGAGAAATGTACCAGAGTGACTGAAAAATACTAAATAAAAACCCTGATGGAAGTCAAACCATAGCAGAAATAGGGATTTAACGAACAACCACTGAAAGCTTCACTCCACTCAAATGAACTAAAACTGAAAAAGAGACTGTCTAAACTTAACAGCTGATATTTACCATCAGAGACCCAGAGGACAGCTTTGTCGTTCTGGACTACCAGCCTCCTCCAGCATCCACAAGTCCTGTCAGGAAAACAGAAACCCAACAAAGCTCTTCCTACAACTCAGCTGCACTCTCTGTTACACTTTGAGGGAAATTTCGCTTTGAAATAAATCTTTTTTTTCTCACCTCAGAGCATCAGAGACTGGACATCCATCTGGTCTTAGAGTTAGGTTTCGTTTCCACACGTTGTTAACTTGTGACTTCTTCCCGCCTCCGTTATTTCTCCGTTTGTTCGTCCTCTTCCCGTCTCGTTCCTCCCAGAGAGGAGGAGACATCAGGAGGCAGCAGACAGACGTTCTGAAATAACTCTGATAACTCTGAACAGTCGCTGTTATATTTTATTCGTAGTAGTTACGCCATTTAGAGAGATTTTATAGATATTTCTACTGACCGATTTTATACTTGTCGCTTCAGATTTATGGCAACACACATCTGTCAAGTTACCGCCACAAACGTATGCTGACGCATCCTGTAAAGCACTCTCAAAATAAAAGAGCAAAAATAATATATTTTATTTATTTATCTATTTAGGAATTCTGTCTCAAAAATCTGTGACGTTTTATTATATTTATTGTATTGGCTGAGAGCATTTTTATCCTCAAGTTTTTTTCCCTTTTGCTTTACTTTCATGGAATTCAGTAGTTGGACTACTGCCACCTACATTTGTTCTCTACCTGCACAGAGAAGTTCTGATCTTTACTCTCCGTTCACAAGATCATTTGCTGCTTTCTGTTCCTAAAAAACTTTTGTTTACTCTGCACCTTTTACATGGAATATGTTGTAGAAAAACTAGAAATTAACCGAGGTCATCTCATTGAGCACTTTTAAATCCAAATTGTGAGTTCTTGAGGCCACAACATGCACTTGTTTTTCATAACTTGCTTGTAAATTCATTTTTAATCTGTTTTTATTCTGTTTTAGCTGTGTAATTTTGTAACTGAATTTTGTATTTGCTGCTACCTCCCTTGAAAAAGAGGTTATTAGTCTCAATAGGATTTCTCCTGGTTAAATGAAGGTTAATAATAATAATAAGAAGAACAAGAACTAGATTGTCAGGGAGGCTCAGAGAACAGGCAGACAGGTGGAGTTTTTAAAAGGATTTACTTGTTCAAAACCAAAGTCCATTAAAAATAAAAGGCAACATATAGAGCGAAAGTAAACTAAACAGGAAAAAAAGCTTTGGGGAAAACTAAACCAAACCTACAAAAACTAAGCCAATCTACAAAAACCTAAAAAACACTGAACTAAACTCAGAGGGTAATCTACAAAAACTAAAGCAGAAACAAACTAAACTAGGTGTTAAAAATGTTAAACATTAAACAAACTGGAGGACAGGGAATGTAAAGATCCACAGTAAAAAAAAAAAAAATCATAAGATCACAATCATATTCTAATCATATATATCATTAAGACAGATGACACATGAACCTGATGAACCGGGGTGAAAAATAAATCCCAGCACTCTAAAAACACCACTGCATGTCAAATAGAACTGTAATCAAAGCACTTGTGCCTACAACCATCACACTTACACAATTTAATGATTAAATGAAAGCATACACAAAGCAGAATAAAACACTATTTAACCCTCAGATGCTCCAATGATTGGACCCTATACTCACCCAGAAGTGAGTTCGAAATGACCTGTAGAAAAATCAATGTGTTTTTATGACATTTTTGTCATTTTGGTTCAGAATAATCATTTGTATTTTTGCTTGTATTAGATTTTTTCCACACAAAAATGCTTTCATCTTTGAAATATGTTTGTTCTTCATTTTATAACAGATTTTAAACATTTTAAAGATGGAAAAAAGGATCTTACACAGAACAGCAATAGAAGAAAGTCAACATCCGTTTTCTTTTCCTCCAGCTGTTGCTGCTCTCCATCCCTCCATCACCTCTATTCATGTATTTTTAGGTTTACTTTTGGAAACTCCTTCAATATCAGAAGTGAGACTGTGATTAAAGGCTGATGAAACATTACTCCTGCAGGATTAAACAGGAATATACTTCTATGTGTCACAGGCTAATGAACTGTTCTTGTTTTAAACTCTAGAGGGCAGACAAAGACAACTTTAACTTCATGTTGATTCCATATTTTCTCTTATTCATCATTAGCTGCAAACTTTTATGCCAAGAAATGACCTCTGTTACATTCCTCTGTGCTTCACTGCTTACTGCTTGTTGCTTCTGGTTTAAATAAAAATAATCAGATGGCTTAAATAGGAAAAGTAAAGTGGAGCGTAGCTGCAAATGAGGCCCTCAGTTAGAAAGACAGAAGAACATGTTAAATGTTCAGACATAGAAGGACATTTTCTGCTCAGTAAACATCCATCACAGTTTCAGTTGGATAATTCTCTCACACCTAAACATCTTTCTTTAGAACCAGTGACATCTCAGTTGTTTTACACACATGTCCTACATAATATCTTAACATCTTGTCACTGAAACTCTTTGTCAGGTCGCTGCATCTCAACCTGGCAGCACTTTTTAGTTCATCTTCAGCCACGACCACTGATGTAACACCAGGTCAGCAGCAACAGATTTGGAAAAGAGCAGTTTCCAGTATAATGGTGTCCTAATTTTTGTGTTGTTTGTTCCATATACTTGCCCAGGAGTTTCTGGAAAGCAATATTTATATTTAGGGAATTATAATGGTCAAATAAAATAATACTAAAACTAACGTTCCAAACACTTCTTACATGTTTTTAAATGATTTGTTTTAGCCTGGTGCTACTAAACGTCTAAAAATCAGATGTTTTCCTGTCCTCTAAACCATTAACATTTTGTATATTGTCAAACCAGTTTCACTTCCTGAGTGTTTAATTTCCTCTTGACAGTTGAAGTTTCTCTGTAAGTCTGTGGCTTAAAACATAATTTGAAGACGTCAATTTTTGAAGGTCTTAAATAATTCAGACTTTTAACCACCTGCGACCAACTCAAGCATCAGATCTCAGACTATTAATGAAATGAAATCCATACAATTGTTGTTTTTGTTATTCTTCTGCATGATTATGGTTTTAAAGACTATATTACTTATTAAGCTTTGTCTTCATGATTTGTTTGCTTCATTGTCAAGCATTTCATGTACCTAGTATTCACTAAAATGTGTAGAAAAATCATGACATGCTTTAAATTTGAGTTAAAACTTGTTCATACAGTTTATTATGCCTGTTGTTTTACTTAGTTAAATACAGAATGGTTACATGAAACAACCTTCTGCTCAAAGATTGTTTGTGTGGAAACATGCAGAAATAATTGCATGACATCATTAATAACAGGATGTCTGTCCACCCAGACAGTGTGTTTATTGCTGCAGGGAAATCTGTACTACAGGGTCCATCACAGTGTGACCTGTGCAACAATAGGCACCAACACACTTGACCAAGTGTACACAAATGTTGTCAAGGCCTACAAAGCACAGGCTGACTCCCACCTGGACCTGTCTGACCATCATTCTTTGTTTCTATATCCCTTGTACCAGCAGAGCATTAAGACTGTCAGAATTTGGAATGGGGATGCTGTTCATAGACTCCAGGACTGTTTTTATGTGTTCAATGAGCAGAGAACACTGAGTGACCCTAGACTGGGACTGCAGGAATACACAACCACTGTTTTGGAGTACATTAACTGCTGTGTGGACAATGTCACCAGCAAGAAAACAGTTTGAGTGTTTCCCAACCAGAAGCCATGGATGACACAGGAGGTGGGATCACTGTTAAGGTTGCGTGATGCTGCCTACAGGTCTGGGGATGCTACAGCATACAATGTGGGGAGGATGGCACTGTAGAAGGACATAAGTTCTGCAAAAGCCAGTCACAAGCAGCCGGTTTAAAGCACTTCAACAACCCCACAGACACAAGGCAGGTGTGGGAGGGAAAAAGAGCAATCACTGACTACAAATGAAAACCATCTCTCTCTGCTAACAGCTCTCCTTCCCTTACTGAGGAGTTGAACCTGTTTTATGCTCAGTTTGACAGAGATAATAGTAGCCCAGTGCTGCATCCACTCCCCTCCAATGAGGTTGCACCTATCCTGAGTGCACACAAGGTCAGGTTCTGCCGACAGAATGTCAAACCCAGAAAGAACTCCGGACCGGATGATGTTACAGGCCAGGTCCTAAAGGACTGTACTGACCGGTTGACTGAGGTATTCACTGACATTTACAATCACTCCCTCACTGTGTCATGTGTCCCTCCCTGCCTTAAAACATCCACAATAATCCTCGTACCAAAACAGGCAGCAGCCACATGGTTGAAGGACTACAGGCTCGTGGCTGTCACGCGCCTACCAGCCAAATGCTTGGAGAGACTGGCGCTGAAGCACATCAGAACTGTCATCCCAGCCTCCTTCGACCACCATCAGTTTGCCTACAGGGAGAACGGTTCTACGGAAGATGCTGTTGCCAATGTGCTCCACACTGCACTCGAGCATGTGGAGCAACAAAACGCATACGTACAAAGATCTTCCTCAACTTTAGCTTTGCCTTTAACACCATCCTGCCAGGCAAACTCCTCACAGAACTGCAAGACTTAAACATCAACCCCTCACTGTTCAACAGCGCAAGTGCCCCACAGGATGTGTGCTCAGTCCACTGCTCCACACACGACTGTTCTCTCTCCTATCCAGCCAACTATATTGCCAAATTTGCAGATGACACTACTGTGCTCGGACTTATTACTAACAACAATGACTCTGCATACAGGAGGGAAGTTCAGCATCTGGTCTCATGGTGTGTAGAGCATGATCTCAGCCTTAATATCAAGAAGACCAAAGAGATTACTGTAGATTTCAACAAGTTAGGACAGCACCATCCATTATACTGAACATCAGCGCAGAGGGAGAGCAGCGGAGACTATCCTCACCAGTGGCTGAGCATCTGCTTCCATTGGGAGTACTGCGAGCAGTTTATCCAGACTGGTCTGTGGAGCTGCCTGCCAGGTCTAGAGCGAAACCTCCAGACAGAGGTCCTGGACCCCCTCCTAACCCTCCGGATTGATGAAGCACATGGCCTCCAGATAGAGGACATGCCCCTCCCCGGACTGCACCCACCAGCTCTGTCCCTAACTGCTGACCCTGTGGAGCCTGCCTTCCTCCCCCTCTTCCCTCAGTTAATGAGTTTCTGGCCATAGTGGCTCATAATTGTTGTTGTTTTTATTAATAAAGAGTTCTGATTATACTGACCTGTCTGTCAGTCTGTGTAGCTCTCACTTTGGGCTCCCAAATTCACACTAACCTTAACATCTTTAGAATGTGTACATATAAGGAACTGTAGCTTTCCAGCTGGTCCTGTCTGACCAACATTATTTAAACTTTCAGAACCTCATGCATTAGACAATCTATAATATCAATATTAATAATATTAATGTCATATTACTCATTTGTGATATTAATTTCAGTGTTCAGCCAGCAGTGCCTTTATGAGAGATAATAAATCCCTACATTATCATAAAAAGAAAAGCCCCAACAGGGTAGACCTGCAGTTTCCAGATGTGGAGACACATCCCACAGGATAAAAAAGGGATTCTGGTAAGTCACATGATTGGCACTGAAAACGAAAGTGAAAGCAGGCCAACAGCATAACAAAAGGCATCATACATTTCAGCATCTTTGCTGGAGTGGGACACTGACAGCAGGTAAGGACTTATTTTAGTGTTGTGTTCTTACTCTTATGATGCTTTATTCTAATCTCAACGATGTCAGTATTCTGCAGATCTAGTGTTGTTGAATGAAATCTGAGTGATGTGAGAGTCCTTTATTCCAGATTGCTGTACTCGACATAAACTAAACTCTAGTCAGAGATATCAGGTGTCATAAAGGTGGTTTTCAGGATTTCTTCTTCAAATTCTGTGTGCTTAACCTGCCTCATGTCTCTTCTTCGGCACAAAATGAAGCAACCATGTTGCTTTAATGGAGAACAATGAATAATCGGAAACATTTTTTACAGTCTAAAGTGCTGCTACTGGAAATGCTGCAGGACAGGAATGCTGTTAGAAAACAGTTAATTTCTTGATCTATTTATTTTACTGACTAATGCAGCTGCACATTAAAGCTGTTAAACTTTAAAGTTTATGTATTTATGTATCGTGTTAAAGTGCATTTAGGTCTGACATTGTTACATAATAAAGGAAATAACTTTGACCAGGATGCAGCCGGTGTGTGATAGTGTAACTGCACGGCTTTATTCAGTGGTTTTAGTAACAAACACATTACGATGTTTACAGAGAAAACATTTTCCTTCAGCTGAGAATCTGAGTCTCATAGAGAGTCATCAGGAAAGGATTTGTTTAAACTTTAAAGGGAGACGCTTCTTACAGCTGATTTAAATCCAAAACTCTGCAGAACCTACAGTTCAATTCTGAATATGTTACGGAGTGGGAGAGAGAACCCGGGCAGAGAGCATACAGTGGAGGCAGGAACTGGAACCAAACGGGTTTAATGTACTGGAAAGAACAAAAACTAGGAGTGAGGGAGGTCAGGGAGGGGGTGAGGGGATGAGGGGATGACTTGGGGTGGGAGAGGAACATAAATGGGGAAGGAGCGGCGGTGCCAGGGACCAGCGGCTGGATAGGCTTCCGGGAGGGGGAGAGCTGGCGGCAGAGAGCGGGCAGGAGGCTGTAGTTCCAGGGGTGCAAGGGGCAGAGTGCGCCAGGGAATCAGGATGGCCCGGCTGGGTGTCTTCAGGCTGGAGGTAGGAGGGGAGGATCCGGAGAGGGTGAGGACAGGCAGGCAGAGCTGGAGGGAATCCGGGCAGCAGGATCGACGGGATGCTAGAGCAGAGTTTACAATCTGGCAGGGGATGAAAGGCAGGGTTCCCACGGTCCTTGAAAATTCTGGAAAGTCCTGGAAAAAAAGTGATCCTGAAAAGTCATGGAAAAGTCCTGAAATACTGCCACAAATCAGGTGGTCCTGGAATTAGGATTATCAGCTAAAAAAGTCATTGAAAGTCCTTGAATTCAGTGTTACATGGATGTTGGTTGTGCTCAATATTCTACAGTGTGTCGTGTGCTGCTTGTCATCCCACTGTACTGTCTGTGGTGGTGGTGGTGGTGGTGGTACATACAGTGCCTTGTGAAAGTATTCGGCCCCCTTGAACTTTTCAACCTTTCGCCACATTTCAGGCTTCAAACATAAAGATATATAATTTTAATTTTTTGTCAAGAATCAACAACAATTGGGACACAATCGTGAAGTGGAACGAAATTTATTGGATATTTTATACCTTTATAACAAATAAAAAACTGAAAAGTGGGGTGTGCAATATTATTCGGCCCCTTTACTTTCAGTGCAGCAAACTCACTCCAGAAGTTCAGTGAGGATCTCTGAATGATCCAATGTTGTCCTAAATGACTGATGATGATAAATAGAATCCACCTGTGTGTAATCAAGTCTCCGTATAAATGCACCTGCTCTGTGATAGTCTCAGGGTTCTGTTTAAAGTGCAGAGAGCATCATGAAGACCAAGGAACACACCAGGCAGGTCCCAGATACTGTTGTGGAGAAGTTTAAAGCCGGATTTGGATACAAAAAGATTTCCCAAGCTTTAAACATCTCAAGGAGCACTGTGCAAGCAATCATATTGAAATGGAAGGAGTATCAGACCACTGCAAATCTACCAAGACCCGGCCGTCCCTCTAAACTTTCACCTCGAACAAGGAGAAGACTGATCAGAGATGCAGCCAAGAGGCCCATGATCACTCTGGATGAACTGCAGAGATCTACAGCTGAGGTGGGAGAGTCTGTCCATAGGACAACAATCAGTGGTACACTGCACAAATCTGGCCTTTATGGAAGAGTGGCAAGAAGAAAGCCATAAAAAGTCTGGTTTAAAGTTTGCCACAAGCCACCTGGGAGACACACCAAACATGTGGAAGAAGGTGCTCTGGTCAGATGAAACCAAAATCCAACTTTTTGGCCACAATGCAAAACGATATGTTTGGCGTAAAAGCAACACAGCTCATCACCCTGAACACACCATCCCCACTGTCAAACATGGTGGTGGCAGCCTCATGGTTTGGGCCTGCTTTTCTTCAGCAGGGACAGGGAAGATGGTTAAAATTGATGGGAAGATGAATGGAGCCAAATACAGGAGCATTCTGGAAGAAAACCTGTTGGAGTCTGCAAAAGACCTGAGACTGGGACGGAGATTTATCTTCCAACAGGACAATGATCCAAAACATAAAGTCAAATCTACAATGGAATGGTTCACAAATAAACATATCCAGGTGTTAGAATGGCCAAGTCAAAGTCCAGACCTGAATCCAATGGAGAATCTGTGGGCAGAGCTGAAGACTGCTGTTCACAAACGCTCTCCATCCAACCTCACTGAGCTGGAGCTGTTTTGCAAGGAAGAATGGGCAAGAATTTCAGTCTCTGGATGTGCAAAACTGATAGAGACATACCCCAAGCGACTTGCAGCTGTAATTGCAGCAAAAGGTGGCGCTACAAAGTATTAATGCAAGGGGGCCGAATAATATTGCACGCCCCACTTTTCAGGTTTTTATTTGCTAAAAAAGTTTAAAATATCCAATAAATTTTGTTCCACTTCACGATTGTGTCCCACTTGTTGTTGATTCTTGACAAAAAATTAAAATTTTATATCTTTATGTTTGAAGCCTGAAATGTGGCGAAAGGTTGAAAAGTTCAAGGGGGCCGAATACTTTCACAAGGCACTGTATATCAGGCGAGGCATCATTGATTTTTAGCTTGCCTGAACTTGTCAGGCTTTTCAGAGGTGAGCGATTTAAACAAAAAAGAAAAGAAGCAAAAGGGAAATGATTGGCAAAGTTTTCATCCTGAAGTTGGAATTAGAAATATGTATGTTAAACTAAAATTGCAATAAGCATGATATGCTTTCTTGTGGGAAGCAAACTGGGATGCCATTGTATAATTACAAGTTATTTGTACTTATAATATATGTAGGTGGCAGATCTATGAAGTTGACAAGCAATTATGTCTCGCCTGATAGCATTGTAGATGTATGTCTGGGTTTGCAGATGAAAATCTGAAACTGGAAAAGAAACTAGAGGATCTCAAGCAGAAACTGAAATCACTGGAGTGACTATTTTCAAGAAAGATCAAAAGATGAATTCTGTGTGCAGTTACTGATTATGAATGTCCCATTATTTACTTTGTATTATGTTACATAATGTATATTAGTAGGCTATTACATTACATATAATAGTAGGCTATAATAATATCGTACAATTTTATGTGGCCATGACTCTGGAAAGATTGGTGCATTGTTATGTAGTTGTAGAAACGTTCCCTTAAGGTGGTGGTCTGCTTTCTGTTCTGCTGAAATAGCACCTATAGCCTAGTAGTGTGCACAATAATTTTGCTGAATTTTTGTAGTTGGTATTTTACCTGACACTTTAATGTTGTTATCTAACACAGGTAGACTGTATAGTATAATAAAGTGGGTGGAATCGGCTGGCTGTAAGGGGTGGAGGAGGCCAGAAAGATTAGTTTGTATGAGAAAATTGTTTCAGAAATTCCGTTCAAAGTCCTGGAAATTGGATGATTTTTATCCTGGAATATCCTGGAAAAGTCCTGGAATTTAGTTTTCAATTTTCAGTGGGAACCCTGGAAAGGTGAGACTTGTTTTTATTGCAGGGGTGTAATCAGCGGTGAGGACTTGCAGCTGCCCAGATTCTGTGGAGGCCTGATTGCTGGGCAGAGTCAGTTGTGGAGAGGCGCTCCACTCAGCAGCAGCAGAGGGAGAGCGGGGGGAAGAGAGAGAGAGGGAGCAGGAGGAGAGGTGTCAGGTGGGGGCTGAGGAGGAGGAGGCCCTGACAGAATATTTCAAATGTCTGAACAAGTTTTTGTTAATCTAAAAATGAAGTTATTGTCATGTTATAGTCTTGTTATATTTATTTTTTATTAAAAATCTCAATGTGGCAGCTTCTCATCATATCAACAGTTGCATTGAACATTTTGGTGATTTTATATTGAAACTCTAGCATCATGATAACACTACTGTTTGTATGACTTTGTTCTTCCCCGTCTGTCAGATTGTATTATTTTCTATTCTATGATGTCCCTCAAATAAATGTTTACTGTCTTTATTTCTGATATGTTTAAGTTTCTGTTAACTTTTAGTTCATTTCATTTCCATGTATTTTTCTTTAAATTCATGCATCTAATCATCTAACTGTATTATTTTACAGATATGGGAGGAGGTAAGTCATGACTTTCTACACTTTCATTTTTATGTAAGCAGTTCTTAATGTTGCATCTTATTCTCATTTTGATAATGATTCACAGAAAATAATGCTGTTGATGAAGTTTTATAATGTCCAGTTAATTTTGGTTCCTTTAGGATGGCTTAGTAAACCATGGAGGGATTTACCAAAGTGAGTATCAGTAAACAGTCAGTGTCTCTCTCTCTCTCTGTGTGTGTGTGTGTGTGTGTGTGTGTGTGTGTGTGTGTGTGTGTGTGTGTACTTGTTTCTGCTATACCGGTGGGGACTTTGACCTGACTATTTGCTATAAAGGTGGGGACTTGTCTTACGGTGGGGACCTAAAATGAGGTCCCCACGGGTGGCAACACCGTTTTCTTGGCCATATTGTTGTTAATAAAAAATGTAAAAGTGCAAAAACGTTTGTTTAGGGTTAGGCATTGATTTGGTGATGGTAAGGGTTAGGGTAAGGGTTAGGAGTTAGATATGAATGGGAGTCAATGGTAAGTCCCCACCGGTATAGAAAAACAAACATGTGTGTGTGTGTGTGTGTGTGTGTGTGTGTGTGTGTGTGTGTGTGTGTGTGTGTGTGTGTGTGTGTGTGTGTGTGCGTGTTGCCATAACTCTGTTGTTTTGCTGATTGTTTTGTCAGATAAAACAGATCATCCGTCACAGTGTTGTGTAATTAATAATAAAAGTTAATTATGTGTTTTTCTTTCATGGATTAACAGGAACTCCGAGGAAAATCTTGGTTTTTTGAAATCCTACCAGCCTCGAAACACAGACGTCAAACATCTGAGAATTCTGGTTCATGGACCAATTGGTGCCGGGAAGTCCAGTTTCATCAACTCTGTCAACAGCGTTTTACAAAACAGAATCACTTGTCGAGCTCCAGCAGATGCAGTCACTGGAGGAAGTGTTACCGATAAAGTATGAACTGTTTTTGATTTTGGTGATTCCAAGTGAAAATCAGCCACAAATCCATTAAAACTTTAAATCTTTCATTCCTCAGTTACTGACCCTGCAAATAAACTTGTCTCATGTTGTAGAAACTTTACAGTTTTCTTCCTCATGCAGTCTATGAGTTTCAATCAGTAAGACAGTCTAAAATGATCTTTAAAATGTGACACACAGTAAAGCTGGTCCAGATGGACAATGAGGCCTTCAAGAGAAATGTTGATGGAGGTTTAAAAATGTAGATTAGTTTTTAATAACCAGATGGTATAAAAGGATCCCTGTGACATTAGTGTTTGTTAACCAATCTAATATAAGTATTAAACAGTGATGGCATCAACAACTAGCTTTTGCTAAAGAAATTTATTTCAGTGCAGGTGTCAGAGCAGCAAAGTGAAGACAATAAAATAAATAATAAAACTAAGATACCTAAAATACAATTCTACAGTTCTACAATTTCATTTAGCAGACATTTTTATCTGAAGGGACGTACATCTGAGAGTAGATAGAACACAAGCAAGGATCAGGAGAAAACAACCTGGATAGGAGCCCTATTCCAGGTTGTTTTCTCCTCCTAGTTAACATCATTAACTAAACAAAACAATTAATTAAAATACAACAGCAAAACTGTCAGAGACATTTTAAATATTGACTATATAAAAAACACGTTTGCAGAGGAAGTATGATTTTGTGTAATGACTCATGCATGTAGTGAGCAAAGATAACAGTAATATCAGATGAATTCACTGCAGTCAATCAGATACTTACACAGGAGATAAATACTGAGTTGATCTTCTTCTTCTTTTCCTTTCGGCTTCTCCCTTCAGGGGTCGCCACAGCGAATCAATTGCCTCCATCTAACCCTGTCTGCTGCATCCTCTTCTCTCACACCAACTACCTTCATGTCCTCTTTAACCACATCCATAAACCTCCTCTTTGGTCTTCCTCTAGGCCTCCTGCCTGGCAGTGGGAAACTCAGCATCCTTCTACCAATATATTCACTCTCTCTCCTCTGGACATGTCTGAACCATCTCAGTCTGGCCTCTCTGACTTTATCTCCAAAGGCTCTAACATGTGCTGTCCCTCTGATGTCCTCATTCCTGATCCTATCCATCCTGGTCACTCCCAGAGAGAACCTCAGCATCTTCAGTTCTGCTACCTCCAGCTCTGCCTCCTGTCTTTTCCTCAGGGACACTGTCTCCAGACCAAACAACATGGCTGGTCTCACCACAGTTTTGTAAACCTTTCCTTTCATTTTAGCTGAAACTCTTCTATCACACATCACACCTGACACTTTTCTCCAGCCGTTCAGCCTGCCTGTACACGCTTCTTCACCTCTTTTCCACACTCTCCATTGCTCTGGACTGTTGACCCTAAGTACTTAAAATCCTCCACCTTCTTGATCTCTTCTCCCTGTAACCTCACTCTTCCACTTGGGTCCCTCTCATTCACACACAGATACTCCGTCTTGCTGCGGCTAACCTTCATTCCTCTCCTTTCCAGGGCAAACCTCCACGCCTCTAGCTTCTCCTCCACCTGTTCCCTGCTCTCACTACAGATCACAATGTCATCTGCAAACATCATAGTCCATGGAGACTCCTGTCTAACCTCGTCTGTCATCCTGTCCATCACCATAGCAAACAAGAAGGGGCTCAGAGCTGATCCCTGATGTAGTCCCACCTCCACCTTGAACTCCTCTGTCACACCTACAGCACACCTCACCACTGTCTTACAGTCCTCATACATGTCCTGCACCACTCTAACATACTTCTCTGCCACTCCAGACTTCCTCCTACAAAACCACAGTTCCTCTCTGGGCACCCTGTCAGAAGCTTTCTCCAGATCTACAAAGACACAATGCAGCTCCTTCTGACCTTCTCTGTACTTCTCTATCAACATCCTCAAAGCAAATATTGCATCTGTTGTACTCTTTCTTGGCATGAAACCATACTTCTGCTCACAGATGTTCACCTCTGCCCTTAGTCTAGCTTCAACGACTCTTTCCCATAGCTTCATCGTGTGGCTCATCAGCTTTATTCCTCTGTAGTTGCCACAACTCTGCACATCTCCCTTGTTCTTAAAGATGGGCACCAGCACACTTCTCCTCCATTCCTCGGGCATCTTCTCACTATCGAAGATCCCGTTAAACAACCCAGTCAGAAACTCTACTGCTACCTCTCCGACACACCTCCATACCTCCACAGGTATATCATCAGGACCAAGTGCCTTTCCACTCTTCATCCTCTTCAGTGCCCTCCTCACTTCATCCTTACTAATCTTTGCTACTTCCTGGTCCACAACAGTCGCCTCTTCTACTCTTCGTTCTCTCTCATTTTCCTCATTCATCAACTCTTCAAAGTACTCTTTCCATCTTCCCATCACACTATTGGCACCTGTCAACACACTTCCATCCTTATCCTTTATCACCCTAACCTGCTGCACGTCCTTCCCATCTCTGTCTCTCTGCCTTGCCAACCTGTACAGATCAGTCTCTCCCTCCTTACTGTCCAACCTAGCATACAAGTCATCGTAAGCCCCTTGTTTGGCCTTTGCCACCTCTACTTTCACCTTACGCTGCATCTCCCTGTACTCCTGTCTACTCTCTTCAGTCCTCTCAGTGTCCCACTTCTTCTTAGCTAACCTCTTTCTCTGGATCCACTCCTGCACCTCCTCATTCCACCACCAAGTCTCCTTATCTCCTTTCCTTCCAGATGACACACCAAGTACTCTCCGACCTGTCTCCCTGATCACATTTGCTGTAGTTGTCCAGTCATCTGGAAGCACCTCCTGACCATCCAAAGCCTGTCTCAACTCTTTCCTGAAAGTCATACAACACTCGTCCTTTTTCAGCTTCCACCATTTGGTCCTCTGCTCTGCCTTTGCCCTCTTCATCTTCTTCACCACCAGGGTCATCCTACACACCACCATCCTATGCTGTCTGGCTACACTCTCACCTGCCACTACTTTGCAGTCACTGATCTCCTTCAGATTACACCGTCTACACTAGATGTAGTCTACATACTGAGTTGATATATTCTTCATTTCACAGAGCTGCTTTATTCTGCCTTATTTTCCAAACTTTGCTCATATTTGTCCACTCATTCTCAGATCCTCTCTGCTTTTGTTGTTCTTATCTCACCTTGATCTGTTTTAATTTCATCCAGTTGAACTTCAGGAACTGTACAGATATGAAATATAAGCTCAGAATATAATCCAAAGCTTTCCCACAGTTTCTTTGGAAGCTGTGATGTCTTTGAGTTTTTGTACTACAAATTTATCAGTGTTTTTGATAAAATGACACTGACAATTTGCACTTTCTGCTTTACAGTACACGACTTACAAAATCAGCAAAGACCCAGAGGGATCTTATTCTTTCGTTCTCAATGACACCATGGGCTTTGAGAAACGAGATGGACGTGGAGTTCATGTGGAAGACATCAAACTGGCCCTGAAGGGACACGTGAAGGAGGGTTACAAGGTAAAGTCCTTTCAAATCTGACATTATTTAAGTTATCACTTATTATTTTACTGTCTGCTGAGTAACTGTCTCATTTAAATGTGTTGCATTGTTCAGAGAATATTATTTAAATTCCTTTAGCAGTTAATAATTTAAATTTATTTCTAGTTCAAGCCTGAAGAACCGCTAACAGAAGGTGATTTCTACAACCCATCTCCCACTCTGGATGACAGAGTTCATGTTCTGGTTTCTGTTGTTCCTGCTGACAAGATCTCTGAAATGACGGGAGAAGATGTGAAGAAGATGAGAGAGGTCAGACAGACAGCCAGTGAAATGGGTAAGAACAGACACAGCAACAGTTAATACTTTATGTAGATTATTGGTATGATGTCGGCTTTTATGATTCAAAACTATTGAAAAACAAAGAGTGGGCAAAATAAAGACTAGTTTTGTGCATCTACAGGGATTCCTCAACTGGCTATTATCACCAACATTGATAGAGAATGCCCAAAAGTCAGAGGAAATATCAAATATGCCTATTGGAGCAAAGTCCTAATGGAATGGGTGAGTTTCTGTTAATTGTTGTAAATTAATTGCTGAAATCCTAGAATATAATCTAGAATTTCAGGACAAACTTCTTCTTTGGTCACCACTGTTCAGTCACTGAACTTATGTTCACAGAAATTATGTTTCTATAAAACTTAGGTTGAAAAATGCAGCTTTCTGCTGGGCATGCCACCAAATTGCATCTTTCTTGTGAAGAACTACCATTCAGAGACCAAAACAAGTGATGACATTGATGCTCTGATATTGGTCGCACTGAGAGAGATGGTCTCCGTTGGTGAAGACTTCCTCAACGACCTGCAGGACTGATGTACAACTGCTGAGGAACAGTTTGACATTTGAAACATTAAAGAAATTGTCTAACTCTGATGTGGAGAATTCTTGTTGCTTTGATTCATTGTCAAGCTTTTCATATATATATTATGCATATAGTATTCATTAAATTGTGGAAAAAATCATGACACGCTTGAAATTTAAAACTTGTTCATACAATTCCTTATTGCCTGTTATTTTACTTAAGTACAAAATTAAACAAAAAATGCTTATGCACCTGTGAAAACTAGATATCTATGGAGTTAGAACAGTCTCATAATTCACAAATGCACACAGAAGAATTCACACATGTGAACTGGGGTTCACAAATGTAAACTGCAATCCACAAATAAATTAAGAAAGTTCACAAATGTATTTCTGCATTCACAAACTGCTTTTGTGTGTGAATCTTTATTGAGACTGCTCTGCCGTCAGCTCGATCCACAAATGCATTTTTTTCAACACGGAAGTTTCTGTAGCCAATCAGATGTCTCCCTCCTTTCAGCCAATCACAAAAACTCACCCCACGTGGGGGTGGGTGTACTGTTCAGCCAATCATATGAACGCGTCCGCACAGCGTTATACTTGACCGTGTCATTGGGCTGAAGAGTGAAGCTGCCCGTCGGAGAGACCATGACGTCTGATGGGGACAATAGACTCTTTATTTGTTTACAAACATTGTGACGTTTTTTGTGGGCGGGGCTGATGCTGGAGGCAAAAGCTGAGCGAGAAGTCAAGCGGGACTGGGAGTATATAGTTTGCGCTGGGAGTTTGCAGCGCAAACTCGAGCATTTTTAACCCGTTATAATCCACGAATCGGTCGTTTTCAAGGAAATGCACCTCGCGATGCGCATCCAATATGCCCTGTATTTCTCGTCATATTTTTTTTATTTACAAATAGAATATTAGCGATTTTTTGTACTGAAAATGGCTGGAATTGACTGAAGCTGATCGTCTCTGTCCAGTCTTTTCGCCTCAGTGCATTTAACCACAACTGTCTTCGTTCCCTCTGAGCACGGTGGAATCCTATAAAACTTTAATTTGCGTTCGCCAATGTCATTCCTCCTATTCTGGCATCCAAAAACACAGCAGGACGACATTTTAGAAAAGTTGATAGAGCCTAGTCTCTATCACATTGAGACTAGGCTCAATGTGACATTGATACTGACATTAACCGTGGCATCTCGCCTAAACAGCGGTAAAAGCACTGGTATTAACCGTGGCATGTTCCCTAAACAGTGGCATTAACCGTAGTATCTCTGCTGGCATCTCCAGAGGCCCCTGGAAATGCTGCTGCGGCAGTGGCATCTCGCCCAAACAGTGGCATCAACCGTGGCACCGCGTCGGTGCCACAAAGAGTGTCACTGCTCGCTGCCAGTGCCACAAATCGGACCTGCTGTCTCTCCAGAGACGATCAGCTGCAGTCAATTCCAGCCATTTTCAGTACAAAAAATCGCTAATATTCTATTTGTAAATAAAAAAAATATGACGAGAAATACAGGGCATATTGGATGCGCATCGCGAGGTGCATTTCCTTGAAAACGACGGATTCGTGGATTATATACCGACTTCAAGACATGTTTTGGACAAAATAGTTTACTAGCTTGTGTCGTCTGGATGTCTAAGGTCAGATTATGGCCGTTTTTTTGTGGAATATTTTCATCTGTGTGTAATAATGAACCCGGAAATGTCAGTCGCGCTGTGTACCTTAAAGCCGTGTACAGAGAAAGGATGGATGGATATTCATTGTTTGTCGGACAAATGTGTTTATATTATCCGCTGTGGTAATCACATCTGAAAGTGGTTTATACCGGCGGATTCATGAGAATCTAAGCTTTCCATCGGCGTATAATGTTTATATAATCGCGTTTGCAGCCTTCGGCCATTCTTTAAATTCCTATGCAAATTAGTAAGTGTACCGCCGGCGGTACACTGAAGTTTAACGGGTTAAAAATGCTCGAGTTTGCGCTGCAAACTCCCAGCGCAAACTATATACTCCCAGTCCCGCTTGACTTCTCGCTCAGCTTTTGCCTCCAGCATCAGCCCCGCCCACAAAAAACGTCACAATGTTTGTAAACAAATAAAGGGTCTATTGTCCCCATCAGACGCCATGGTCTCTCCGACGGGCAGCTTCACTCTTCAGCCCAATGACACGGTCAAGTATAACGCTGTGCGGACGCGTTCATATGATTGGCTGAACAGTACACCCACCCCCACGTGGGGTGAGTTTTTGTGATTGGCTGAAAGGAGGGAGACATCTGATTGGCTACAGAAACTTCCGTGTTGAAAAAAATGCATTTGTGGATCGAGCTGACGGCAGAGCAGTCTCAATAAAGATTCACACACAAAAGCAGTTTGTGAATGCAGAAATACATTTGTGAACTTTCTTAATTTATTTGTGGATTGCAGTTTACATTTGTGAACCCCAGTTCACATGTGTGAATTCTTCTGTGTGCATTTGTGGATTGTGAGACTGTTCTAACTCCATAGATATAAGGCTGGGTCAGGGGAAGAATAGCGAGTCAGACTTTGTGAACTGACAACAAACTCTGTTGCTGTCAGGGATAGGAAGTTGGACTCAGAGCTCTGCATGCTATATTCAATCTGCTTGCAATAAATATACTGACTGAGACCTAAATACCTTCTCCTATCGCTTCATTCGACGAATGTGCTGGGGCTATCTCACACATAGTCTGTTTGTGGGTAAAATGATAATCAGCTCCAACAAATTTGATGACCCCGACGTGACGAAGACGGAGAAGTGAAGGACCAAGGACAAAGCCAGGAAACCAACGGACAACCGTGACTAATTGACAAGCGGCCGCACAAAAAGGTAAGCAGACGCCTGTTGAAACGAAGTTCTGCTATTGATCATTCTAAATTTCAGTTGTCAAAAAGTTCATCTGTGTCCTGAATTAACAGATTGAATATACTGTGTGTAAATTTCGGTAAACATTAACAAAACCTGGGGGGAAGGCCTCAGGCATGGGTGGTTAGAGTCCCCCGTCCTGACAAAGGAAACTCGAAATCTAAGAATTTCGAGCGCAGGGTTGGAGTCCCTCTATCTTGACAGAGATTGTAAATTCTGGGTTAGAGTCCCAGGGGAGTAGCGACCCCTAAATTATTGCAGGAGGTTGGTGAAGGCTATGACAAAGACATTTGTCAAAAAGATCCGGGTTAGAGTCCCTGGGGAGTATTGCACCCCTAAATATACATCAGGTTGGAGTCCCTCTACACCAGTGGTTCTCAACCCTGTTCCTCAGGACCCCATGTCCTGCATGTTTTAGATGCTTCCCTGCTGCAACACACCTGATTCAAATGATCAGCTCATCATCAAGCCTCTGCAGAAGCCTGATGACGAGCTGGTAGCTACCTAGCTACCTAGCTAGCTAGATAGATAGATAGATAGATAGATAGATAGATAGATAGATAGATAGATAGATAGATAGATAGATAGATAGATAGATTAGGGTGACCATACGTCCTCTTTTGCCCAGACATGTCCTCTTTTGAGGGGCTGTCCGGGCTGTCCGGTCGGCGTTTATAAAGTGTTTGATCTTGCCTAGCTTGAGCGCGTCACAGAGCAGTGTATTTATCATTCACGTTGAATGGTTCCTTTGGAAACACGCTCTGAAAGGCGGAGTTTGAGAATTGAAAATTTTCCGCGTGCGAACTGGAAGTGTGTCCTCTTTTCAGAGAAACAGAATATGGTCACCCTAAGATAGATCTGCAGCAGGAGCCAATCAGGAAAAGGTCCTGTGTATGGCATAATTTCCATTTGCTGCCTGATATCAAGGTAACTACGACTGTTAAAAAAACGAAAAGAGTGGAAAGATCTAAAGATGGACATAACATCAGAGGACTGGGAACTGATTTGCACCAAAGCCCACACTCAATCAATCAATACCTGATTTAAATTGCTATAATACAAATGGTTGTTGAGAACATATATTACACCATTTAAATTAAATAAATTTAACAGCAACATCCCAGATTTATGTGTTAAATGTAATGAGGCAAAGGGAAATTTATACCATTGTATGTGGGATTGCCCAAAGGTTTAAAAATTCTGGGGGAAGATTTAACAAACAATAGAAAATATTATTTCTAAAAATATTACAATGAACCCTGCTCACTTTATTTTGGGACTTTATCCAAGGTGACATAAGTACACCAAGAGTGAGCGTATAATAATAGATTCAAGCCTCCTGCATTCTAAAAAATTACTTGCAAAAAAAAAACTTGCATACCAAGATTAGTAGACTGGGTGAGGCAGATGTTAATAACTTTTCCTCTAGAAAGAGTGACACATACGAAAAGGGAGACAAGATTCGTTTGAGAAAGCGTGGGGACCCCTTTTTTTTTTTTTTTGTAAATCCATGAATTTAATTCATTTGAATGAAAGTGATGAGGTGGAATGAACAGTTGTGATGTAAACCTCATGGAACTGCCAGAATGAGAGGAATGACAGGATTACCTGCTGTTCTGTATAAAGTACTGTATTTATGCATTTGCATGTATGAAAACATGTTTATTTCTTTTTTCCCCATCTTTTTCTCTTCATTTCCTTATTTTATGAGGATCTGTTTAATATGCAAGTACCACATAATGGTTAAAAATATTTGCATACCTGAGTAAGTCTTGTAAGGTATACTGCAATGCATATATGTACCTGCATACAAAAACTGTTAATACATTGTTAAAAAAAATCATATCCAGTTACACAAGCACACCCTCTTTACCAATTAACCCAAGACATACTTTGCCAATATCCTTAATATAGTCTGTATTTGCACCAGCCTCATGTGAAAATTGCATCAGTCTGTACTTATTGAGCACATCTCATTAATGTAGCAGCACCGTTTAAATGTTTCATAACACAGAATATCAGTGAAGAGTATATAGGGTTACAGACAGACATGGCAGATAAGAAACAGGCTCTTCAGTAGTTATTGTCATTATTATTGCTGGTAATATTATTATTATTGTAGCCACTAGAATACATACAATCATCTAATGTAGTGAAACAGGAACGTGCATGGCGAATCAAATCCAAAACAATCCATGAACCAATCAGAAACATGAATCAATTGCACTTCATTTTATTGACCACTAGATGTCCTACTCGAGCACTGAGTGTCAGTGAAGCCTCGAGTAATGAAGCATGTATTGGATAAAGGCTGAATCCCAAACCGCCCCCTACACACTATCCCTACACACTATCCCTCCGTTTGCGCGTTCCCGTGGAGGGTCCTCCATATTAAGGGCCGTCCCAAACCGCGTAGTGCGGAGGGAGAGTGGACTGTTCAGCCCTTAAATAGCGAGTCTGCATCGATGCTCACTCTGGACAACTTTTTCAGGAAGTGCAACGTCGAAATGGAGGAGGAAACAAACATATCGATGTGAGTTCCACATGCGTCCTTTATTTCTCCCACGCCTTTTTCACACTGACAGAACATCACAAAAAGAGTGGTGTAAAAAGATAAATCAAAAGAAACAAATCTTCTTCTCTGCTGACGTTTGATTTAATTGTGCACCCCCTGACACCTTAAAATTTGAACACAACTGACAGAATTAATTTATTCATTTGTAAGTGTGGTCCAGTATAGAGGGGTGTTTTGTGGGTTTTTAAGGCTGATAATGATTGTTCATGAGACATTTGGAGGAGATATTTATTTGCAGTAAATGAAAGTATTTAAAATCTTGGAGTTAAACTTAGAAGAACACAAACTCTAACAGAAAACTTTGTTGATACGTTTTTGTTTTGTTTACAGATGTTAAGTTAAAGGAGTTTTATTTGTGACGTATAACCGATCAAATCACTCCAGAAGACAGAGCGACCACAGCTAGATAAAGGTTCAGAGCCAAAGTAGCACCATTTTTAAATTGATTTATTACCGTAAATCAGTAAAAAAATAAAATACTGATAATCAGTAAATCAGTCAGTCCACAATTACTACAATTTTACAATGTATGTCTCTTCCTTTTGACTTATTTGTACAATATACGATCTATATGATGGTGTTTTTTTCAAACCAAAGGCTAACTATGATGTTTTCTCAGAGACATACTATGCTACTCTCTTTGTTCTGGCTCTGGGCTGCTGCTCTCCTCCTCGGGTGTTTTCTGGATTGTTCTCAGCTTCACGCCTTCGTCCACCCGTCCTCCGTTGACTCGTCCCTCCTGCCATCTCTGGAGCTGAAGCTGGACTGGATCAGACCAAAGTACCGTCCAATCACGATGCCAGCTGCCTCTCAAAAGGCTCCTTCATCTGGCGGCACTTCTTCTGAGGGGAAGCTGAGCTTCAGCAGAACTTTGGAGATGTGTTCCAGTGGTTGGTGGATGTGTGGGGAGATAGAGAGGGACCTTTGAACTGTTCAGAAAGGAAAACAGGAAACCCATTGGTAGTTTTATTTTAGGGTGTTACTGCGGTGTGTTTTTGGGTTTTAAGAGGTGAACAGGAAGAGGTTTTTTGTATTGATGATCTTTTACTTTGTTCCTGGTTGGAATGCCCATCAATGTCAATGTGAATTCACTTTTAGTTCTGTGTTTTATTTTTATTTTACTAACACCCATTTGCTTTGAACCCCCTCACGTGTTGTTGTAAACTTAGGCCCTGTTTACACGAGGACGCTTACAGGTAAAAACGTCAAAATATTTCAACAAAACACCCTATCGTTTATACGAGGACGGCGTTTTGGGGGATTAAAAACGCAAAAATTTGAAACCGGCCTCCAGAGTGGAAAAGTTGAAAACTCTCCGCCGTTACGTTTCCGTCTAAACAGCAAAACGCAAAACTTTGCCGGAAAAAAAATGACTTTGCCGAGATCTGACCACGTCGTGTACCTGATTACATCGAATACGTGCACCGGTGCTTTGGTTTGCCGACTGGTACAAGGAAGTAAACAAAGATTCCGTTTTGGGTTTTTGTGGCTTTGTAGTCCAAAGTGGTTCGAAGCAGCAGTTCGACCTCTTCGTCTGTCCAAACAAAGTTCTTCTTACTAGTCACCATCTGACATTTACCACGGTGGAGATCCGAAAAGGGAGATAGTACGCATGCGCGTAGACATGGCGGAGTTTTATCACAGCGCCACCCAGCTGCCTGGCATGCATATCCAATCGAATTCCACACACTATAGAGTCACCATATATACGCAGATTTCCTTCAAAAACCGCTCGTCTAGACGTGAAGTAAAAAGTGAAGACAAGACGCCACTTTTGCATTTTCTGTTAAGATGGTCCTCGTATAAATGTAGCCTTACTCTTTCAAATAAATACTTGTCTAACCCTCTGGAAACCAGCATTTGGACTGTTTTTGTGTTGCTCCTTACTTCAGACAGCCGGGACAGAACAACATTTTGTGGACCAAAGGCTAAACTATAACGTTTTTAGATCGACATGCTATACTAGAAGCTTTTTTAATTGGCATGTTACAGACTTTGTTTTAGTGTTTGTTTTTAGCTACATTTAATTTGAAGTTTTTAAGCTTTCTATACTTTTACAATGAACTATTCTATGGCATTTTTTAGACCACATATCCTCTGATGTTTTCTTGAACATACTATTTTGACAATATACTGCACTGTGACATTTTTGAACCACATATGACAATTTTAGACATCCTATCATTTTGTGCTTTTTGAACCACATCCGTTTTGTTTTTTGCCGACATGCTATACCATGAACTACAGGCCATACTGTGTTATTCTTCAAAAGTATGCTATACTTGACATTTTCTGAACTACATCCTATACTACAGCGTTACACAAAGCTTTGGCTATATGTTGATTATTAATCTGTACTTATGCAGATTAGCAACTAATTTTCTATGAGTTTAAAACTGTTGAGGTTTTTGAATGTACACTGTTCAAAGGTTTGGGGTCACCCAGACAATTCCATGTTTCCCCCCCAAACACTCGCTGGATTTCTGATTCATTTGTCATCTTCATAAAAAAAATAAAAAAGCTTTCCAAAAATAAGGACATTGAAGTGACCCTAAACCTTCAAATGGCTGTACATAAACTGAAGAAGCTCTATATTAAAGTTGCTCTATGTTAGTTCAAGTTGACCTATACCGTTGTTCAAAAGTTGGGTCACCCAGACAATATTTCCCATGGAAAGTCCCACATTGCATTTCTGATTCACTTAATGTTGTCTTCATTGAAATAAAAAAAAAATAAAAAAAAGCTTTTCTTTCAAAAACATTTCTAAGTGACCCCAAACTTTTGAATGGTCATGTACATTTCTAAAAGTTCTCTCTTCAATGATCATAAATGCATTTCCTTTTGAAGGCAGCTCACTCAAAGATGTAGTCAAAGGAGACGATGTAAAATGTATTCAGAAGCATTTATTTCTTTGGGTCTGTTATCTCTGGGTCAGGTTGTGCAGCAGTTGTGTTTGACAGTAGAGTCTCCTTCACTTCGTACGGGGAGGTGAAGCTGACGTCACTGGGAGCTTCAGTGGCGTTCAGGTCCAGTTCCACCGGCAACGATTTCGCCTTGAAGTCTGGGGAAGCTTTTTCTAGAGGTACAGCATCTTTGTCCGTGTCATCTCCTGTAATCACAGAAAGGAAAATAAAGTTTCATGGGTCAGGTGTTAAATTGTAAAAGTTTCCATTTTACCTTTTAGATCTTTTCTGCTTTTGTCATCTTCTTCCTCCTCCACCTCTTCTTCCTCCTCCAAGTCTGGTGGAGGAGTGAGCAGTACCTTCTCCACATCTGGAATTAAAAATATAATTTTTACTTCTTTATGCCCAAAACAGGCTCTTTAGTTCTAAATCTGGAGGTTGACTCCTACCAGGTCGGCTTATTCCACTTCTCCACTGGCTGCCGTACAGTGCAGTTCTGCCGATTTTACTTAGAACCAGAGGAAGCTCTTCCATCGGTAGAGGCCCACTTTTCAGTGACGGCAGAACCATCACAGGACCCACTCTCTTCTCATGATCCCACACTGAGAAACAGGACACAGCAAATCCAAATAAAGCTGTGTGAATGCTGACATCTAGTGGTGAGCAACATGTAGGAACAAGATCAGATGTTTTTTAGAAGAAACGCTACCCTGATTAGTCCTCAGTCCACTTCTAAACAAGGGTTCAGGCTCTGCCGGCTTCCCGAACCCACGAGGGTCAAACTTGCTGGCTTTGCTGTGTAGCTGGCCAGCTTCACTCTGACAGTATCCACACAGGTAGTCATTCCCATCAGCTGACCGCCACCTGAAAAGTAGTCATTTTTCCAGATGTGCTCCTCAGTTTGCTCATTTTGTTTTCAGTTTAAATAATTTCCAGACTTGCCTTCCATTTACAGAAGTGCACGCCTTATTCGGGGCTTCTGCATCGTTCACTGGAACAGCGTTCAGGTGACACGTGATGTAGAGCTGCAGGGCCAAGAGACAAAACAACAAGTAAAGATGCATCCTGCTGAGGGGAGATGCTGCATTTATCAAACTCTTACCTCTCCTCTGTCATCATTGTGGAACTTGAAGGCATCGATGACCAACTGGAGTTTATCGTCCTGTGTCCTGGTTAAGAAGTGAGCCTTTGAACCTGGAAGCTGGGAGTCAAGTAGACACCTGCAAGTAGAGAAAGAAAATAGTTAATCTAATTTCAACATGTCTGATTCAGGCAGCACAGTGGTTAGCACTGTCGCCTTGCAGCTAGAGGATCCTCAGTTTGCCTCCCAACCTTCATGGATCTTGCTGTACAGAGTTAGCATGTTCTCCCTGGACATGCAGGGAGGTCTCTGGCTTCCTTCCATAGTCCAAAAACATGCTGAGGTTAATTGGCAACTCCAAATTGACATGAGGATACAGCTGGTTGAGACAAAGGAATTAATCAGAGGGGAGACAGAACAGCTGTGAAGATTGACCAGTTGCATTTTTTTTTTGGCTGCCCGTAGAGCCAGGCAGGTCTTTCTCTTGATTCCTAAAGAAATAAAACCAGCCATCCATTCAGAATTCCAGTGAGGAAATTTGGGATATCATGTCTGGAAGATGGGAATGAACAGATCTTACAGTGTGGAAAAGGACAATTTGTGGGGTGCAAAGGGAATATATTCTGTATTCCGTCTGGGTTCTCCAGCTTCCTCCTACAGTCCAAAAACATGCTGAGGTTAATTGGTGACTCTAAATTGCCTCTGTGTGAATGTGAGTATGTGTCCCTGTGATAGTTTCCTGTCCAGGTAAACCTTCACCCTCAGTCAGCTGGGATAGACTCCAGCCCCTAATAACTAATGAGGATTAAGTGGTTTATAGATAATGGATGGACTAATGTCTGACCCAAAATGCACTTTGACTGTAAACAAACAGAAGTTAACACATTTGAAGGTTATGCTTTAAGAAACTAAGGGCAGAAAAGAGTCTTACTTGCTACCATTAGATTATCCAGAATCATCCTTAAGTGTGAAATGGACCTTTCACTGCAGCACTTTAATCAGTTTCTTGCATGTATATTTTACTTTTAATGTATTACTATTTTTAGTGTTCTGCATGTTTTACTACCAAAAAAACAAAAACATTGTGACTGATGAGAACTTCATGACAGATTCTTGACCTTTAATTTCAGTAAAGAAAACCAACCTGAAAAGGGCATGAAAAATAAAGTTTTCTGCCAGTTTAATTGGTCAGAAAGTGCAGCCTTCAGGCACTTTGTTTTCCAGACACTGATTCATTGCTGAGGCCTCTTCTGATTTTGCACATCCAGACATTTAGCAGCACCGTACACGTAAAGTCTTCCTTTGCTCACCCATTTTCCACAAAGATGTATTTGGGCTCAGAGTAAATGTCCGGCTGAAGCGTTGCCACACAGCTGCTGATGAACACCCTGAGCCCCATGTGATGTCCAACCCGGACCGAGGCCTCGATGCTGATGGGCTCACCGAGGTGGAACATGTTGGCGCTTCTTTCATGCATCCAGTCATCTGCACGAGAAGAAAGGCTGTGTTATTAATAGAATAAATATGGGATAAAGAAACACTGTGGCTTGAACTCACTCGTCATCAGTCTCAAGTTGAATGCCAACGTTTCCACGGCAGCCTGCGTGGACGTGAAGGGGATCCAGGTCGGCATGAGCGAAGAGCTGGACAAACTGTACTTCCTGAGAAACAAAAAAGCTTCAGGAGAGAATTTCAACAATGATCCAAAGGACACGCTTCAGTAAAGGCAGACAGACCTTCCATAATGACACTCGATGGGAACTACAGCCTCGTCCATCCGAATCAGACCATTAGGGGAGGCCTCAGGGGAGTAAATGAGGAGGTTTGTGTAGACCAGGGAGTCTTCAGTCATCTGTGGAGAATGGAGGAGTTTTTGGATATCATGTTGGTGAGAATATGAACTGAAAATTACATAAATTATACAGATCTAAAACAATTGCTGTAACATACAAAATAAAGGATTGGTTGGATAAAACAAATCGTTCTATAATTCCATATCTGACTTACTGTGTTGAAGTTAAGGGACAAACATCCAGTCAGTTTGTCTTATAGAAAAGAGCCACGAGAATAATCAGTCAAAAACCATATAGAGATCCAACAAACCCATCATTCCTTCAGCTACAGCAGGTATAGTAGTTTATTCTGCAAACTGTATCAAGGTCATAAAGAAATTTATAAGCAATGTCCAGATAAAAGTATGAGCAGAACTCTTCATGAAACCAAGACTTATAAATCACAAGTTTTAAAAATGATTAAAACAAAGAAATTAAGAGTTTCATAATGTTTGCCATGAGAGAAACTAATGCTTCAGGCCATGAAATCCATGGTTTCCTGCTTTTTATCCCCTTTTTTGAAATTAAATTTTGAAGGCCTAAAATAATTCAAAAACATGAAAATTTTCTCACATCAGGACCAGAGAAAAATTTGCCATTTTATGGAACTTTCATATTTGAAACCCAAAACAGCAAATGGGCTCTACGACCAGGATGCACCACCTACAGCTGTGAAATTTACATCATATGAGCAACTCAAACCACAAAAATTTACCCAACCACCCAAAAAAAAAAAAAAAAAAAAAAAAACACAATAGGAACTCAGCCCCGTTAAATTATGTGACATTTGAGCAATCTTTGCACATTTTCAAAAGCTAGAAACTCAAAAGGGTAACCCAACAGAGCAGACATTTTAATCACCAGGCATTGGTGATTAAACATCAAAATGCTCTGCAAAAGACTGAGGATGTAGAAACAGGAGCCAGCAGAAATTCAACAATTCACCATGAAACAGGAAGTGCCGTATAACCAGCCTGTACATGCACAAATATGCACCAAACTTGTGTGATCAGAGTCCAGCCCTGACGAATCCTACAGACCAAAATGCCAACATAGAGTGCCACCATGAAGTGCTGTATAACCAGCCTGTACTTGTCCCAATCTGCCTCAGGTTTTACATGTGATCAGAATCCAGCCCTGACAACATGCCTAGACCGATTACATTCAGTGATAGCGCCACCTGGTAGACAGCTATGGTAGGTCACCATTAATAAGGCCATAGGTCAAAATATACTGTGTTGCAGCACCACCTGGTGGACATGCTTGGAGGCACTGAGCAGCAAGGAGTGGAGGGCCCTAGTTCTGTGAGATCCCAGGAGCAACCACTACCTAAATAAAGGCTTTAAGCAGAGCAATGGAAAGCTAAAATGAGAAACCATACAAGTTAACCACATGATGCTTATGCTTGGGGAAAGAATGATTTTCATAGTCCGATATACATTCTAAAATGACTGCTATAGAATGATTTAAAATGAGTTATATGATCATAGGAGGATGTGATGATTAAGAAGTGATTATAAGTACGTGTGTTGGAACTGAAGTGACCTGTTTGAGCTGGGCACTAACAGAAAAGAGGAACTAAGGATTGTCAGTACTGGAGAGTTCTGTGCAACTCTGAAGAGGGTTGCTCTGCAAGAAGGCCTGCAGAATCCTGCTAAATGCATGTGCAAATATGGTTACAAAATGTTCATGCAAGAAGTGTATGCGTGTATTAGAGGGTGAGAGTATAAAGGAGAGACTCAGACGCTGTATTTGGAGATCCTTGTCCAGAGGAGTCCTCAGACTTTTTGCCAAAGGAAGCGAGGACATCGTTGAAAGCAAAGTTGTTCTGACTTTGTTCAAAAGAAGACCACACTCGGTTGAAAGGAAAACCCCGCTCGGTCTGCGGTTCTACTGAGAAGAGAAAAGTGAAATCCACCACAGCCCAGAAGGCAGCAACAAGGAGCTGCTCTCATCCTAACAGCCACTCGCTAACCTGAGGACATCGAGGGATTTTATCACTGCTCTTCCAGCTTCTGAGGACAACTGCACAACCAAGATTGGCTTTTGGGGCCTTCCCGCTCCCCCTGCTGAGGAAGGACACTTTTTGGACCAAAAGGGACTTTGTACAGAGTTTCCAGATCCACTGAGGAGTTCAACCAGACGCATGATGAGAGCGGGCGTGACAGCTAAGGCTGAGCTGTCCGTCCTTTCTCGCCTCTAAATTATACAATTAGAGAAGATATTCTTAGAAACGCTCAGTTCACAGAAGTTTAGTCAATTTATTATGATTAATTGGATTATTTAATCATCAGCTGTTGCTGTGCCCCTGCTAATATTCAATAAAAAGCTATATTGCATTTAAAGAGAAGCTTTATGATTTTTTAAGACTCACCTACTCCACATACTGGTAAAAGTTAAGGTTGTGTGCATCAGATCTAAAAGTTCTTAAAGGTTACTTTAATCCATCTAGTTACTTTAAACACTACCCCTGAGGTTAGTACTCCAAATTTCTAAAACAAACCTGGGAACATAACCAAGAGCAAACAGTTATAAGAGGAAAGCTGTTAACAGACGTGAGCAAGAAATTGATTCTGCTACAAAGGGCTGCTTAGCAGAGTGTATTTATTGAAATAAGAGGGGTAAGACATTTGGAAGGAGACAGTCAGAACCTAGGAGAGTATTCCTCAACACCAGCTTTATCATTCTGCTGAATCCTGTTAGGTGAATTCTAATAGACAGACTAACCCGTTAGACGGAGAGTTGGATCTGAATTACCCTGTAAGAAGGGTAAGGAAGGCAGATACTGACTAACAACCTGTTCAACACTGCTTTTAATTTTAAACTACTGTAAACTGATGTTATAAAGGAGGCAGATTTCAGAAGTTTATTCTTGTGCTCCTTTTCATTCAGAAGTTGGAAAACTTTTTTTTTTTTTTTGTCAATGCATGAAATAATAAGATTCGTGTACAGTAATGAAGGTTTTAAAGTTACCCAGTGTTTGGTGCCGCAGTCCACCAGTCCAACTACGATCCTGTACTCATCCTCTGAAGAAGCTGCAGCTCTGCAGGAATCACTGTGATCCACTCCCAGACGCAGCTCCTCCCTGTTGACTGGAGCGCCAACCGCAAACATGTCGGCTTTGATGGTGATCTCCAGAGAGTCTGGATGGCAGGCGACGCTCACGGTGTTCACCTGCTGCTTCTGCTGCTCAGAGGGTTTGGACTGAAGGGCTGTCTGGAACGAGGCATGCTGTGAGAAGTGTGTTGGAGGAAAGGCGAAAGCGCAGATTCCTGACAAAAAGAGTCCGACCAGGAGGTTCACCCCAAAACACAAGGGCTCCATGAATGTGACTCAAATCTACAAGAGCTCCTCTCGGATCGATGAGGCAGCAAAGACAGGATGAGGTGAGGAGCAGAGGAGGAGAGTTTAAGGCTTCATGCAATCAGCCTCATTAGAGCAGCCTGAGGGTAATTATCTAATCAGCCTCCATCGGTTTCAGTCCCACCAGGAGCAGCTGGCAGCTCTTTTATTTTGTCCTATCAGAAGTGATGACTAAATTCTCACCTGTTTCTTAGAGAATTAAGGAGACAAAAGAATCAGTCTGAGATGAATTATGTGGAAACACATAAACAGTTTTAAAAAAGAGGGTGTTTAAAAGTAGGTTTTTATTGAGTACTTTATTTTATAGATTTTCCCTATTTTTGAAATGCATTTTGTTTCTACGTTTAAATCAGTAAAAATATCAACATTTTGCAGATGTTTTCTTTTATTTGAAGGAAAAATACACACAAATATACACAGGAGTGGAAAATTACAGATAATACCACAGAAAAAAGTCTTCATTTATATTTAGAATGTCACCTTCTCATTTAATGCTTTCTCTTTATTTTCATGACTATTTTCATTGTAGATTGTCACTGAAGGCATCAAAACGATGAATGAAAACATATGGAATTATGTAGCAAACAAAAAGTGTGAAATAAGTCAAAACATGTTTTATATTTTAGATTCTTTACAATAGCCGCCCTTTGCTTTGATTACTGCTTCAATAATAAATTAAAATACATAGGGACAAATTAAAGAGGTGAGGTATACACACTTTACACACTAATGTTTACCCCTGTCTTGGCATCTCTCCACTGGTTACCAATTCATTTTAGAATTCATTTTAAAATTTTAGTCCTTTTAGAGCTCTGCATAATCAAGCTCCCTCTTACATCTCTGACCTTATTGTTAACCACGTCTGACGTACGTCAGCGGGGTTACTGCATTTGCTTCGGTATCTGGCTGGGTAAGTATGTGTGTGTGTATGTCCGGTCAGATATGTCTGCAAGTGCTGAAGTCAGGATAATCAAACTTGGCACTGAAGATCAGTCTAAGGTCCCCTTCTCAGTCGTGGAGTTAGAGGTCAGCAGATCAAGGTCAAGGTCACAGGGGTCACTTAGCACATTTCCTGCATATTGCATCATTTGTATAGGAAGGGATATACGTAGGATGATCAAAATTGATACAGAGTATCATGCATGGGCGTGGTTCTGCCATCTACTGAGGGCTCATCTAGTTCCTCATGCACAGGCTCGTGCATTGAGGTCCTCAGGTCAGAGATTATTGTCTGCCCCATGCACGCTTTTTAGGACTAGAGGTGACCGATCCTTTCAGGCAGTAGCTCCTAGACTGTGGAATGCGCTGCCTGTTTCCTTGAGATGCACAGACTCAGCTGATTATTTTAAAAAGCAGCTGAAAACTTTTTTATACAAGCAGGCTTTTAGTTGAGAGAGGGCTTTAATGTGGACGATTTTATGTGATTTTACGTGTGTGATTTTCTGTGCATGATTTTTATCTGTGTGATTTTATGAGCAATGTGGCTTTACATTGTGGGGGCTTATTTTACTGTATTTTTATGTCTTATTTTTCTTTTTCTTTCAATGTAAAGCACTTTGTGATTTTTATATCTGAAAACTGCTATATAAATAAACTTTACTTAACTTTACAACGTTCAAAAGTTTGGGGTCACTTTTCATGTGTTTTCAGGAAAAACACAAAACTGTGTGTGTGAGCCTAAACTTTTGAAAGGTGGTGTAAATAATACAAAGAAGGAAAACAGATGGACACAAGGACACTAAGAACGCAAACTTAAGGTCATTTACACGAATGAATTAATGAAGATATGAATCCCAGTAATGACAGATGGACTGCTGCCGTTCCCACTGGGATGTCTGTACTTTAATTTTAATTTAAGATAAGAACAAAACCTAGAATCAGTGCAGCTCCTGTAAGCGATACGATGTAGAATCATTAATAAATCATATTGCAGATGGGTGAACTCAGATCTGCTGTATGTTTTATGTTTGATCTCGTATCTGCTGGTATTGTGCACATATGCTGTTCTAATTTTAGATTTTGTCGTGTGGAGAGAGCACAAACACACAAATGCAGAAGAATAATGACAGGAAAGCTGTCAGACGCTGCTGCTCTGAGCTGCACCTTCACACCGATCTGGAGTCACCAGAAACATCCGGCGACGCAGAATGAAAGTAAAATTCAACTTTTAGATGAAATCACAATGTGAGAGGTGCAGCTGGGGTCAGACGTGGAGATTCTACCGCTGACATACTGAGGAGAAGAGTTGTTTTTTATTTAGATTTTTTGGTTTGCATTCAGTTTTACAGTTCAGACTTTAAAATCTGAAGTTTGGCATCCTGATTCTGTGAAAGGAAAAACAATCTAAGCATACACCAGACCAACCGCAGCGATTTAACGGCCGTTCTTGCTTTGAAGTCGCCTTCCTGCAAAAGGAGAAGAACAATAAATAGTGAGGCTGAGCAGAGTCTCACCACGCTGAGGAGGAAAGGGGAAGAGGACATTATGACTGAGCGCTTATAGATGTCTGAGCTTTTATAACTGAAGAAAACATGAAGACGAGCCTGGCTGGGCTTCTCATTTTCATTCAGCTCTGTGAAGGTACGTCAAATTTACACTTAGAAACATCTAAACCAACTCTGTCAGTGCCAAATTATGCTAATATTCATGATTTAACAACATTTTCCTTCAGTATAATGTGGATATATTATTATTTGATAAAGTTCTGTTTATTCAGAGTTAAATGCTGTCCTGATGTGTCGCTGGTTTAAAGTTGTTCATTTTGGTTTGGGTTGTTTAAATTTCATGCAAATTGCAGTGAAAACAGACTTTTAGATGCATCACAACATCAACTTCCAGTGGACAAAAAAAAAGGGGAAATCATTAAATTTCAGCCTTAATTGTGCAAACAGACCAAAAAAGTGGAGCCGTTTGGACTGAATTTGTCTCGTTTGTTTAGTATTTGACAGATGTTCAGACTTTAAGACCAAACTTTAGGAGAAACCTGCGTTATTTTGTCTGTTTCTGCCTCCTGATGTAAATACATTTCTTCATCTGTTGTTTCCTCTGGGTTGTCCTATCTGACAGATGCTTGTTGTGGTACTTTTTGAACATCTCTTTAACTTCACATTCCACAGTTTCAAGTGTGCCTGTTCAACCAAATATCTAATATTTTATTCATTTTTTAAGTCAGAAACCAAATTATAGGACCGACTTTAATCAGATAGTGGCAGCAGAGTCAGAATAAAAATATATTGTTTATGGACTGTCTTTGTAAATCTGCTACATTCACAGATCACTGCAAACTCACATTATAGCAATTATAGTCAACATTTTAAGACTTTTTGTAAACTCAAGCACTTTCATTGTCTTGGAAAGTGGTCTATTATGGGATGGCTACACCATTAGCTGGTACCAGGACTGTTGTAGCTAATGTTAGCTTTTGTGCTAAAAACAACATGTTTAGCTTTGAGGTGACGTTGTTAGCATGAAGTGCTGCAGTGATCAGAAAACTTTGTAGCACAATTTGCTGTACCTGTAGTGTATGTATACACACAGATAGATAGATAGATAGATAGATAGATAGACAGACAGACAGACAGACAGACAGACAGACAGATAGATAGATAGATATGACAATGCTATGTGTCTATGTCTGAAAAGAAATCAAACTGTAATTACTGAGATGTCTAGACTGAAGTGATACAACAGGTAGACATCCAGTCATTAGCTGATTGTTTCATCCTGCAGCCGGTGCAGAGTTGGTGTTTGAGCGTCTGATGGAGGGCCAGACTCTGGTCCTGTTCTGCTCCCCTCAGAAGGACCACGGCAGCCCGTCAGGCCTCCACCTTTACCACCGCAGGGCCCAGAGCCAGACCACGCTGCTGTCGCTGAGCGAGGCCGGGGAGGTCAGGGTGGACCCGGAGGTCAGGACTCGTCTGCAGCTCCGTGGAGGACTGGACGCCCTGAACGTGACCATCTCTCAGGTCCAGCTGAGTGACACTGGACTGTACATGTGGGAGCTGAGCTACCAGGAGAACAGCTCAGACCAGAGCATCCTCAGCCCCCACAAGGTCTTCCTGTTGGTTGAAGGTAAGCGGCTAAAATGCCTCTCTGTGCTGCACTTTAACAGTTACCTCAGGTTCTAATGGTGTGTTTGTGCAGGGAGGTCGTGTCGGTGCTCTCAGAGTTACCCTCCTCTGCTCTGGACCATCTTCACAGCAGCAGGACTTCTTCTGGTGATGCTCAGCACGCTGGCCATCGACAAATGTGTGAGTATTTAGCTAATATGAGGGTGATTCAGGAACTGGAGGACATTTGGGCCTCAAACTTTTTGAAAAATAAACCTTCTCTTTTACAGTTTTCTGCTCCACATTCATCAGTAATATCAATATATGTTTTCTGTGTTGTTTGCTAACCCTACTCTAATCACAGTAACAGGGTTGCTAATCCATGCTAATGTGATCTTTCTCTCAGGAGTAGAAGCTAGATATTTAGCTAGCTGTTACTGCTGACCAAGAGGACAAACTGACTGATGGAAAACAGTCCAAAGAATGAGTCTGATCCTGATAATATGAGGTAGAGAGAGACATTCAATCAAGACTGACAATGGATGAAAAGATGGAAAATAGAAGAGAGGACATAGCTTTGCTCTATGCATTGTTTAGGAAAACAATTTGATGATGTAGACATCAAAAAGAAGATACAAAGCGACAGAAATGAGATGCAAAATGATGAAAATGAGACACAAAATGACAGAAATGAGATGGAAAATGAAAGAAACAAGACAGAAAATGACAGAAACAGGAAGTCTCTTGGATTAGAGGCCAAACATCTTCTACAAACTAAAAGCTTTCTAGAGAAGTTCCTATTAATTTCTGAAGTTTTCTTGTGAAATAGCACGACTCGCTGCTAACGTGTCGGTCCTCCTGTGTTTGGTGCTTTCTCCTGTCACGTTACATAAATTTGCATTCTTTCTCTGCACCTACTACGAGTGGAAGCGACAAAAAAAGCAGCGCTAATGAGTCATATGGAGCTGAATATCAATTAACGTGTCACAAGCCTGACAGACGTCCGTTTGTCAGATAGTTATCGGAGGGATTGTTGGTGAATGAGTCATGAAATCTGTGACATGTGAAGTGACAAAGGGAGAGATAATTAAATGCAACAGGAAATATCCAAAAGATTAAAGTGGTCTAAAGGATCCGTAATCCATTATTAATCCTAATAATGGTAACTGACAAACTCCAACCTTTAAAACCTCCTGTAGTCACAAAGAAATCCTGATATACTTCACATTTAAATTGTTATTACAAAGTTCGCTGGCTTTGGAACTAAATGCTGTTTTGTTCTGATGTGTAGCAGGTTTAAAGTCGTCCATTTTGATCTTAGAATTAAAACTAAAGATTTAGAGTTTGTGTTGTTTAAATGTGTTTGCAGTGGAAACGGGTTCATAAATGCACCACGACAGACATTTAGGGCAACTTTAATGAGTTTAGAGCTACTTTAATTAATATGGAGCAACTTTCGGTAATTTTTTAAACAACTTTTAATAATAAAGAGCAATTTTAGCTCATTAAGAGCAACTTTAACTGATATAAAGTAACTTTATCTCATTTAGAGCAGCTTTTATTAATACAGAGCATCTTTAATGTAGATAAACTTTAACTAATATCAACTTTAGCTAATCTAGAAAAACTTTACAGTATAAAATCAATATTTACAGCAGAGACTGTGCTGTAAAGCTCTCTTATTAGTAGTGTTGTGTATTATTTTGCTAACTGGGTCTCAGCAAGCTGTTTAATGCTGCAGTCTCCAACAAAGAAGCCCATAAATCATTTCCTAATTGTCTCATTATAATTTTGCAACCAATTTTAGATTAATCATGACATTACTCAAATTTAACATTTAGCGAGTGTTTGTTGTTTTATTTTAAAGCAAAAATGCTAAAATTGTCTTCAACACTTGATAGTTTTGTCACTTTCTCGTGAAAATAAACAGATTGAATCATTTTATAAGAAGAAGATGAATCATTTATCTGAGACAGTTGTCAGATTGGTTGATAATTCCAACAATCATTAGATGTGAGCTTTTCTAGTTGTTTGGCTCAGAAAGTGTGAAAAATCAAATGCAGAAGCTCGCTGACACTGAGCATGAACTAAATGTCTGTAGGTGAAGACGAGGCCTCGACACCGACCGCAGCCTCATGTTCCGATCTACGAGGAAATGAGCTGGAAGCAGCAGAGCCCTGGAAGCCCCCCGAGCAGCCAGGAAGCCCCCTCACATCTGGAGGAAGTCAGCTTCCCCGTCTACGCAAACCCCAACATCCGACAGCCGCAGGACAACTACTACGCCTGCCCCAGACAGCTCGCCCTCAGAGCCTGAAGCGTCCGGTGACGTCACGTCCAGGAAATAATAGACCAAAAAAAACCCTAAAACAACAAATTAGGGTCATTCCAGAACTGGAGGACATTTGTGCTTCAAAATGCTTGAAAAATAAACCTCATTTTATTTTATTTTATTTTTTTTTTACAGTTTTCTGCTCCTTTTCATCAATAATAGGTAATAAACTATCAAAGGCTTGATTTGTTCAGCTCACACATCAATGGAAGCATTTTTATTCTGCATTAAATCCACTTCTGGCAAAAAAAACCAAACAAAAACAAAAACCTGGAGTCCAGAGAGCAAATACTGAGCAACAGTAACGTAAATCTCCAACATGCATTTAATACAGTAAAACTAGCTTCATGTGAAAATTAATGTTTTACTCCTGACAGAAGTTAAGCATCATTCCAGAACTGGAGGACATTTGGGCCTCAAACTTTTTGAAAAATAAACCTTCTCTTTTACAGTGTTCTGCTCCATATTCATCAATAATAGGTATTGATTGGTTCAGCTTCCACATCAATGGTAGCATTTTTATTCCATGTTTTCTGAGCTGTTTGCTAACCCTACTCTAATCACAGTAACAGGGTTGCTAATCCATGCTAATGTGATCTTTTTCTCAGCAGTAGAAGCTAGATATTTAGCTAGCTGTTACTGCTGACCAAGAGGACAAACTGACTGATGGAAAACAGTCCAAAGAATGAGTCTGATCCTGATAATATGAGGTAGAGAGAGACATTCAATCAAGGCTGATAATGGATGAAAAGATGGAAAATAGAAGAGAGGACATAGCTTTGCTCTACACATTCTTTAGGAAAACTGTTGGATGATGGAAACGACAAAAACAAGACAGAAAATTACAAAAACAGGGAACAAAATGACAGAAATGAGACAAAAATGACAAAAACAAGACAGAAAACGACAAAACATCAACAGGTTCTGCTAACATGTTTTGGGACACACATCCCGTGTATAATAATTATTATTTAAAATATTATGTTGATTAAAAGTATTTTTCCCACAATTACAAGAGAAATCAATAAAGAAATTAAACCATAAAAAGGAGATTTAAATTACATTTAAACTGTTTTATTCGAGACTCAGTTTGGTCATCAGGAGGTGGGACAAGAGAAATGACATTTTAGGGGGAACTCCAGACTTATTTGGTATTTTTAAACATTCTTTTCTCCTATTTTTTTTTTCAGATTTGGTCTCAGGACAAGAGCATTTACACAACTGCATGTTTTTACATTTTCTACATGGATTATTTGGAATTTGATGGAAGGGACTTAAAATGTCCTCCAGTCCTGGAACGACCCTTAAATAAACAAACAAACAGATAAATAAGCAAAAAGGTGGACACGTTTAACAGCCAAGAAAAAAATGCTATTTTATTAATATTTGAAAGAAGCTCCATAGTTCATGAAAACATTTTGTTTCGGTGCATGTCATTGAACAATCACATTCTATGAGGAGAAAGAGATATACAGAGAAAAAAATAAAACATTACAAGCCACTGACTTCTCATTAACTCTCAGTACAGACATTTTTACTGAATATTTCAAAAAAAAAAACAACAAAAAAAGGCAAAAAAAAATAAAATAAAAGCAGCCCTGAACCCACCCTCCATAAAACAAACAAATAATAACCCCCTTGAGGGTGACAGGCTAGAATCCCACAGTGCTAAAGAGTGAGACGCTCATTGGTTTTAGGAGTACACAGCATGGCGATGTAGGTCGATCTGAATCAGGGGAAGGAAGCCGGAGGTGGGGGGTCTGAAGTGAGTCACCTCTCCACCGCCTCCCTCCACCCCCGTTTAAAAATTAAAATGAACAAACAACAACACATTGGATCCCAAAAACCCCTGCAATAAGATCAGCCGGGCTGCAAACCCAAACCCCGCCCCCCCGACACTTGTGCATAGTTTCATGATCCTTTACAACCAGCTCATGTTCAAAGGTCTGATTCTTCTATTAATAATAACCATAATAACCATAATAATAATACCCGCTGTGGGAGAGAATGAGAGGGAGAGAGAGAGAGAGAGAGACACAGAGAGAGAGAGACAGAGACAGAGACAGAGAGAGAGAGAGACAGAGAGAGAGAGAGAGACAGAGACAGAGAGAGAGAGAGACAGAGAGAGACAGAGAGAGAGAGAGAGACAGAGAGAGACAGAGAGAGAGAGACAGAGAGAGAGAGAGACAGAGAGAGAGAGACAGAGAGAGAGAGACAAAGAGAGACAGAGAGAGAGACACAGAGAGAGAGACAGAGAGAGACAGAGAGAGAGAGAGACAGACAGAGAGAGAGAGAGAGTAATGCACAATGTTCCTGATTCGTTCAGGACGGGACCTCATTAAGAAAACACAAAGATTCAAACATACAGCATTTTGCATGTTATTCACCCTCTTTTTTTCTTTTTTTTAACCCTTTTCTTTTTTAAACAAACTCATCATTGACCATTTTTAAATGTAAAGCAATTTTAATATATAGATTTATATATAAAGCACTCCATTTCTCATTTAAAGTCCATTATTTGGTTATTACGTAACTGCTACGGATTTAGAAACAAAATTTCTCTTCTTCTGAAATCCATAACTTTCAGTGCTTAGAATTGTTTCTTTTAAGTCATCCTTTTTTTGTTATTTTTCTTGTTTTTAACTCATCATAAAAATGTACATTAAAATGGCGTGGAGTCGGTACTCTGGAACCTTCCTGAGACAAGATCCACTTTTTCGTGTGTGTGCAAGAGAGTGAGCAATTATGTCTTTTTTTCTTTTTTTGTTTGTTTGTTTTTATATAAAGGAAAAATAGATATAATCAACATAAAACATACAGAAGGTTAAACAGAACGAGACAACACTGTTCGATCCCAGAGTTCTGAAAGTAGCACGAGAATAAATCTTCATTCGGTGAAGCGTTTGTGTTGCACTTTTCTTTTTTTTCTCAAAAATGGAAGCATTTGTCCTGTTTTTTTTTTGTTTTTCCAACATTCCTTCCTTTGTTTCGCTGAAATTTTTTCGAACTCTAGAAAAAAACTAAGTGTTTGTAAACTGTCAGTGGCCTTGCATTAAAACAGATGAGTGAAAACAGAACGAAAAGCTAACAAACCAAAAAGAAAAAATAAAGGTAGGCACCTCTGAATGAGCCCTAGAAGCCAAGGCTCGGTCTGATGTCTTGTCCTTCGCTCTCCGTTGCTCAGATTTAGGAGAGCTGAAGTCCTTCTACCCCAATCTATGGCCACAGGTCTGCAAAATACTTTTTTTTTTTTTTTGCATTTTTTATACATATGTGATTTTTTTTTCACTTTTTCTTCGTTTTTTTTTTTTAGGTTTATAGTCTGAAAAATGGTGCAATACTCAATTATGATCCATACTTTCTTGGATTATTCCACAATGAAAGCCACTAAGGTAGATAAACATTACAGTTTTAAAAACACACTTATTTTTAGTCCTTGAGTAAACATTTACACGTGAACTGTCCCCGTCTCCCCTCAGTACTTGTATCATGTTGTTCGTTTAGCTGGATGAGGGGTGAGGCGACACTCAGTGCAACGCTAGAGGCTAGTAACAATTAACATCAGAATATAGTTTTGACAAGCAAAAAAAAGAAAAAGAAAAATCAACAACCAAAGTATACTGAACTGAAAAGAGAAACACGAGGCGGATCATTGCTCCGCTGTAATCACGAGCTCTCACACGGATTTCACCTCACATTCATTCGTACAGTACAAGCAGCCTTGTGCAAACACTCAAATACAACAGATGTAAAATTTTGCCTTTATATCGATCTTTGTTTTCAACAACATTTCAAATTTTTATTCACTCTGAACCGACGCTATCAAAAAATCTCTGAAGTGTATGAATGAGACAAAAACCACTACAAAAAGTGTTCACATTACATTATTGGCGCTTCTTTTGATTCAAGTATTTGTTTTCATTATTTCGTATTACTCTGATATGTTTATGATCTCGTCTTCTGGGGAATAGAATGTCGGATACACAGGGTAAGGGCTGAAGCCGGGGCAGGGGGGGGCGTAGGCTAAGTGGAAAACAGAGAGATCCAGCCACGTACACACAGCACAGCCATCATGTAGGCGTGGCTGTGCAGCGCATACGAACTAGCATGTGCATATTCAACCCAGGCCTTTTGTTTTTAAAAGAGAGATTTGCTAATTCAACTCTTTTCGGGGTCCCTGCCCCAGACCCTTGTCTGATCCATGATTGAGAAGCAGATTTGAATTCAGCTCCAGTTGCCTTTCAGTCCATGTGACTTACAAAAAGGAGAACTCAAAGGGAGAGGGTCTGATTTCCAACACTAGACAGGTAGATAAGAGTGCAGACGTGGGTGTGGGAGGGTCCGGTCCGACCTCGGTCCCGGTCGCCCGTTCCTCCCACTCGGTTCACCCCCCCCACTTCACCACCAGTTCCTTGATTCAAGTCCAGTGTGGAGTAAATGCAGGTTTTCAGGAACAATCACAGACAGACAGCACAGGCAATAGTGATTGTTTGTGTTGAACGAGCCTGAAGCGACTCTGGAAGAGGGCGACTCCCCTACGCTTAAGACTTGGTACCGAAATGAGGCGTGTCCCTGTTTCAGCCGATACGTCGGGCCGCTGCTCCGACCCCAGAGCCAGATGTGCAGAAATGACCTCTGGATGTATCTACACTACCGTTCAAAGGTTTGGGCCACTAGTTGAGTGTAGGACCCATAAACAGGAGGTTCCCTGATGCAGCGGCCTGGGTTCAAATCCAGCTCAGGGCCTTTGCTGCAGGTCTTCCTCCCATTCTTCTCCCTACTGTTCCTGTCTGCCTCTCAATTAACTTGTCAAAAACGGCCAGAAATTAACCCGAACTTCAGGCAATTCCATGTTTTCCATGAAAACTCCCACATTTATCCATGTGCTAACATAACTGTACAAGGGTTTTCTAATCATCAATGAGCCTTTCAGCACCATTAGCTAACACAATGTAGCATTAGAACACAGGAGTGATGGTTGCTGGAAATGTTCCTCTGTACCCCTATGGAGATATTCCATTAAACATCAGCCGTTTCCAGCTACAATAGTCATTTACCACATTAACTATGTCTACACTGGATTTATGGTTAATTTCATGTCATCTTTCAAAAACAGGGACATTTCTACGTGACCCTCCACCTTAGAACGGCAGTGTACATATCTGTACTGGCTGGTGCGACCTTCGGGTTGGGGGTCCGACGTGAACCTCCAGGATCCAGCTTCCCCTCATCAGGGTGAGAAGGTGGCAGCTTGCAGAGAAACAGAACATCTCAGCCTCGGAGTGCACAGCTGAAACAGACTTTTTTTTTGTAGTTTCTAGTTTTTGCAAAAACCTTGATGATAAAGAAAAGATAATGTTTTTGGTTTTTAAAGAGATGTACCCGATGTGACCCATAAACAGTGCACAGACACATACAGGGACCTCCCCTCCTCCTACTGCAGCCTCGTCTACGTCCTCCAGCCCCCCCGGTGGCCAAACACCAGCACCACTCGTCCGTCCTGCCCTCCTACAGCCGGAGCCCTGCAGCGGTAAGAAAGACTCCTGGTGCTAAAGATAAATGAGGAAGGTGGAAGTAGATATCTGTAAATCAGTTGGCACAAGACTGAAGACCGCTTGCCAACAACTAGTGTCATCTCATAGCTCCGTCCACGCCGCTTAAAGACGGGCTCCTTCAGTGTCCCCCTGCACGTTTTCCAGGTGAGGTTTGGAGAGAAGCTGCCTGGTCGTAAAGGTCGAGAGATAAGTGAAGGTTGGCAGATGTCGGGGGATGGCTGTGAACGAACACCTCCTCGTCTTTGCATAGAAATGGAAGGCTGTTGTCAGTTGAGGTGGTTCTAAGTTTAACTGAGTGCTCCCAGAGTTAAAGCACCAGCGTGAGTGAGTAGACCCCAGGATGGACGGGGTGGGGGGGCGCTGGCTCACTATCCTGGACTACGCTTCACCCACGGACGCGTACCTCGTCACCACACACTGGTTTTTGCCTCGGAGGCCGTGGGAGGGGCAGGAGAGAAGCTGAACACTGCATAAAGACCGATATTTAAAAAGCCATGAAATCGTCATCATCAGAAACAATCATGAAGTATATCATCAATGATAACAGCAACAACATCTCACAACAACAAAAATAATAAAAAAAAATAAAAATGCACACTGGCAATTCCATAAGTAAAATCCAAGAGAGAGAAAAAACAAAACACATCAAACAACTCCATCTCTGGCTAAAGTGATCCTTGCAGGAGAGAGAGTGGAAGTGGAGGTTTGCTGAGGACTGGCGTAGCAGTAGTAGGTTTAATACAGGTGGGCCAGTTCTGAAAGAGCTGCTCAAGAGGAGGGAGGAAGAGGAGGGAGGAAGAGGAGGGAAGCCAGTCTGTGGGGATCCGCAGGGAGGCAGCGAGCGACGGGGGAGGAAGGGAAGGAGAGGGGAGGGATGAGGGCTGCTGCAGCACGGCACTCTGCAGCAGGCAGGCACTCAGTGGCCACACTATCACACAGGTTGGCAGGGCCTCCAACAGAACCAGGACAGAAGAGACGGCGGTCCTCCCTGCTGGACCCAGTAGAACACGTCGAGCGTTTCCAGACACCAAGGCTAAAGAAGTTGCAATGTAACAGTGATATTTACTTTGATATCAGAGGGTGAGGATGAGGTGCTTTTTGGGGGTCCTTCCCAGCCACACCCATCGTCAGCTCAGTTCTTTGTACTTTCCCTTCACTTTGCTACCGTGTTTGACATCCTTTCTGGTCCCGCTGACTTGAGGGAAGAAGGATTCCAAAAACAAAACAACAACAACAAAAATTCACATCCATGTTAAGTTAAAAAATAAGTATATAGAGAAGCCACTTAGCAGATTGCTTTTTTTTTGTCTTTGTTTTTTCAGTTTTTATTCGCCAGTGTTGCTTCTCCTCTCTTCTATTCGTTGGCATTGAGGGTAAATAAGTGCTATCATCGACCGCTCGCTCATTTTTACTACCGCTGCAAATGTGGGCAAAAAGGAGGAAAAAAAAAAGTCATCTGGTCTTCTGGGCTCCTCTCGTTTTGGTTTGATGCCTTCTCCCCAATCTCTCTCACACACACACACACACACACACACACACACACACACACACACACACACACACACACACACACACACACACACACACACACACACACACACACACACACACACACACACACACACAAGTCCCTCCCTCTCCCTAAAACCAGTCTGGGAGTGGAGAGCAGGCCGGCTGAAGAAGAAGTGCTTTGTGTCCTTGTGTCTCGGACAGAAGATGGTTGAGGACCAGCTTTGCTACTCTCCTGAGTTCACACACTCTTTACGGGTGAGGAGGGGGAGAAGAAGGGGAGAAAGTAGTGGCAGTTTTTCTTTCTTTTTTTTTATTTGAAATGGTGGGAGGGGGCAGATAAAGTTTTTGCAGTTCCTTACAGTCTCCTCTCAGGCCGTGGCAGGGCGGCTCGGACGGTAGAGTCTGTGGCTTATATTGCACGTCGCTTTGTAATGCAGGTGTTTTGCAGGTGGAGTGGGCGCCGCTGGGGGGAGGGGGGAGGCGAGGGGAGGAGGCGGGTGAGGGGGGCACGACTTGAGGTTTTCCACAACATCAGTGAGAGGGTCTGAACTGCGAGTCGCCCCGCAGTGAGCTGAGGTGCATCGAAGTGTTTGTGTTTACAGTTCCGTAGTTAGAGCAGCGGTTGGCTGTCCGTCCTTCACCGTACATGCGACCGCCGCCACCCGACCCCTCCGCCACGTAAGACTGACACACACGTTTGAATAATATCATTTCTTAGCTTTGTTTGCAATGGTTCAAGAAAAAAAACACACTACAAAAATAAATGGCTTGAACAAGGCGAACAGAGTTGCATCATTCCCTTTGAGCGTCGCGTGGGGAACTCGATCTGCTTGCAAAAAAAATGCACTGACGTTGTGAGCTGTGGTCGCTTCTGTTGAGCCGCAGCAGCATGTACTCTCCACTCAGGTTTCACTGGCTCAGAAATAAGGGTGTGCAAGTGTCCGTATGCTTCTTCACCAAGTACAGAGTGAGTGAGGATAGCAGGGCAGGAAATAGTTTAAGGCTAACATTAGTGCTGAGAGAAACAAATGTCGAGTCTGGACCAGCTGAACGTTCAACAACCGCTCTGATTGAAGGGTTTTACTTTGGGAATGATGCCTTTTTCATGGATCTCTGAGGTGCAGTATGATTGCCTCAAAAGGCAGTGAGGGACTACGCCGGTCTAAAGACGGCAGCTCGTCACTGTGTCAGTTTGACTAAAGTATGCTCCACACGGCGACTTTCAAAAGTTCGTCTCTGTACAAAGTTGAATGAAAGACTTCCTCCTGCGTCTACACGAGGAAAAACTGAACACTGTGACCAAAATCTCTCACTGAGAGTCACAAAAGAACTGCAACTGAAATGTGGTTAAAAACAAAAGGAGCGGAGGAGGTCAAGGACGAGCAGCGAAGATGTGGCCTCGTCCTCCTCCCGTCTCTCCTTTTCACCTTTACGCCCACGCTGATTATCTCCACATTGATTTGCAAGGTTTTTGCTCCTGTTGCTGTGTATTTAGCCTCTCCTACATGGACTCTCCGCTCAGCAGGTCCCCAGGCAGCAGTGTATTGATTGGGGTGGGGCTCCCCATCACCCGGCCCTCCTCTCCGCTCGGGGGTCCCCACAGGCTTGAATACTGCTGAACGCCGCCCCAGAGCAGCTCTCCGCCCGTCTTCGTTCCCGCTGCTCCCAGGCCGCTGCTACTGCTGCTGCCGGCGCCGTTGTTGTTGTTCCAGTGGGGCGAGTGGCCGATGGGATGAGAGGCTCCGGTCCCGGTCCCGCCCATCCTCGTCTGATTGGTGCCCGGGGTGGCCTGCCAGCTGGTCGTCCCGCCCAGCGTCTGGCCCTGTGCAAAGAAGCGGTTCACTTCCTCTTCCCCGGCAAACTCGGCCAGGATGGTGGTGTTCCCGAGCACACACCTGGGCAGAAACGGGAGAAAAAAAGCACAGATTAGAGGGTGAATCCTGAAAATCAACCCAGTCAGATGCTTTGAAACAAGCTAATTGGTCAAATCCAACCATTTAGGAAAGATGCACACTCTGTTATGCAGGAGGTCAATGACCATCATTTTATATCATCTCCTTCATTCTATTTACTAAATCAGACACTGGATGATCTTTTTGATAGAGACATGAGGTCCTTGTTAGCAGTTCTTTTATTTCTTGCTAAAACATGGATATTATTGTGGTTCCTACAGATGATCTGTGTTTATCACAGACTTCAGCTGGAAACACTGACTTATGATGTGAATCAGAAATCTGAAGACTTCTGGAGAGTCTGGATGCACACTTTACTACAAAAGCTTTAAGTTTGCCTTTCTGAGCTTTAACTTCTAACTGCTCCACTTTAACTGTTTCCTCATAGGGCTGCTGTATATTCATTTTTGGTGGGTGGTTTTATATGTGTATAGAATAGAATAGGTAACAAACTGCAGTGCTTAGTGTTAATGTGGCTTTTTTTAGGGTGGTTTATTTGATCTGTGTGTGTTAACTGTAAATGTTCTCTAAAATAATAAAAAGTGGTTATGTTCAATTATAGATTATAAAGGCAAAACACTAAGATATTAGTCCATGATGTCGTGTTTTCAAAAAAAAAAAAAAAAACGGAAAAAAAGAAGAAAGGAGCGGGTAACGGGCGTACATGTGCAGGGACTTCTGAGCCTTGGCAGCTTCGTCCTTGGAGCTGTAGCGCACCACGGCGTTTCCCTGCGTCAGGTTGAGGTGGAATGTGATGAGAGGGCCGTGCTGCATGCACAGTGTACGCAGAGTGGAACCGTCAATCTGGAACACAAAGCCAGAACCCGCTTTACTGCAGCTGCACACACAGCTGAAAGGATGGGAGGACAGGCTGAAGCAGCAGACTGTAAAACGGTACCTGTGGAGTGAGGTTCCTCAGAACCAGCCAGCTACTGGTCCTGGTGGAGCTGTCCGTACTCCAGGTGGTACCTGCTGTGAAGCAGAGAGAAGGGCGTATATGCAGAGCTCCACTGAAACCAAAATCGGTTACTTCAGCCGTATGGGTGGTGTCGCTTTCTACCACGGAAAATAGTAAAACCACCGAATGTCAGTTGACATGTTCAACCACAACAAAAGCTGCTTAAGGTTCCTGCCTACAGTTGTTCTCCACATCAAAGTGCTTCTCATTGAGTTCACAAACTCACAGAAACAGTAACCTTTATATTACCGTTCAAAAGTTTGGGGCCATACAGATAATTTCATGTTTTCCATAAAAACTACACTTTTATTCATGTGCTAACATAACTGTACAAGGATTTTCTAACCATCAATGAGCCTTTCAGCACCATTAGCTAACACAATGTAGCATTAGAGCACAGGAGTGATGGTTGCTGGAAATGTTCCTCTGTACCCCTATGGAGATATTCCATTAAATATCAGCTGTTCACAGCTAAAATAGTCATTTACCACATTAACAATGTCTACACTGGATTTATCATTCATTTAATGTTAGCTTCATTTAAAAAAAAAAAAAACTGCCTGTGTCCCCAAAGTGACCACAAACTTTTGAACGATAGTTTTTATGCAGTTTATCTCAGGCGTAAACTAACCGTGACATCACCCGTTGGTTTCAACGGTGAGAAAATGAAGCCCGGATTTTGCTACTTCCTGGTCGCCGTTTTGGATTTTTTGGAGCCAGTGACGTAAAAAGCATCATCACACAGACTGGACTGGAGAGCAACTAGGGGCAGGATTGGCTGAGGACTCTCTTATCCCGCCCACGTTTTACCGCAGAGGCTTCTGTTGCTGTCTATCAAGTATAGCCACGCCCCCTGGCTCCGCCAACTTTAACGATTTATTTAAAATTCAGTATTGATTTATTTTAAGATCGGCCACCTGATCTCTCATTTTGACCATGAAAACTAACGGGAAAAAAATCCTGAGCTGTAGAACATCAGTCTATCAAATTTTATTTTTTCCAAAAATGAATTGGGGTCTATGGAGAAAAAGCTTTTTGGAGCCAACCCTAGCGGACGGCGTGATATTGCAAGTTTTTGACACTTCCGGATGGGCTTCAATTCTGGAGCCAGATGCTACGTCCATTATAGATACAGTCTATGGTTTATCTTCAGGGTGAACCGTCTGTAAACAGCCTGAACAATGTGGTAATATGTGTGATATTGTCATATACTCTGTGTTTTCTCTTTGTTTTTTGAGAACACATGAGTAATTTGAGCTTACTTACGTGTCTCGCAGCCCCCTAACCTACCTTACTTTCTAAGTGACCCCAAACTTCTGAACGGTACACGAATTAAAGTCGCTCTAAATGAGTTAAAGTTGCTTTAAATGATCTAAAGTTGTCCTATATTATTTAAAGTTGCTCAATATTCGTTAAAGCTGCTCTATATCAGTGAAAGCTGTTCTAAATGAGTTAAAGCTGCTCTATATTAGTTAAAGTTGACCTACACTATCATTCAAAAGTTTGGGTCACCCAGACAAAAAAATCCATTTTCAAGCTTCGTCTCTTATATTCTATGTCTCAAGTAATTTGCCTTTTGGAACGTTTATCTGCAATAAAGTGACGCTAACATTAGCTTTTACGTCATGTACCTTCGTGTGTTGGCTTCCAATTGTCAGCATAAACTTTCAAATGTAATTGCAGGAATGTTCAATCTAATTACTGACTGCTAAAAGAAATCCATCTCATTTAACTGTCTTCACTAATCCAGTAGCTGTTGTCAGCAGTAAAACCCTTTACATCCAGAATATATGGCACATAGTGGGATTTCAACAGAAATGAAAAACTCAGAGCATATCATAAAGACTGCTGATGAAGCTTAGTCAGGTTTTTCTATTAACACTACAGTACTTGGCTGCGTTTTTCTGGATCACCAATGTGCCAAAACTCATTAGAAGCATCTGAAGGATGCTAATCGCTAGCTGTGGACTACAGCATGCTACCGAAGCTTTTCCGCTGCGACGCTACCTGTGGTGTAAGAGCTGCTCCAGCCTTGGGCCAGACCCAGAGAGTTGCCCCCCCAGGTGGAGGAAGGCTTTGTGTTGGTGAGGCCCGGTGGGGGGCGGGATGGAGCCGTGGTGCTGCTCCGAGGGCCCTGAGGGACCTTCCAGAGCTCGTGGGACAGGGAGGCCTGGCTGTGAGAAATGGGACCCGGAGACCAAGTGGACTTCATCTCTGACAGTTTACCTGGATGGATGAACAACAGGAAGGTTGGTCTGCAGAACCAGCCGGCCCAACGACAGACGCTCCCACAGGAGGGAGCCAAATAGAGAAAATGTCGTCTTTTACTGGATAACTGATAGCAGTCTACGAGTTTTAGCTCAGGGCTGTCAAACTCATCTTAGTTCAGGTCCACATTCAGCCCAGTTTAATCTCAATCAGGTCAGACCAGTAAAATAAACATAATAACCTATAAATAACCACAATTCCTAATCTTTCCTTTGTTTTAGTGCAAAAAGTACATTCTGAAAATGTTCACGTTTGAGGAATTATCTTTTTACAAAACATCATGAACAGCCTGAGATTTCTTTAGAAAAATAAGTTTCATCAACATTCAGCCTCAGTTTATCATTTACACATTACAACTTAAAGATCACAGAGCGTCTACAAAGGAACACAACATTTAGTCAGTTATCAGGAACTGAACAATCAAGTTTTTTACTTTAAGATCAAAACAACTGGCCAAGATCTAGAAATGATTTTAAATGTACATTCATTTCCTGTGCAGTGATCCTGAGCACCACAAAATACAAACTAAAGCGGGAAAGAAAAAATGTTCAGTTATTCCCCTGCCTGCTAAATGTTTTAAATTTACAGATAAAAATTGCATAAAATCGTAGCAGTGCAGTGGACAAATTCAAAGTCAATGGAAATGAATGAAATAATAAATGAAAAGTTTCAGTTAATGTCGTCTTTGTAATTTCTACGTGTTGGAAAGTCATCCGCAGGTCGTATGTTTGACACCCCTGTTTAAACCAAACTTTAACAAACCATATTTCAAGGTTCTAATAATCACTGAACAGCTTACAAAAATATATCTTTGCGGAAATGAGATCTTGTGTATTGGTACATTCCTCTATTTAATAACAGCAGCAGCAGTTACACACGTGGACAAAATTGTTGGTACCCCTCAGTTAAAGAAGGAAAAACCCACAATTCTCACTGAAATTACTTGAAACTCACAAAAGTAACAATAAATAAAAATTTATTGAAAATTAAATAATCAAAAACAGCCATTACTTTTGAATTGTTGATTAACATAATTTTAAAAAAAAACAAACTAATGAAACAGGCCTGGACAAAAATGATGGTACCTCTATAAAAGATTGAAAACTATTTGACCAGAGTGACATGATTAACTCAGGTGTGTCATTTAATTGACATCACAGGTGTTTCCAAATTCATAATCAGTCAGTCTGCCTATTTAAAGGGAGACAAGTAGTCACCCTGCTGTTTGGTGAAAAGGTGTGTATCACACTGAACATGGACAACAGAAAGCGAAGGAGAGAATTGTCCCAGGACATCCGAAAAAAATTATAGACAAACATCTTAAAGGTAAAGGCTATAAGACCATCTCTAAACAGCTTGAAGTTCCTGTGACAACAGTGGCTCATATTATTCAGAAGTTCAAGACCCACGGGACAGTAGCCAACCTCCCTGGACGTTGCCGCGAGAGGAAAATTGATGACAAATTGAAGAGACGGATCGTTGGAATTGTATCCAAAGAGCCCAGAGCAACCTCCAAAGAAATTAAAGGTGAACTCCAAGGCCAAGGTACATCAGTGTCAGATCGCACCATTCGTCGTTGTTTGAGCCAAAGTGGACTTCATGGGAGACGACCAAGGAGGACACCACTGCTGAAAAAAAACTAATAAAAAAGCGAGTCTGGAATTTGCAAAAATGCATGTTGACAATCCACAAAGCTTCTGGGAGAATGTCCTTTGGACAGATGAGACCAAACTGGAGCTTTTTGGTAAGGCACATCAACTCTATGTTCATAGACTCAAAAACCAAGCATACGAAGAAAAGAACACTGTCCCTACGGTGAAACATGGAGGAGGCTCAGTAATGTTTTGGGGCTGCTTTGCTGCATCTGGCACAGGGTGTCTTGAAAGTGTGCAAGGTACGATGAAATCTGAAGACTATCAAGGCATTCTGGAGAGAAATGTGCTGCCTCGTGTCAGAAAGCTTGGTCTCAGTCGCAGGTCATGGGTCTTCCAACAGGACAACGATCCAAAACACACAGCCAAAAACACCCAAGAATGGCTGAGAGAAAAGCGTTGGACTATTCTAAAGTGGCCTTCTATGAGCCCAGATCTGAATCCCATTGAACATATGTGGAAGGAGCTGAAACATGCCATTTGGAGAAGACACCCATCAAACCTGAGACAACTGGAGCTGTTTGCTCATGAGGAGTGGGCCAAAATACCTGTTGACAGCTGCAGAACGCTCATTGACAAATACAGAAATCGTTTAATTGCAGTGATTGCCTCAAAAGGTTGTGCAACAAAATATTAAGTTATGGGTACCATCATTTTTGTCCAGCCCTATTTCATTAGTTTGTTTTTTAAAATAATTATGTTAATCAACAATTCAAAAGTGATGGCTGATTTTGATTATTTAATTTTCAATAAATTTTTATTTATTGTTACTTTTGTGAGTTTCAAGTGATTTCAGTGAGAATTGTGGGTTTTTCCTTCTTTAACTGAGGGGTACCAACAATTTTGTCCACGTGTGTAATTCACCCAAAAACGTCTTTTAACTGGCTGGCTTTCATGCACATTTCTCTGTGGGGCACAGATCTTTCCCCACACTGTGAGATTAAATGTAAGATTCAAGTCTGAGAGACAGAAAACAAAGAAATTTTACTTCACTCAAACACACCAGTCACTGTTAATCAGAGGAGTACAACACGATACACCCTCCTCCACTTTCTAAGGCAAACACAAGGAGACACACCGACACCACAGGGGAAATATGCACTGCATGGCTACAGAGTGGACAGGAGGAGCTCAGACGGAGGTCGTATTCAGTCAGGAGCAGAGACTGGAATGAAACAGAGAGATGAGTCTCTCCAGTCAACGACTGAGGCTCTGGGTGTTACAGCAACAGGAGGGAAGGAGAAAGCTGTTTGCAGTGATTCAGCCGCTGTAATGTGGGAGGGAAGGTTACGGATAAACCATGTACCTGCATCGTCCAGCTCCGGGGACGAAAGACTGAACGAGCTAGTGTAGGCACTGACTGGCCAATCAGTGGAGGGAGGCAGAGCCTCGTTCTGAGATGAAGTGGGAGAGGAGCCTAAGCCGATGCCAGCGACACAAACAGACACAAACAAATAAGAAAAAAGTAGCAGAGAGAAAATGGAATAAAGGAAAAACATGACAAATGATGATAGTAAGTTCATTAGGAAGAGAAAACTAAGAACCAGCAAACGACAATGATCAAAGTTAAAGTAGGAAAATGAAGAACAAAAGAATAAGAAGCAGGTTTTCTGGTGGCAGCAGCTGCACATACGCTCACACTAGTTCAGTACGTCTGTAACACGTGGGGACTCTGCTGGATATTTCTTTATAAAATCATGGGATTATCTCCAAAATGTCTGCTTTGATTTACTGTGTTTTGCCTCTACGACGTGGATTTGTATGAAAAAAAAACAGTACACAAAAACAGAGCATCTTAATAAAAAAAGTCATTTAAGACAACTTCCCCACAGGGCAGCTCTCAGCCGGACCCCGTTCTCACCTCCACTCCTGTCCCGGAGCAGGTAGCGGTTGACATCTTGGATGTTGGTGTTGATGGTGGGTCCGCTGGGGACGCTGCCGGGGGTCACGTTGGGGTCAGTCTCAGGGTCGATATTCTGGAGGCCCTTCCAGGGAACACCAGGGCAAAACTCTATATGGAGAAAAATAATGAAATTAAACTGATTAACCACAAAAAAAATCTAAAATCTGTAAGTGAACTGTCATGTTTAATGATGAAGTGACAACTATGACGATGTTACACAGCTTAAAGAGGCTAATTGCTTCATATATTTAAATCTTATTACAGTCATTTACAGTGCTCTCCCTCGTTAAGATGTGCTGAAAGCCTTAAAATAAATTACATTTTTATTGCAGAAGCATACTCTCACACTGAAAATTGTTGAAAAATGTATTATATGAGAAGATTAAGTGCTGTTTTGTTGGCAAAGGTGGCTGTAAAAAGTCCCAAAATCAGGGGTGCTAATAAATGTGGCAAACATGGTTTGATGTAAAAGAATTATTTCTTAATGTGTGACTTTTTTTCCCCACTGAATAAATGCACTTGAATTAAAGGTTGGATTTTCCTCTTTTTTCATTGTGGTCCTACATTATTTAGAAAAAAAAAATGAATTTATTAGAAGCCAAAGAACACATCTGAACCAGGAGGACGCTGTACCTTTGCTAAATATTTACGGTTATGTTTTGCCATTGAAGATATCAATAATACATCATTCATCTTGGTGAAAGGTTTTACCCAGAGAAGAATACAGCTGAAGTAACTAGAAAAGCACTCAGAGAGCGCAGTCCTCCTCCAAGGCTGTTCATTCAGCCGTACGGCAGTATCAGAAATGCAGCATTTGTTTATTAGTTACTGATGATCAGAAATCACAGCAGCATAGAATGTGTCCATTTAATACAAATGAACCCACAAACACAATGACCTTGCTCTGAGCACAGCCGTGTGTTCTGCATGTGTACATTATGTACGGATACCGAATCATGTGACCTAAATATGTAGCGGACGGCGGGAATTGATGGGAGGAAACACCCCCACAGTTTAATCAGTTGTTCCTTGTATCATTTTCGACAGATAAGTCCTGATAAGTGGATTTGTTGTCATGGTTACAGTGATGCTGTGCCGCTATCACGCACTGCTACATAAATCTTTAACAAATCCGTGGTTCCAGTCTATAAGCTGCATCACTGCCAAAATCTAATCACTTGGTCCTTGTGTCATTTCTGACCTTCACTGAAAATTTCTTTCAAATCCATTAATTCGTTTTTGAGTGATGTTGCTGACAGACAGACGGACGGACAGACGGACAAACCGACGCCGATCGTCACATAACTCTGCGTTCCTTGGCGGAGTAATTATTGCACCAGTAGCTGACAGCATGATCAACCAGATGAAGTAAAACAGCTGACAATGCAGTGAGCCAACCTGGAGGCCAGTTGATATTGGTCCCGTTGGCCATCTTGTCACTGCTGCTCTTGCCCTGACCCCAGCTGTCAGGGGGCACCAGGGGGCTGGTAGGAGACTCTGAGCTGGACATCAGGTTGTAGGGGCTGTACGAGTCGTCCAGCTGAGGGGGTTTACCAGGAGGGCCGAGGTTGGCACCTGAGAGAATGAAAATGAAACTAAATTTTAGGGTTGGTGTACATAAAACCTGGGAACTGTAACAATGACAGACACAATCTATAGGATAAACCTGCTTCCATTCAAATCAGTCTTCTGCAGGTTGAGCACAGATTTCTGGTCTAAACAAACGATAATGTCTTTGTAATTATACCACTTTGAATCAGATATAAAATGTTCTTCAGCAGTAATTAGCCAGAGTTCATCTTCTCGTCTCACCATGCTTGCCCAGATTGGGCTCCAGAGGAGAGGAGTTTCCAGAGAGGCTTTCGATGGAGTTTGGGTGCGTCCACTGTGACAGGCGCGACTGGGGCTGGGGGGGTTCCTTCATAGATAACCCTCCCACCTCCATGCAGTTTACATTCATGTTTGGATTCAGTCCAGCTGGAGACACAGAGAGAAGTTACTACACCATCCTGGCAAAGATTATTTCACAGTTATGTAGCTGAGAGCAGAGCTGAGGCGACTCACAGAGAGAGTAGGGGCTGTAGGTGTTGGGAGATGACTGCGGCTCTTTGGTCTGCAGGTCAGGGAGGCCTGGAGCCTGGGGGTGACCTGGAAATGAATCCAGGGAGGATTTGGCCCCTCCAGGATGCAGGCCTGAGTGGGAAGGGGGCGGCTGCTGTTGCTGCTGCTTTATCAGCAGGGCCTGGGCCAGCTGACGCTGGTGCTGTTGGATCTGCTGCTGCATGTTATTGATTGTACGTGCGACCTGTGACAAACCACAATGGAGACATATTTAGCATCTATTAGGGTCGTGTGACATAAATGAAGTTTTCTACCTTTATTTTATTTATTGAGGTCACACTACTATTATTTACAGATGGAAAAATACAGAAGATTTTGTGGTTTTCATGGATCAGATGAAGGAATAACAGGAAAAAAAAGAGAAAAGGAAGCTTAAGAATGAACCTTACTTGCTGCTCTTGTTGTCGAATGGGGCCAGAAACATTGCGCTGCGCCTGCAACATCTGCTGTTGAATTTGTAAACGCTGGTACGCCTGTGCAGCAAAAAGGATTTCACTGTCAAACGACGTGTCCACAAACCCAGTTATAATATCTCTAATGATTTAAACAGCGTGTAATAAAACTCAACTCCTTTGGCTTCCGCAGGTTCGTGGCACATTTCAAATCGATATGGAAGCTGTTTTGGAGCTGCTGTAGTACTGTTATCTACTATTGTATTTATGGAAAAGGCCAAAAACATTCTGAAGACAGTAATTTTTATGGTACTACACTGAAGGATTCATCTAATATATTTCATTAAAACGGTTTAATTTACATGTATTTAACTCTTAGATGCATCAGTGGCTCAAAAACAACCCGGTGAGGTTGTTCATAATAACTCTGTAATGAAAAGGTTTTATCACTTCATATTCTAGGTATTCCTCACAAAATTTGTTCTTGATATCATTCCATTTCAATTTTTAAGTTACCTTTTATACTTTTACAGAAATTGCAATATTTGTATTACTACCCCAAGCCTTTTACCACTGCTAATGTCATACAAGAGGCGATGAAGTGCACAAACTTGGAGGAAAAGCGTGAAAAAATGTCAACAAACTGGATGCTGACATTCTTCTGTTTGTGTTCTGTGTAATATTCGTCTTTTTCAGTTATCAAAGAAGTTCAGAATCTGATGGATTGAAAAATAAACATATTTCAAACTTGAAATCATTCTTGTGTGGACAAATATATAATACAAACAATAATACAAATGATTATTCTGAACCAAGATGACAAAAAAACGGTATAAAAACACATCCACTCTTATAATGGGTCAGTGAGTGTAGGGTCCAACCACTGGAGCATCTAAGGGTTAAACATGATTCCTGAGAATGCATTAGAGTAGCACAAATCAGTAACTGTTGCACAAGACCAAATATGAAGCACCTTGATGGTGCAAATGAGTCATTTTTGTGCAAAATTTGTTAAAACTCAAAGCACTAAGTAGCTCCTCCTTAACAAAACAATCTTCATTTTGTAAGCCAGTGATAAATCTGATTCTTCTGTGGGTCATTTTGGAATTCAAACTGATAATAACAGAGCAGACGAGGATGAGCAGACACTCACCAGTTGCAGCTGGTAGAGTTGATTCAGAAGGGTCATATGTTGAGGGTTTATTGGTGAGGTTAAAAGTGCAGGATTCAGACCAATGTTTTTTGCTGCAAACTGTAAGAGCTGTGCTTGAACCTGCGGGGAAACAACAAACACACAATGCTATAAAACAGTTTGAAGGTCTGCAGGCTTCTTGTCTCCCTTCCATTAAACAGAAGCATGCATTAGAATTTCAGACATATAAACTGATCCATGATGAATGAGAAACAGAGAGTGGAGACGTGTTTAAAGACTGAACATAAAATATTCATCCATGCACACATTAAAACACTTTGCCTGATAATGTGTTGACATATTAATCTGTCTAATTAATCTATCTATATGCAGTATTGGAGTGTACCTGAGGGGAGAGAAACTGAGGCACTTGAGCACGTAGACTAGGCTGAGAGGAGCTGAGAGGCGGCACTGGCGGCTGAGGAGGCGGCTGCGGCTGCTGCATGGCCCGGGCTTGTGCTGCTCCACCACCGCCAAACATTCCACTCTGCATCTGCAACACAAACACAGAGTCAAACACATGCGGAGCCTTCACATTTTTGCTCCTCCAAGGCTGTTCATTCCCCCATACAGCATCAGAAATGCAGCATTTGTTTATTAGTTACTGATGATCAGAAATCACAGCAACATAGAATGTGTCCATTTAATATAAATGTACCCACAAACACAATGACCTTGTGCTGAGCACAGGCATGTGTTCTGCATGTGTATGTTATGTATAGATACCAGATCACGTGACCTAAATATATAGAAGGTGGCGGGAATTGATGGGACTCAGAAACACCTCCACAATTTAATCAGTTGTTCCTTGAATAATTTCCTATGGATAAGTCCTGATAAGTCCTCAGTGGTGGATCTGTGATCATCACTTGGTCCTTGTTTCATTTCTGACTTTCCCTGAAAAATTTATCCAAATCCGTTTTTGAGTAATGTTGCTAACAGACAGACAGACAGACAGACCAGTGCTGATTGTCACATAACTCTGCCGCTTTCCTTGGCAGAGAAATAAAATCTTTAGGATATGAGCCTTATGGGCTCGACACACGGGAGGCGACAACAGTCGCGCTCCATTCATTTTCTATGGCTGTTGTGCGACGAGACGAACATCGCTTTCCCCCTCCCAACAACGCGACGGCGACATTCGTGCATGTGAAATTTCGCACGCGTTCACGTAGACGTGCACCCGCTGGTTTGCAATGCGATACAAGAAAGTTGAAAAATGTTCAACTTTTGTCGCTGTCGCCTGGAGCTTCAACCAATCAGAGAAGGTTTCACTCACTGACCAATGCTGGCATCACCATGGTGAGAAGTTTGGAAAAAAGTTCTGGGCTAAGGCAAAAGTAGGCCTGGAATTTTTCTGGATCTTTTCTGAGATCTGGCATCAAATGGTGGTATTCTCCGTGCTCTTTCCTAGTTTTCAATATGGCATGGACCCAGGGTCGTTTCTTTCTTTTTTAAGCCAATGTCAAGAGTAAAATTTCGGCTAAATCAAGCAATATCTTCTGGCTCATCATCTTTATGCTTTTCTGTCATGAAACGCTTTGAAAACGTAAAAAATCCCTCCAATTTCACAGCCAATCAGAAGTGAGGGAGACAAACGATCTGTGCTTTTGCACAGCGTGCCGTGTGTCGACTGCTGCTGCAAAGTATCGCGCACCGTGTGTTGAATCTATCTCCTGTTGCGATGACTTTCACATTTCCCCCTCAACTGTTGCTCCCCGTGTGTCGAGCCCATTAGTAGGAAATACAAGTGATAGAACAGCAGACAGCTAAAACATTACATCTAATGTTTATCGGTCATCAGCCTTTCTTGATGAATCGGTGTCAGTATCGACCCTAGAAAACCCATATGGGTCGATCCCTTGGAATAAAAGTCGGTGACTTGTTCTAACTTCCAGACAACAACACGTGGATAGACATTAACTTGGAGCCTCTGTCCATTCAGTACGTCTACAGATTAACTAACGGATGACTCACCTTATCCATGAAGGGCAAGCGAGGATCCGCTGAAGGGTCTTTGGAAAGAAGTGGAGGCCGAGGGCAGCTCATGGGCTTGTTGATGAGCCCGTTGTTGTAGTCGTGGCCGGATATCCCCATCCCACGCTTGTCCAGCTCTGTCTTTTTCTCCAGCAGGGCACTCATGGCCTGATCCAGGTTCATGTTGTTGCTCTTCAAAGCCTCCTCTGCTGGATCCCTCTGGAATTCAATCAGGAAGCATCAGCAACGCGAGAACAGATCAACGGAAACAGACAGAGATACTTCAGTCATCCCCTTAAGGTATAATGTAGCTTATATATGTTACATTTAAGAAAAATAAGAAAACTAATGTGCAAAATAACAGGTATAGTAATTGTGCGGGTACAAGAAATAAGGTGCTGGTATTTAATGAGAAAAAAGAGCATTGAAAAGTCTAAATAGAGCAGAAAATGGCAGAAAAAATGGCCTTTTATGACTAATTCTACATATACAGTTTAGCCTGAGGTACATTTGGGATACTACTACACCACAATCACTATTACAGCCACAACTAATGATTATTTTCATCATCAATAAATTCTGTTGTGCATTTAAATTCAGACTTTGATCTCTAAAAAATGTCCATCAATGCTAGCCTAGCCACACTCGACCCATGTTTCTGACGGCACAAGGGTCTAGGCACGCTCGACAGGGAGGGAGGCGGGCTAAAAGGTTGTCTATCAAATCCCTCTGCAGCAATTGGGTAGGTATACAACCAATCGACGCAACGAATAGGCTGACGTAGTTCCTAGAGCGCCGGATTGTGGCTAAGTCCCATTAGCTTCCCAACCAGCGGAGCCAACTGGTATATTAAGGATTTCCATATCCCGTCGGCATAAGTCCAAATACGTCTTTCTTCTCAATGAAACACTTCAGTGCCGTCCTTTGTTTATCTTTCAAGTTGAATTTTAGCTTCAAATCTTTAAGGGCAGTGGCCAAAGCCGAGTCAAAAGATAACTGTTTATTGTGCGCCGGTTGTTTCTGTCAGAATCGTCGCGCCTCTGTCGTCACTTAGTTACGCCCGCCTTCTGACTCTACACTTCATGGTGATTGGTCCGGCCAGTTTTAGGAGAATCCAGCCTCGAGCCTTATGGAGGGTAACTAGACCCACCCTGGCAGAGAATTAAATTCGTTGCCGTGGGTTGTCTAGCGCGGCGAGGCTACATCAATGCCTCATTTTGCCAAAAACCAGAGACTGTTCCAAATAAAACTGGCAATAAATGTATTATAGATGTTACATTTAAGAAAAACAAGAAAACTAATGTGCAAAATAACAGGCAGATAGAAGAAGCTGGTAGAAGAAATAAGGTGCAAAATTGTGCTGGTATTTAATGATAAAAAAGAGTATTGAAAAGTGTAAATACAGGAGAAAATGGCAGAATGTGATCAGAAAAAATGTCCTTTCACAACTAACTATTATTATTATTTTATATTATATTATTACTTTCATCATCAATAAATTTTGTTGTGCATTTCAATTAATATTTTGATATTAATTTGCACCAGAGGCTGCTTCAAATAAAACTGGCAGCAAATTAGAAAACTATGTTGAAAGATATAAAATAAACAAACATTACATTTTCTCACAACTAATGCCAGTTAAACTCACAGGGAAGCCCATGTCTGTCAGCTGTTTGATGAGACGATTCATGATCCAGGTGTCCTCCTGCTTCCCCGGGACCTTCCCCTGCAGGAGATGATGACAGGAAGTGATTATTATCCCGACTCTTCGTATTAATTTACTTTAATATGAAGCCGTAGCATCAACCAAACAGGTGAGGGATTGTTTGATTCGTAAGTAGCCACATTTCACACCTTTTGCGGGCCTTTCTTGGATGCGTTGCCCCAGGAGTTGCAGGAAGAGTTGCTCTCCTGGGAGGCAGTGCTGTTCCACATGTCTCCCTCCTCTGCATCCCACTGACCACCCGACAGGCTCAGATCCTCACCTCCACCTCCCCATCCGTCTTGCATAGGTTTGGGGGCTGCGAGACACACAAGTTAGGACAAATTACTCACGTGTTCTCAAAAAACAAAGAAAAAACACAGAGAATATGACAATATCACACATATTACCACTTTGTTCGGGCTGTTTAATGTGTTGATACGGTTCATCCTGTATATAAACTGCATAGAAACTACCATTTAAAAGTTTGGGGTCACTTAGAAATGTCCTCATTTCTGAAAGAAAAGCATTTTTTCCAATGAAGATAACATTAAATGAATGATAAATCCAGTGTAAACATTGTTAATGTTGTAAATAACTATTCTAGCTGTAAACGACTGATTTTTAATGGAATATCTCCATAGGGGTACAGAGGAACATTTCCAGCAACCATCACTCCTGTGTTCTAATGCTACATTGTGTTAGCTAATGCTGTTGAACGGCTCATTGATGATTAGAAAACCCTTGTGCAGTTATGTTAGCACATGGATAAAAGTGTGAGTTTTCATGGAAAACAAGGAATTGTCTGGATGACCCCAAACTTTTGAAAATTAGTGTATATCTCATAGCATTAGTACTGTTTACACTGTTCATACAGTTTATACAGCTCATACCACTATTTATCTATTATATATTGTAAACAAATCTACACCTTATTTATTAGTGTATTCATAGCACTGTTTATTCTGTATGTACCATAATGTAAATAATGCATTTTACTGCCTCTTTTGCACTTCTGGTTAGATGCTACACTGCATTTTGGTGTCTCGTACTCAATCCAATAACAGCAAAGTTGAATCTAATCAAAAGCATTAAGTTCGAGCATTTTAAGACAATTTGTTTTATGACATGCAGCATTTTTCTTCAACAGTTCCTTCTGCCAGACTTGAACGCGTTGTGCTAAATGTGTTGCCTGGTAAGGAAAATAAAACTGAGGAGATCGAAGTGTGGCACAATAAGTAACCGAATACATGAATTAAATAAAAAACAGTATGATATTGCAAACACCACAGTAACCTGACTACTCTAAAATAATGCAGCCACTAGGGGTCAGTGTAGAGTTATGTGTAAAACCTGCCAGTGCTCTTCAGTCCCTTATGCCATATTGATGTCCTTGACTTGACTCATCAGCAGAGCATTCCTGAACTTCACTCACGAACGCGGCACGATCGTTCCTCAAAGGTTTGCACAGCGTTAGGTACGCAGGATGAAGCTACTCACCAGGTTTGCAAGGTGCAGACGTCATTGCTGGGTTGCCCCTTCCATAGTTGTCCGGGTTGTTTTCTCCCCATCCCCCACAGCTCCCGCTAGGTTTGCCCCAGGCAGACGTCCCATTATCCACGCTGACCGGAGACGGTGCAGGTTCCCCCCAGGAGCTCTCTGATTTTGTGTGGGAGCTGGGCAGCTCTCCCCAACCTGGACAACACAGGAGGACAGCAGCCTGTCAGAAACACTCCACTGCACATAAAGCAGCAAAAAAACAAGCTGCAGAGGCAATTAAAATGCAGCTTTTTGTCTCATTTCATTCTGTATTTGGATATTTTCATGTACTATACTAACAGACACAACTTGTCGTATTTTTTTAGCTGATAAATGTTTGCATCTGCACAAAAATATCACAACACCCAAGAAAAGCCAAACATTAACCACATTTTGGAAATTTACAATCCGATCTTGAGGCTGTCAATTGTGGTCTATGTTAGTATAATTATGTGCTAATATAAGAGTTAATAATTCAAGAATAAATCATCTCGATCCTTATCTCACCACAGCTCGTTCTTCTTTTCGCCTTGTTTTTCATTGCTATGTGTTACTTTGCTTAAATGTACATTTTCTGTGCACAGATAGAGTCACACAAAATCTAACACGTATTTTTGTGTCCTACATGTTCAAAAATTTAGATTCAAGTTTCAATTCTCTTTTTTCATCTTGTATTTGTTGACACAGACATAAGAGAGCCTCTGGTGGTCACCATCACCCCGTTTATCCTCCTGCTTTGGAGTGCAAAGTGCCAGCCATGCAGGGAGGCAGAAACCTGGACTTGGCTTAGCAGGACGGTAGATGGAGGGAGGAGATGCCCATTTAAGATTTGGCACCTCCCAGTCCTTTTTGGCACGGCAGCCACAGTGCTGTCTTTAGGCCTGCAGCAGCGCCAGGCTCAGCTTAGCTCTCCCTCCAGGGAAAGGTCAAGTCCTAAAGGCTGCTCCAAAATTATAGTTAACACTCAGCCTTCTGCTGTGACTGGACCGAGAGCTACACTGATCTGAAAAGGCATAAACTTTCTTCTTTCCTCTTCAATTTATAGATGAGTTGTTCTCATTTGTAACTACCCCACTATATGGTCGATTGCTGTCGAGTTTTATCCAACATGGAATCACCATGCAGGGTCAAGTGAGGGACAGCAGGGGGCATCTGCCTCCTCTCAGAGCAGAGGGGCTGCTCCACCTCCTCCCTTCAACTACTGACAGATGGTGGCTCCCATATAATCACACACTTCCGATCCGTCTCAAACAGTTTGTGGTGAATCAGTATTTTCACGAGGCACTTTGTAAACAGCATTCTTGTGCTTCCTTTGGGCCCCCGTGTGAGGTTGCCAGGGTTACCCGCAGAGTGGAGCCCAGTGTTGTGAAATGTGAGGAGCCTCATGGAGGGACAGGGCTGGCACTGATTTAGGCCGCTGATTAGATGTAAATCCAAAGAGTGCAAATTAGGTCAAGATTTTACCTTTAAGTGGATCAACAGCTTGGAGCTTAATGGCGTGCCGCGCTAACTACCTAACCAGCTTTCCTGTCTGACACCTTTAAACAGGGTAAAGGAAAGAGAAGAAACCTACAATTCACCCTGAGTTACATCTGATGAGAACTGAAATCAAATCACCTCTGAAATCTGAATGTTGACAGCAGTACATTGTGTGTATATTAGAAACAGAAGACTAACTTGGCTATGTGGCACCATAACACGATGCAGAACAGAGTCTCATCTTACCTTGAGCTATCAGGGGACCTCTGCTGTGAGTTGGCCCAGACTGATGTTGCACAGTAGGATCCATAGGCCCACTGGGGGGCCTGGGTTTGGGCTGTTTTGGCTATGGTTCTGTAAAGGTGCAGGCGGCCCATGATAAGGGTGATTGTGAGAGTGGGGATGGTTGTTGTTGGAACCTGGCGGATTATTGCCTCCAGTGGTGACTTTAGTCTGGGACATTCCGGGATTGTTCCTGTCCCACAGATTGACTGCCTTGCTGTAGGCACCAGGGTCACCCCAGGCGGAGGTCCCATCATCTATCTCCATCTTACGTCGGATTGAAGGAGGGGAGGGTTCCTCCCAGCCTGTAGGCTCAGCAGAGGAGTCCTGCTTCCCACCACCCCAGCCTGCACCCTGCTTCACTGAGCCTGAGCCACTCCAAGAGCCCATGCCCCCTCCTCCACTATTACCACTGGGCCCATCCTGAGGCTTCCCGCCCCAGCCCTGAGGAGGGCCACTGGAACGCTGGGGGACCGACTCTCCCCAGCCTCCATTTCCTCCAGATCCAGATATCCCAGGTCCTGAAGAAGAAGACATTCCCCAGCCTCGGGGGTTTTCCTTCCAGCCTCCTGCTTCTCCCTCCCAGCCAGGATTAGTGGGACTCTTTTTGCTCTCCTCTGGTTCTCCCCAGTCTCCTGCATTTTTGCTCCCTCCACTGTTGCCCCAGTTGTGGGATGCTTTGGGTTGCTCTCCCCAGCCCTGGGATGTTGACTTGACGTGAGAATCTTCCCACCCAGTCGACTTCTCCTCTCCCCACGACTGACCCCCATTCTTGGGTATGTTGGAGTTGGGGCCCCCTGCTGGAGGGTTCCCCCAGCCACCAGGGCCTCCTGGGGGCTTAACGTTGTTGGGCGGCTCTCCCCAACCAGAGCTGGGCTGGTTGGTAGCAGCTATGCTTCCACCCCAACCAGAAGCTCCCTGAGAACCAGGCACATCATTTTTGCTCCCAGAGTCAGTCCTCTGAGAGGGGCCCGTGTTGGAGGGCCCCTGGGCATCGCTTGGAGTAGTTGGGCTGGAGCCCCATGATTCATTGCCTGCATCATTCTTGCGTTTAGTATTGTCCATGTCCCAGGAGGTGTGCTGGCGAACGGGGGTCTGTCCCCAGCCAGTGTTGCACAGCACCCTGGGGTCCAGATCCTGGGCAGGCAGCAGAGGAGCTGGATTATCTCTGGATGAGTGGTCTCTCTGCCGGGGATGTCCTTCCATGCTGTCACTGCTCCCTTCACTAGCACCCGCTGTGCTCACAGCTCTGCCCCAAGGACTAGCCTGTGAATCCTGGGGAGGAGAGCTGGGTGCGTCCCAGCCTCCCTGGGCCTCTTCAGTGTGCTGCTTACCCCAGTCCCCACCAGACTGTTCACCCCAACCTCCAGAATTCCCTGCTCCACCTCCTCCATGGCCCCAGCCAGAGTCCCAGCCAGGTGCCTCCTTAGAAGGAGTTGCTTTTGAGTTGCCACTGTTGCCCCACACCGAGTTACCATCTTCCCCATTGACCTGTGAGCCCCCTGCTGGAGGCTGACCCATGGAACCCAAGCCTACAGGTGCACTACCCCAGCCAGGCAGGTTGCGAATAGGACTGGGGGGTTCCTGCTTATTAGTGTGATTTGGTCCATCAGTTTTAAGGTTCTGAGGTTCTGAACTGAAAGACACATTCGTGGACGGGGAGGGGTGGGGCTCTGATGCATCAGAAGCCATTATGGTACCCCAGGCGCTGCCAATCCCCGAGGAGTTGCTGTTAGTGTTGGCTCCGGTACAGGTGCTGGTCTTGGCTGGTGGGGGGCCAGGTGGATTACAGAGGTTAGGTGAAGGTTGAGGAGGTGAAATGGTGTTGGCTCCCCCTGAGCTGCCTCCCCCTGTGCCACCCCCGTCATGCCCCAACATGGGCCAGGCAGACGGGTTGGCATTAGGGTTTAGGTTCAAGTTAAAGTTGGTGGTGGAGGATGATGAAGAAGAACCCCATCCCCTGCTGCTTCCTCCTCCTCCCACTGGGCTGTCACCCTTCCCTTCACTCCCCACTGAGGACTGAGGGGTGCAATGGGAGGGTCCAGGCCCAGTGCCCCAGCTGCGATTGGTTGCAACCTGGCTAGAGAGCATGCTGGTTCCAGTATGATTGGCAGGGCTGGGCCCACTGTTGGCTTTGCTGCTAAGGTGATTGGCAGGGAAGTGGCCTGTCTGGCTATTGGCTCCCGTGGCCATACTCACTGTACTACAACTACTGCTAGTACTACTGCTGCTGCTGCTACTGGTCAAGTGACCAGGATCAGTGTCCAAAGGGCATCCTCCTGGAGGGGCCTGGCTCTGGCTGAGGGTAATGGAAGGCCAAGCCTCTGTGTCCTTCTGGTCAATGATCAGTTGATCCCAGCCACTGAGATTGGGGGCAGATGCAGCATTTGTGGCACTCCTGTTGGCTGGCAGGTGTCCCCAGAGGGGATTATCATACTGGGCTCCCTGGCCACTCTGTGGGGGCAGTTCTGTATGGGAGGACAGAAAAATAAAAAAAAAGAAAACAGGCCATGAGAATGAGCAAGAGGATGAGAGCAGAGAGGCATAACTTGCGTACGTCATCACGCCCACATAAGCTTAGTAAGGTTGAAATACCATGGCAACATGTAAGGTGTCTCCTTATGTGTACATACACTTCACAAGATGCTTTATTAATGAAAATAAGTACCACCCACACTGAAAATGCAAACAGAGGAGAGTGACTAACATGAGGGCAAAGGAAGGAAACATTCATGCACTATATATCGAAACATTTTCACAGGTCATTGTTTATATACTTTAAAACACTGTTTCAGCATCTGCACTTAAAAGTATCTGACAAAAATTGAATTGAGAGACAGCGGATGTGTTCAGCTTGCTCCTATTTTTATTCTCTGACTTTGCCTCAAATGTTGTTTGGCTACATTTCAATTCTCAAAACCAAATATTGGTGAAACTGCTGAAAAATCTTTGCTTCAAAGCTTTGTAGTTATCAATGTGGTGAGGGAATTTATCAATAAAACTATTTTGCAGTCATCACTGTAGATAATATTAGAAATGGGCTCGTAGTTTTCAGTAAAATCAATACAACAAACCCCTATTTATCTCACAGATTTCCATAGTATTTTATCTATAAAAGTAGGAAGTATAAAAGCTCCTAACAGGTCATCCCGATGTGAACTGTCATATCTGGGAACCAAATTAGAGAATGTAATCTGTTGCAGAGATGATGCAGCTGAGTCATCTTTAACTGCTGACCTCTTTACCACCACAGTTATGACCTCTACTTGTCCCTTCACCAACATGCCAGCCTCCATCTGCCTTAATAACTGCCCCGACAACCCAAAGTAATGCTTCGGCTTTTTCCTCTTAGAGTGAGTTCAACAGCATCCCTGGAGGTCCAGCCTGTATATGCGTGGTGCTGGTACAAACAAGTCCAAATGCAGATCATGACTCTTGCACTGATCAACCTGGCGCCGCCTCCACATCTTATTTCTGCTGCTGTTGTTTACATGCGCCCTCACATGCATGCATAGTTTGTATGCAAATACTCAGACTGTGTCACAACCACAGGAGGGAAGTGACAGCGTTTGTGTACCACCCCCTGTTTTCAAGCTCACTTCAATGCCTGCAAGTAAAGGAAAGGAGAGGGAGAGTGGCTGCAGTGAGAGAGAGCAGGAGGGGAAAAAAGAGGGCACTGTGTTTCTGACACACAGCGCTGTCGTTCTGAAGCGTCACTCCACTGAGAAGTGCGGACCGCCATTTTCTCAGTCCTGAACCAGAGCCAAAAAGGCACTGATCTACTGTCTGCATCTGCTTCTACAGCACGCTCGCCTCTAACGCAATCATAAACACACGGCATAAGAACTCAACGCCACGGCGACCACGATGCGCCGTCGCTGCAGCTTTAATGTTTAAAAGTGCCACGGTGCGCAAACACAAGCAGCCAAAACAGACGCAGAAGAGGCAGAGAAAAGCAGGCAGATGGAAAAAAGAGAGCGAGATGTGCAACACGGTAATGAAATACCTGTGGAGAGGTGCCTCCCAACCATCCTGTAAAGAGCTAGCTTTTGTGCAACGCAGCGACCATCCTTGTCTCAATATGTCTGCTCGGCTCGCCAAGCTTCTGAGGCTCATTTCTGAAACGCTGCCAAGAAGTTGCACAGCTCTTGCGCGGCATGAGACAACCTCCCCTCCTCTCCCCTCCCTTCCTTCCTCACCCCTCATGCTCCGTCCCTCCCACCAACACTGCTTTGGCTGGGTCTCTCCTCTTCTATCTATTGCCTCCCTCTGGCTTTATTTATATCGTGCTCTATTCCTATCCTGACGGAGGATATTCTCCCTCTCTGGAAAAGCACCGAAACAAGGCTGGCTGGGGGAGGGGATGGGAGTGTTGGAGAGACTTTCATTATGCACTCAAAGGCATGAGGTAAAACAAAACAAAGGGGGGGACTCTTCCAGCCCCCACTCACCCACTCAACCCTCACATCTTTCAACCTTTCAAAACTGTCACTAAATATTTAGCTCCATCTGCAATTAGCACTGCCGCCCACAATGGAAAGCCTCTTGAATAGCAGCAGCAGGCAAGAGAGAGCATGAGAAACCTCACAAAAGCCTGCTGCACCCCCCTCCAGTGCTGGAATCGCACATTTTCTCACACATATGCACATGTTTATGTATGAACAGGCATATGATCGGATCACAGATGACGACACACGTCTGTTTTTGTCTGAATTCAAGACTACAAGTCGGAAACGCAGCGATCCGAAGCAGCAAGCTCGGGACCAAAAACTGCCACTTCAAGGGGGAAGGAAGCTTTCTGGACACGGGGCCAGCACATGAAATGAGCAAAGTTGTGCAGATCTGCTCGAATTGACCGGTAATCTGGAGCTACACGAGACACGGAGCAATAACAGAGGAAGATATCCATGAGACAGAAGGCATGGAGGGAAGAGGAGACGAAGGGCACGGAGCTTGGCAAAAGAAAGAGAGAGCAGCAGGATCAAGGCGGCTATTGTTTACAAATGATCCCAGCGCCCACACAACAACACAATAAGTCAATGTTTGGTGGAGAACAGAGTCCCTTTATGGCCGAGGTTCAGCCCCCTCAGCCTCTCCGCTGTGAGGACCGAACACACGGTGAGGTCACGGCCGCTTTGTGTGTTAACGTACACACAGTTCAGTGTTTGCATGCACACGAGCACTTCCTGAAAGTGAAGATCAACCCTTCCTGCCGTGCTTTCCTTTACACTTCTAACAATATTCATAACAAGAAAGTATTCCGACACTTAAAAACGTATGATGTTCGCTGTATTGGATGTGAAACGGTATTTATTTGAAAGCAGGGCTGTCAAACTGATTCCAGTTCAGGTCCACATTCAGCCCAGTTTGATCTCAATGATCCAGAACAGTAAAACCACATCATAATAACCTATAAATAACATCAACTCCTGATGTTTCCTTTGTTTTAATGCGAAAAAAGTGCATTTTGAAAATGTTCACATTTAAGGAAAAATCTACAAAACATTACGAACAACCTGAAGTTTCTGAAGAAAAATAAATTCATCAACATTACGCCTCAGTTTATCATTTACACATTACAACTTCCAGATCACAGAGTTTCTCCAAAGATGCAAAACATTTAGTCACAGCTATCTGGAACTGAATGATGGAGTATTTTACTTTATGATCAAAACCACAGAGGTCAGACAAAAACAAGACAAAATGTTAGAAAAACGAGATGCAAAATGACAAAAAATGAGATAAACGACATGAAACAAAAAAAAGAGCCAAAAATTAGACAAAAGGTACAAAGCGACAAAAAACACAAATGAGACAAAAAGGAAACACAAAACGACAAAAACGACACACAAAAAACAAATACAACGAAACACAAAATGACAATAAAAGACAAAAGACAAACAAAAACGACAAAAAAGTGACAAATGACCAAAGTCAGACAAAAAAGACAAAAAAGAACAAAAACAAGACAAAAATAACAAAATGAGACACAAAATGACCAAAGAACAATGAACAATCTAGTATTTTACATTATGATCAAAACAGCTCGTCATGGTCCAGAAATGATTTTAAATTTATAGTTTAACTAATTTACAATCTGCAGTTCATGTCTTCTCTGTCATTTGTACTCTTTACAAAGCGGTCCTCAGGGCCAAACTGCATCCCTCTGGAGGGCCAGTTTTGGCCCGCAGGCCATATGTTTGACACCCCTGTTTTAGAGTATCGGGACATCTGATTGTAGTTCTTCCTACTTTGCAGAACCTCTCTGCAACATTTAGGCAAATGAAGCATGTAAAGCTGCAGTGGAAGTTTTCTTTACGGCGTCACATTGGTGCTGTTTGGGCTTTAGGACCATGAGGCTGAGAGCTGCTGTGCTTTGGATCATCATCCCCCTGAAAGATTCATATCTCTTGATTCTAATATTACAGGGTCCAATCGAGCTTCTGTTTGCAGTCACAAATGCTTCACTTTTGGACCTTTTGGAGTGGCTTTCTCGGTGCAAATGATGCTTTTCTTTGTGCTCACTTTGCCTGTCTGTCATTTCATCACATTTGTGCGCTCACAATCACAGTTTGAGCCTCAGTTTGGAGGTTCATGCGTTACCGACATCCAATCTGATTTATTTATTTCATAGATAATATTTGTGCTAAACGTGTTTTTCTGTGCAGGAATGTTCTGAAGGCGTGTGCATGGAGGTAAACAGAAATGGGGGTAGGAGAGGGGAGCGATGGAGAGGGGCAAAACACAGCAAAAATGGAAAATGAAAGACGGAGATGGATGTTGAGAAATAGGAGGAAATAATCTAGGCGGGCTGTGCGGGCCTCAGCTGCACTGATCCCGGCTTAATGAAGTCCCTGAGGGGCACAGAGACTGGATGGTACAGCGCTGACAATGCACGCTGCCAGCCAGATGAACGAGCTCTCTGATAGACACACAAACACAACCTCCCAGGAACGCGCTACCTCCACGTTTAATGATGGCAAACATTCTGGGTTTCATTTGATGCACTGAGAAACAAGGGTCACATCTGCAAAGTAAATAGTCCAGCTAATGGTTACAGCACTTGTTTACTTGGCTTTATTAAAAATAGAACATTTATGCACCGTAATGCGCTGTTATGAAGTCTCAGCTTCACCAGTAAAGCAGCTGAGTGATTAACTATGGTGTACCAGAGGTGATATTTCCTCTGTACTCTGTTGTTCTGCAGTCACAGGAAGGAATGCAAGCATAGCTCACAATGTGTCCTTGTGCTGCTCTCTTTGATGTGGGACGTCTCAGCTCAGAAGCTGCTCGTCGTTTTGAAGTGAGATCGGCTCGGCTGATATAAATTTCATGTTAAAGAGCGACCGACAGACGCGTCACTTCTGCAGAGCAGATGAGTCTGGAGCTGAAATGAAAAGTCGCTAAATCCACTTTATCAGAACATTCTGTGGCAACCGATTGATCTTCTCAGTTTCAGATGTGCAGATTTAATGCTTTTTTGCCACATAAACAGTAAACTGAAGCCTTTTTAACTTCTGTTTTGAAGAATTATTAGAACGCAATACTTTGGACTTTGAGCAAATTAAATGATGTGTTTTTGCAGAATACATGCTACAGGAAGTGAAATTATCTTTAAAAAAAGCATCGACTGAAGATGATTCATCCTCGCTGCTGAATGAAAGCGTTGAACAATCCAGTTATCATTAGAGTTGGCAAACACAAACCAGAAACACATTTGGAATAACACAGTATTACTGTTCCAGCGTGTCATAAGCTGGACAGAAAAAGTACCTCCACACGCGTTTTCAAACATCCACATGTACTTCAACAAGATAGAACCCTACAGATACTAGACCAGGGGTGTCAAACATGCGGCCCGCGGGCCAAAGCCGGCCCTGCAGAGGGTCCAATCCGTCCTGACGACTTTGTAAAGTGTAAAATTACAGAGAAGACATTAACTGCAGATTGTACATTTGTTAAACTGTAAATTTAAAATAATTTCGAGACCATGACAAATTGCTTGTTCATTGTTCTTTTGTTTCTTATTTTCATAATATTTTGTCTGTTTTTTGGTTGTTTTTTTTGTATTTTGCCTTATTAATTATTTTGCTTCTCATCTTTGTCATTTTCTGTTTCCTTATTGTCTCGCTTGGGTTGTCTATTTTTTGTCATTTCATTTCTTGTTTTTGTCATTATTGTTCATTTTTTGACACTTTCTAATTTTTTGTCAAATTTTTTGTCTCTTTTTTTGTTTTGTTTCGTGCCATTTGTCTCATTTTTTGGCATTCTGAGTATCGTTTTTGAAATATTTTGTGTTTTTCTGTCACTTTGTAACTTTTGTTTAATTTTTTGGCTCTTTTTTGTTTTGTTTCATATCATTTGTCTCATTTTTTGTCTTTTTGTGTCTCAGTTTGTCTTGTTTTTGTATTTTTCTGTCTGACTTTGGTCGTTTTGATCATAAAGTAAAATACTACGTCATCCAGTTCCACATTAATGTGACTAAATGTTTTGTGTCTTTGCAGATAAACTGTGAGCTGGAAGTTGTAATGAGGAAATGATAAACTGAGGCTGAATGTTGCTGAAACAGAATTCATTTTTCTTAAGAAACTTCAGGTTGTTCATAATGTTTTGTAAAAAGATAATTCCTTAAATGTGAACATTTTTGGATAAAAATGAAGGAAACGTTTGGAGTTGTGGTTATTTATAGATTATTCTGCTGTGATTTTACTGGTTCGGATCTCTTGAGATCAAACTGGGTTGAATGTGGACCTGAACTAAAATGAGTTTGACACTCCTGGTCTAGGCTTTTTCTGTAGATCTCTATGCAGATCTGTGCATGAATTCTGACCTTAGAAATATCCCTGCAACAGATTTACAGGATTTAAGATCAAGTGCAAAAGACAGAACCAGCAGATAAGACTCTAGCTTTTTTATTTTTTACTGCTATGTTGCTAGCATGCTGAAGCTGCACAGACAATTTGCTGAACTGGTAATAAAACAACTATTTTATCTCAGGGAGGGAAAAAAAATAACAGAGGGACAAAATGTGTCTTCCGAAAAGTACACAAGCGAGACATCCGGCTGTCATGTTTGCCCGTCAGTATCCTCTTTCTCCTCCTCTTCTAAAGGATAAATCAGGTCAAGGTCTTTCTTCGGCGTGCCAGGCTTAAAATAGCTCGCTCTCTCATGCCTCCGCTACATGAAAGGGCCTCAGGATAGGGATTGTTAGCCAAGCAAAAGGCAACACTGGGAGAAGGCTATAATAATGGGGAGATTGACAGACGTACATATAGTGTGTGCAGCCGACTAATCCTGGCTGCCCTCGGGCCAATGAGAGTATGTGTGAGCTGTGGTTTTGTTGAAGCGGAGGTGGAGGAGGAGAACACGTGCGCTAGAGAACAACGAGCATGCCAGAAAAAGTCAGAGGAACACGGGCACAGAGCGAGCGAGACGAGACAGAAAAAAGAGAGAGAGAGCTGAACAGTTGTGGTTAACAGAGAGCTGATGTTTAATCACATCACAAGACATCCCAGCCCTCTTTGAGGGGATTCCCAAGGCTCTTTTACAGCATCATCAGCAGACTTAAAGAGCACATCCAGTCTAGCATGCGCGTACGAGCCATTAGCACATTAGCCGCACCGCTTCCCTCCTGACGAGGCCTGTTTACATCCAAACGTGTTGTTGTCGGTGTCATGTAAAGCTTTGATCAGTACTTTATGGGCTTTCACAAAGGGTGTTAGACAGACGCAAACAGGGGGAGCTATAAATTTTTAGTGCAACACATTATGACTGCTAGCTAATTCTCAGATAAGCAAACGGTAAAAATGATGTGAGCCGACAAGAGAGAGGAGGACCTTACTGTCAAACACAAACCAAGAAATGATTTGAGGTAAGACTGTTTGCTTAATATGGGATGTCACATAACTAAGGGATGATGTTATGTACACGTTCTAAAATTATCAGATTTTTCCATATCTCACCTATTGTGTTGAAGTTCGGGGAGTATATATAGAGATCCAACAAACTCATTATTCCTTCAGCTAAAACAGACACAGTGGATTATAGTATTCTGCAAGTTATGCACAAAGCTCAAAGAAACTATCAATGTCCAGAACAGACTTGCAGAAAGACAAAGAAACTTAAAAGCAAGAGATCTTCATAAAACAAAGATTTAAGCCACAAAAGTACTACAAAAGGCCACAAAATGATGACAAAAGCCATAAAATTACTACAAAATGATGCAAACTGTCCAGAAAAATTCTCAAAATGACTACAAAAAGCCAAAAACTGACTACAAAAGGATGAAATTACTATAAAGAGATGCAAGATGTTGAGAAAAATCCCACAATGACTACAAAGTCAAAAAAATGACGATAAGAACACACAAAATGATGACAAAAAGTCACAAAATAACTACAAACGGCATTAAATTACTATAAAAATATGTAAAATGCAAAAAGACATAAGAATAATCTATCAAAAAAACAAAGATCCAACAAACCCATTATTCCTTGAGTTAGTTGTTGAAATTTCAAGACATAGTAGATTACTATTCTGCAAATTATGCATAAAGCTCACAAAGAAATTTTACCAGTCAGTGTCCAGAATGGATTTGCAAGAAGAAAGTGAGAACTTAAAAAGGAACAGAGATCTTCATAACATCAAGATTTAAGGCACAAAAGGGCTACGAAATGCCACAAAATGATGACAAGAAGCCACAAGAAGCCATGAAATTACAAAGAAAAGATGTAAAATGTCTAGAAAAGGTCCCATAATGATTACAAAAAGCCAAAAAATGACTATAAGAACCCACAAAATAATGACAAAAGCTTTAGTTTTTGTATTCTACTGAATAGTTTTTCTTTGTAAATGAATGAAATAAAAAATAAAGCTAAACTAATAATCTCTATCAACTCTTAGTGTGAATTTTGATCAAACACACCGTTTCTGCACGGCTTCACAGCAGAGTAACACTGTCTCTGCGAGTGGACTAAACAACGTTTGTGTTTACACGCATGACAACGTGTGCACGTACAGGACACGTCTGTCGGCGAGTCCACATGTGACCAGGTAATGAAATACGGGGTGAGGCTGAGGGGGAGTCGGGAGGAAAAGGGAAGGCGATGAATGCAGCCAGTGTGCTTCTATCAGGAAGGCATGAAAGCAGAGAAGGGGACGATCGTTCCCTCAGCAGAGCACACCGACCGATGTGAGTTAAATAATAATAATAAGAAGAAGAAGAATGCTGCATATTCTGTAAAAACAGAAACAACACCTGTAGAATCCCAAAACTTTCTCCCCGAGTTGCACAGTTCAGCATACGTCTGCACATGGAGGAAAAAAAAACCCTCCCACTGCTCTCCTATCTGTCCTCCAGTCTGGAAGGTCCTCCCATCTGTCCGTCTGTCCTAATGTAATCAGTCAGCTCAAAGACGCACAGAGAGCAGAAGCAGAGCCGAGCCGGCCTGCCAGAGAGGGGCGGAGAGAGGCAGCAGCTTTTACCGTAAGCCATGAGTCACTTCAGCCCACAGAGCTGGACCTCTGCCACGCTCCTCTCCTTCCTTCTCTCTCTCTCTTTCTTTCCTTCTCACTCGGTCTTTCTATCCATGCCAGGTCAGGCCCACCGAGGAGGACGGCCCACCTTATCGCTCCTCCTCCTGAAACAGGAAATACTGAAGGGGCTGGTCAGCAAAGCCAAGAGAAGAGTGGGAGGATGATGATGATGAGAGGGAGGCGAAAGAGACAGGATAAACTTCCCATCGCCATGGAGATAAAGCTCAGACGGGCTCACGGCAGAGTTTCCTCCTCAGACAATAAAATGTGCAAAGTGCCTTAAAACATCTTCAAAGAGCAGGTAGTGCTTTAATAGGAAATAAAAGGAAAGAACACGCGAGAGTCTGGTTTATCATCACACGTAAAGCAGCAGGAAGGAAAACACACAAACACAAAGACTGCCAGCTGTGTTTACTCTCTATCCTCTACCCCTGTATTCCTCTATCCCATTCCTAATTCCCAGTCAGGCACAGGGAAAATAAACAGGCAGCACCTGTGATGCTTTTGGCTGATCTACAGGTATGTCGCATTATAGCAACCGCACAACATAAAAAAACGTAAAAAATTAGTAGATATGGTCGCCGACACAACAGAGCCACAACTTGGCACAACTGACATAAACGCAACAGCTGATATTTTAGCAGAGAACTTATATTTTAGCACCAAATCAAAGCCAAAATTCTAGTAACAGGAGTTGCAAATGAGGATATTTTTAAGCCGATGGTCAAGAACAACACAGATACCCAAAAGCCAGAATGTAAACAGTGATGCAGAACATCCTCAACCGAGGAAATGCCACAAACTGTGCAACGCCGTTATTGTTCTACTTACAGATATTAACACTTCTCGACAAGGATTTCTACTCATGAAGGAGTGCAAGCAGTGTGACATCATTAACCCTCGTGTCGTCCTGCTGGCCAAAACTGACCCGTTTTAAAGTTAGAAAATATGGGGGGAAAAAAATAATGTTACAGTGAAACTTCTGAAGTCCACATTTGCAACATATTTGGGAAATCTTTGAACATTTTTTGGTGAAAAAAAAAAAAGAAATGTTAAAAATGTTTCTTTAAGAACATTCACATAAAAATCAACTAAAATCCAGATTTGATTTTTTGTGAATGTTCTTAAAGAAAATATTACAAGTTTGATTGAAATACATGTAATCGCTTTAGATATTTGTAGGACTTATTGGAAGATTTATACTAATTTTTTGAAAATATTTACAAGAATTTTCTTGCCAAAATTGGAGGATTTTTTAAAATAAAAATTTTAAGGGAAACTTTTAACCAAGTATTGGAATTTTCTTCCTGAGGGTTTTGAACATTTTCAGAAATTTGGGAATTTTTCTGCTGACTTTTTAGATTTTTTCAGACAAGCAAACAGTATTTTTTGGTGCCTGTAAATGAAGACAGCAGGAGGGTTAATAATTGCAATATTGCTATTTCCATCAGAAGGAATTTGGACAACCTGAACTAATTTTTATGCATAATTTCGGTTTATTTTCATTGTATTTCTTAAATGTTTGCACTATCCTATTTGCTGCTGTAAGAATGCACATTTCCCCACTGTGGGATGAACAAATGGTACTGCAGTGTTGGTAAGATTGCTAAAAATGCACAGCCTTACTCAGTAAAGGTAAGCTTATGCTGTGTCTATTCCATGTCACGATACACACTACCGTTGAAAACTTTGGGGTCACACAGATAATTCCATGTTTTCCATGAAAACTCACTTTTACTTTTACATGAATTAAAGTTGCCTTAAATTAGCTACAGTTTGTATTATTCATTAACGCTGCTCGACATTAAAGTTGCCCCAAAATGCGTTAAAGTTGCTCCGTATTAGTAGAAGTTTCTCTACATTCAATAAAGTTGATATCATTAAAGTTGCTCTATATTATTTAAAGTTGCTCCATGAGTTAAAATTGATCTGCACTACTGTTGAAAAGTCATCCAGACTTTCTATATTACAGTTGCTCCATGTGAGTTAAAGTTGCTCTATATTAGCTAGAGTTGATATTATAGCTAACGTTCCTCTATATGACTAAAAGTTGCTCTATATCTGTTAAAGTTGCTCTAAAATGTATTGAAGTTGCTCTGCATTAGTTAAAGTTGCTCTTAATGAGTTAAAATTGACCTGCACTACCATTGAAAACTTTGGGGTCATCCAGATAATTTCACGTTTTCCATGAAATCTCCCACTTTTATTCATATGCTAACATAACTGTACAAGGGTTTTCTAACCATCAATGAGTCTTTCAACAGCATTAGCTAACACAATGTAGCATTAGAACACAGGAGTGATGGTTGCTGGAAATGTTCCTCTGTACCCCTATGGAGATATTCCATTAAAAATCAGCTGTTTGCAGCTACAATAGTCATTTACCACATTAACGATGTCTACACTGGATTGATCATTCATTTAATGTTGTCTTCAATGAAAACAACAGCTTCAAAAAAATAATTTAATTTCTAGGAGTCCCCAAACTCTTGAACTGTAGTGTAAATATACTCAATATGTTGTCAGTAAAATACGGCAACCTTCACTTCCCATAATTACTAATCTTCTCTGAAGTTTAGTTTGAGTTTGCTGTGAGAGTGTCCAGGCTGACCTGTGGGCAGGCTGGCTGTGGAGGAAGAGGAGGAAGAGGAGTGTATGGCTACTGTTGCTGCAGGTTCACTAGTGGCGGCGCGTCCCGTGGTGATGAGCGGCAGCGTCCCGGCGGGCAGCGGCTGGCCCCTCTTCAGCAGCTGCTTGTGCTCCTGCTGGCGGAAGCGTGGAGGCACCTCTCTGGGCGGGTAGCGCTGCTGGACCGGGGTCTGGGGCTGCTGGGCTGTCTGCGGCTGGCCTCCCGGCGGGGCCCGCTTGCCATTTCCACTGCTTGGGGGTACAGACGGGGCGGCGCTGGGGCTGACGGGGGCAGGAGGAAGGGCGGGGTCGGGCTTGGCAGAGTCTGGCACTGCGGAGGTGGAGGGGTGGGGGGTGGGGGGACAGGTGACAACAAGAGAGCAGAAAACGCAGGTATGAGGGGAGGTGAAGGAGGCATGAGGCAAAAGCAGAGCTGCTGAGCACACACTAGAATCCAAATATTACTGCTGGAGTAGTAGAAAATAAGTACGTCCTTTTGTTGATGATGCACTTTTGTTTCACCTGCAGCAGTTACACCTCTCTCTCTCTCTCTCCATATATATATATATATATATATATATATATATATATATATATATACACACACACACACACATATATAGACCAATGATTATTGAATAACCTAAAAAAATTACCATTTCCAGCAGATGAATAAATGAACAGTGCATCAAATGCAATGATAAATAAACATATAAATAATGAATTAAATAACCTAAAAATGATAAAATAAATAGAACATATTAGTTTAAAAACATAGGTAAATAAATTAATAGTGCATCAATAACCAAATGCAATGACTAAAAAATTAACCTGCATTAAGCAAATAATTAAAAACCCTAAAAACGGAATAATAAAAATAACAGATAAACAAAAAAGCTGCATGTAAATAAATTAATAGTGCTTCAAATGCAATGATAAATACATAATTAAATAGAGAAATAACCTGTGATAAATAAGCAAATAATTAAAAACTGTAAAAGCCGCTTAATAAATAGAACAAATGGATCAAAAATAATTAAAAACAAGGCACACATAAACTAACAGTGCATCAATAACCAAATGCAATGATGAATAATAATTAACCTAAAAACTGTATAATAACAGATTGAAAAAAATAAGCAGCATGTAAATAAATTAAAAGCGCACCACACTTGAAGGCAACGATTTCTAAGGCGTACAAACGTAGAAGTAAGTTCTCCTCATGGATCAATAAACTATTTCTGATTCAGATTTTATATTATAACTGGCATTTTTACAAAACAGACCAACAGATCAACTGAAAATGCAGCTCAAACATACGAATAAAGTTTTTTCTGGAACGTCGCTGCGGCCGAGCGCTTCCTCCACAGCTTCTTTTTTTTTAAAAAGTCACTTTTGGAAGACGACTGTTGAGTTAAATCCAGAAAGGCGAAGGAGGAGATTCTATAAAAGCACCAGATACGCCCGAAGCTCGATTCAAGGCAGCGGTCAGTCTAAACCCGGGCTGTCAAACATGAGGCCCGTGGGCCAAAAGCGGTCCTCCAGAGGGTCCAATCCAGCCCTCAAAGTATAAAAATTAGAGAAGACATGAACTGCAGATTGTAAATTAGTAAAACTATAAATTTAAAATAATTTCTAGACCATGACAAGTTGTTTAGATCATAAAGTAAAATACTAGATTGTTCATTGTTCTTTGGTCATTTTGTGTCTCATTTTATAAATGTCTTGTTTTTGTTGTTTTTTTTGGCTTTTTCTAGTCTGACTTTTGTCATTTGTCTCATGCTTTTTGTCATTTTGTTTCTTTTTTTTGTCGTTTTGTGTTTCCTTTATGTCTCACTTGTCGTTTTGTCTCTTTTGTCATTTTTTTGTGATTTTGTGTCTCATTTTTGTAATATTTTGTCTTGTTTTTGCTGTTTTATCTTTTTTGTATGATTGCTGTTGTTTTAATCATGAAGTAAAATACTACATCATTCAGTCCAGATAGCTGTGACTAAATGTTTTGTGTCTTTGTGGAAACTCTGTGATCTCGAAGTTGTAATGTATAAATGATAAACTGAGGCATGATGTTGATGAAATTGAATTTATTTTTAGTAAGAAATTTCAGGTTGTTCATGATGTTTTGTGAAAAGATAATTCCTTAAATGTGAACATTTTCAGAAAGTATTTTTTTTGCACTAAAACAAAGGAAACATTAGGAGTTGAGGTTCTTTATAGGTTCTTATGCTGTGATTTTACTGGTCTGGATCACTGGAGATGAACCTGAACTAAGATGACTTTGACACTCCTGATCTAAACACATGGCTGCTCTTGACTGTAATAAGCTCAGGGTGGCACTGAGACACACAACTCTCCCACAGTCGGCTCACAGATTTCCTTTTCAGTGATGAAGAGGTCAAGCACCAGATAATGGACTCGCTGCTGCATCATCAACTGTCTGCACCAGGACGGTCCTGTAAAGAGCCCCATCAACCTAAACTATTCATGGTTTGTGGCAGGTTATGGCCCCTGAAACGATCACCTCTCAGCGCTCCATCAAAGCTGTTAGTTACTAACTGCTGAAGTCGAATGTTCGTGTCCAACCAGCTTTGGTTACCCTTAGCAACAGAGACTCTCTCTCCCAGCGCCGACCAGCCATTTCCCATGGCCTGTGCTTGGCTTGAGCTCCACATCTCATCTCTGTCCAACTATCCGGCCGAGCGGCAGAGCTTAAGACCTGCAGTAACTTCTGTTTTCTTGTCAACTCAGAAGCAGTGGAAGCTGGAAACACTGGCATGTATCACCTTTGAAACCAACCAAATACCAAAAAAAAAAGATTACAGAGAGACACTTTCTCTTGGTGCTCGTTTTTAGCTCTGTGTTGGTCTCTACCAACAGCTAGGATAAGCATGTAGCTCTTCAGCTACTAAGTACTCCAATACATTCATTAGCTATTTACTAACTAGAATAAAGAGAGTTGCTGAGCATGTCGAATGCATGAAGATGCTGCATTTTGGGGGGTTTATTTTCCTGACAGGAACGGGTCCTAAAATGCAGAAAAAATGATTTTTAAAGTTCCCAAATAGGTCTTTCTGTAAACTTCTGTGAAGAAAACTAGATCAGATGATGAGTGACACTGAAGTTGGCTGAGGAGACAAAGCTGCTGAATCAGTATCCTTTTCTGAAGCTTTTTTTATATAATGTCTTCTATTTCTATTGTTATTTACTATTACTTCACATGTGATGATCGGCGTTGGTTTGTCTGTCCGTCTGTTAGCAACATTACTCAAAAAGCAGACTAATGGATTTGGATGAAATTTTCAGTGAAGGTCAGAAATTACACAAGCACCAAGTGACTACATTTTAGCAGTGATGCAGCTTATAGTCTGGATCCATGGATTTGATCAAAAATTTCTGCATCATTGCGAGATATGGCATCACTGTAACCATGACAACAAGTGAACACTACATCAGCTGCCTGCTGATGATCACATGATTGTGATCCTACTACAAATCCACCACTGAAGGCTTATTTGTTGGAAATGATACAAGCAACAACTGACAAAAACGTGGGGGTGTTTCTGAGTCTCATCAATTCCCTCAGCCCGCTACATACATAATGTACACATGCAGAACACACGCCTGTGCTTAGTTCAAAGTCATTGTGTTTGTGGGTACGTCTATACTAAATGTACACATTCTATGTTGGGGTGATTTGTGGTCATCAATGACTAATATACAAATGCTGCATTTCTGAGAATGTCATATGGTGGGGGGGTGGGCGCTTTTCTTGTTGTTATTATATTGTCCAACTGTTCTATTTATTTACTATTAAAAGCCTTGTGTTTATGGTTTCACCCTCTATTTGTCTTTCATTCCACTTGTTCTTACCCTTATTTTGACGTGGCACTGTATGATTTTATCTGGTGTTGTGCTAATTTATTCTGAACATCTTTTATCATGTTTGTTCAACGTTCTTCCTGGGTTTCTGTCTTTTCTTGTTTGTCCCTTGTCTGTAGACCTCATTGTAAAATCTGCTTATAAAAAGTGTGATTATAAATAAAGCTATTTTCATTAAAGTTGGACAGCAAGACAAAGAGGTAAAACCGACGATAACGCTTCGTAAATCTGGTGATAATTCCCTCCGTTTTTATTTAAATATGAATAATAGTTGCTTCCAATATTAGTTCTAAATTCAGTTTTGTATGTTGTGAAGAAGAAATATTGCCGAGCTGTTAAGTGTAAAATCCTCTGCAGGCTAATTTACGGCAGCTTAATGTAGTCTGAAGGTCAGAGGTCAACACGAAGTCAAACAGGATCACCAGCTTAGGATCACATCACTGCTGCAGGATGAGATGCATTATGGTACACTAAGCACATTTCATTACATAACAGAATAATCTGGGAAACTACAATGTAAACAGGATGCAAAAACATTTAAAACGTACACACACTGTACAAGAGCAGAGCCCAAACATCAGCTGATTGGACGTAATGTTCACCGAGCCAAAATGGTGCTTGAGTTCCTGCAGCGGGGAGGCAGGGCTTATAAAACCAGCAGCCAGAAGAAAAAAGAAAATCTTTGTGCGGCCTAAACGAGTTATAAAGAGCAGCGCCTCGCTCATTGGCTGCCGTCGCGAGTGTGTGCGGTGAAGCAACGAATAACTCGCACACATGCGGCTGTCCCCACGAAAACAAAGAGTTATGTAATGCTGAGGCCCACACCGAGGGGAGAGGGCAGGATGGTGTCGTGGAGCACGCACAGTAAACACAGGCGGACATGTTGGCTTTCTTTTCCCTCGTTTAGCTGTCATGACTGAGTGCATGTGTGGGTGGGGGGTTCCTGTGCCATTTCTATTATTTTTTCTGCCCCACAGTACCGCAGTCTCTCTACAGCCGCCCGTCTCGGCTCCACTCCTGCTGGGGGAAGCTCGAGTAGCTCGCCTCTCATCACATTTCTCTACATCTGCTCCATTTCCTCTCATCCCTCCCCCTCTTTCTCCTTCAATTCCAGTGATCTACTATTATCCTCTTGTCATTATTACTGTATTAAGGGCGGCAGATGGACAGAATAATTCCTGGTCACTTCTCCCCCCGCCTCCACGTCGAGTTTAAGAGGTGAAAAACAGGCGACCAGGACGACTTTGCGGACGCGTCACAGTGTACAGAAGCGATCGTCGTACAGTCGGGACTCTCTGATGTGTGACGTAGATTCTTCTGGAAGCTGAGAGGGGGAAGGGGGGAAGATGGCTCGCTGCTCCGTCGGCCAATCGGAGGAGAGGAACGAGGAGGGAAAAGGGAGAGTCGGCGAGCGGGGAGGAGGGTAAGTGATGAGGAGAATGGGGAGAGTGTGTGGAAGTGAGCCTCCACCCCCCAGAGCTCCACGGTGAGCTCCCGTCTCACTGCTTCAAACCAGCTCCCATCCAAATCCGCTTACAATTAGAACACTATTTGCCGATACGCTGCCTCAGATTCCTCAATTCAAAACAAGCGGCACAAGTCGTGCACGGTCAGCGACGCCATCAAACCAGCGGTCACAACACAAATTCACTCGGCATTGCAATTATTTTGATCCGATTGATCAAATAAATGATAAATGTTCCTGGCAGGTGTGGCTTACTGACTCTCACAGAGAGAGAGATCAGAGTCGCTCTCTCTGACAGCCTATTTGCAAAAACACAGTCCTCAGCTGTGCGGCGGATGCTCAGGAGAATTCCCAGTTCATCAAAGATGCACATCAAACCTCGGCCTTGGAGCTGTATGTGCTTCATGCAGAGGAAGACATCCCATTTTCCACTTTAAAAGGGCTCTTAATTTTCCCAGAGAAAAAATGATAGCATGCTTGCCTGACTGTTTAAGACCCAGAGGTTGTCTGTGGAGATTCAAAGAGTGAAGGGTAGGTAGAAGAGGAGGAGAGGGTGGGAAGCATCGACAGTTTCTCTCGGGTGAAAGCAGAAAAACAGGACACCTGACCTTGAAGATAGAGGATACTTCTGTGTGAGAGTTTCAGGTGTGGAGGTGCACAAATGAGTCATTCCAGAAGTGGGGGGGATTTTACGTCCAACCAATCAAGTTTCAGGTAATCCATGTACATTTTACTGAAACATGTAGTAGTTGTGTAAATGTTCTTGACCTGAGACCAAATCTAAAAAAAAAAAAACTAGAAGAAAACAATGTTTGTAAATATTCTTACTAAAGTCGGAAGTTCCCCCTCTTGCCCCACCCACCTGATGACCAAACTGAATCTCTAACAAAACAGTTAAATTTAATCCTCCTTTTTGGTTTGATTTTTTTCAGTAGTGTCTCTTGTAGGGCTGCACAGTGGAGTAGTGGTTAGCACTTTCGCCTTGCAGAAAGAAGATCCCTGGTTCGTGTCCCGGCTTTCCTGGGATCTTTCTGCATGGAGTTTGCATGTTCTCCCTGTGCATGCGTGGGTTTTCTCCGGGTACTCCGGCTTCCTCCCACAGTCCAAAAACATGCTGAGGTTAATTGGTTACTCTAAATTGCCCGTAGGTGTGAATGTGAGTGTGATTGTGTGTCTGTATATGTAGCCCTGTGACAGACTGGTGACCTGTCCAGGGTGTCCTCTGCCTTCACCAGACTCAGCTGGGATAGACTCCAGCACCCCCCACGACCCTAGTGAGGATAAAGCGGTGGATAGAGGATGGATGGATGTCTCTTGTAATTGTTTTTTTTTTAATCAACATATTTTAAATAATAAATATGATGCATGGAACGTGTGGCCCACAACATGTTAGCATAACCTGTTGATGTTTTTGTCATTTTCTGTCTTGTTGTTGTCGTTCACATAAAACAGTTTTCCTAAAGAATGTGTAGAGCAAAGCTGTGTCCTCTCTTCTATTTTCCATCTTTTCATCCATTGTCAGCCTTGATTGAATGTCTCACTCTACCTCTTATTATCAGGATCAGACTCATTCTTTGGACTGTTTTCCATCAGTCAGTTTGTCCTCTTGGTCAGCAGTAACAGCTAGCTAAATATCTAGCTTCTACTGCTGAGAAAAAGATCACATTAGTATGGATTGTTACTGTGATTAGAGTAGGGTTAGCAAATAGCACAGAGAACATAGAATATGGTAGCATTGATGTGTAAGCTGAGCCAATCAAGACTTTGATAGTTTATTATCTATTATTGATGACTATGGAGCAGAAAACTGGAAAAGAGAAGGTTTATTTTTCAAACATGTTGAATCCCAAATGTCCTCCAATTCTGGAATAACGCACATAGCAGCTGCTCAGGAGTCAAAGGAGAATTTTTGCAAGAACAACTGAAAGTATCTACAACACTCCCGATTTGCACACTAGTCTCTGCAACTAATAATAAACTGAAAAGCGAGGCATCTTCCACATGTAGCTTAGAAACAACACAACAGTACAACAGAACATGTTGTGTAGCCGAACAAAAGGTCACCAGCGGTTTTTACTCATGACTCATTTAACTCTTGTTGAGAAAATTCAGCAAAGAGAAGGAAAGCCATGAGTCAAGTATGTCGGAGACTCTTCGACTGACGGAGAATCTTGAGTTAAGCGCTCCTTTTTGGTGTCAGTTTGCATAGGACCAACGATTATGGAGATCACAAATATGTATTCATCTTACAGGTGAAAAAATGTCCACGCAACAACATGCACTGGTGGTTAAACTGTGTTGCAGACCGGTTGGTATACTAGGTTAACTATAATCTGCATGTCTGTCTAAAAGTATGGTGCAACAACATCAAACCACTTAAACTATATCAGATATTTTCTACTAAATAATGCTGGAAATCCATTTTAAACGGCTTCATTTGTTTATTCCTGAGCAGTTATTTTGAATAAACTAATGAAAAACGATGTGTGCTGAATGTCTCGTTATTTAAACAAATCCATATGTTTGCTTGACTTCTACATTACTGGTCAAAAGTTTTAGAACGCACCAATTTTTCGATTTTTTTTTACTGAAATTCAAGTAGTTGAAGTCCAATGAATAGCTTAAAATGGTACAAAGGTAAGTGTTGAACGGCAAGAAGTGAAAAAAGGGGAAGGTTCCCCAAAACTGGAAAATAATATAAATTTCAGAATCATACAAAAATGCTTTTTTCAGGGAACAAGAAATAAGTTAACTTAAAGCTGTTCTGCAGCAATGGAGGTTGATCAAGCCTTGAAAGTTGGAGCTACCAAATCCTACAAGTGTTCCAACTTTTCTAGATTCTTTCCAACCCCCTCTGTCTGCATAAAGTAGTGTTGGACACACCATGGCACCCTCCAGAGCATTATTAGAACAGTGTTGTACTGCAGAAAGTAGTGTGCTGCTACAAAAAGGGAGAGGAAAAGGCAATTAAAAATAAAAAGAGACAGACCATCATAACACTTAAAATGTAGGTCTTTCTACAGAGAACTCGAGAAGAAAGTCGAGGTGTCAGTGAGTACAGTTTTCTTCACTCAGAAACTGGAGGAAACTCTGACAGGAAGAGGTCTGGAAGACTAAAAGCCACAACAGAACCAGAACACCAGTTTGTGAGAGTAAACAGCTTGGTGATAGGAGCTCACAGGACAACAGCTTCAACCAGCTTCATAGTGATTGTAGTGAGAAGTCTCAGTTTAACTGTGGAGAGAAGACTTGGAGCTGCAGCTTTGACAGGAGCTGCAGCAGAAAGCCGTTGCTGAGACGTCAGAATCAGAAAAAGAGGCATGACTGGGCCATGAAACACCACCAATGGACTACTGAAGACTGGAAGAAGGTCTTATGGACTGATGGATCAACATTTGAAATCTTTGGTTCATCACAGGAGCTTTGTTTGCCATCGAGTAGGAGAAAGGACGGTTCAATGATGAGACTTTAACATGCATAATTTCCAATAAAAAAATGGAAAAATTGGGTCGTTCTAAAACCTTTGACCGGTACTGTATGTCATCAATTCAAACTTGCATCACACCCAGCTGTCTTTTATTGATTCCTAAATGCTCAAAAAAACAATTTTCTCATGTCTGTACTGGTTGAAATCATCACTGAAACTCATGACATTTAATTTTGTGATTGCGGGAAAGTCTAAATGAAAGAAATGCTAATGTTATCAGTGTAACAGCATTAATAAGAGCATCATGCTGGTTCAGTTATTAAACAGCATCAGCATTCATTCATCCATCCGGTGCTCTCAGGTCGAGTGTGTACAGAGATGCACAGGAAATGAATGAAGCTTTTACAAACTACTGAAAGAAATGCTGTTGTTTGTCCATTCGGTTGCATCAATTCAATCTAACGCACAGCTGATGCCAATCTGTATAAAAAACATACAGTATATTTAGGAGACTGTAGCCATTTCATCTATGAGCATTCATTTAATTTGATACTCTCCAGGATGCATGTATTTCATGTGTATTGCAGAGCTGCCTTCGCGGTGAAATGCATCATTTAAATTGAAGCAAAAAGGTGAACTTGGAGATCCATATCAGACGTCTAATATGAAGCAACAGAAAGACTAGAATGAGAAGGGAGGCGTGTCTTTGGGGGTCTTCCATCTCATTCCTCCTGTGGGCTTTAAAGTGTGAACAGCGAGTCTCACAAGAGAGCAGATTAAAGGGTTTAATTAGAAGCGAATAAATATGACACGGTAGTTAAGAGGGAAAGCCCTGCCTGCATCACATTCCACATAGAGAAAAAAGAAAGAACGCCGTTTAAAAGTGCTTCAAGTCTGCCGGCGCTGCGTAGAGAACTCAGGGCTATGTAGGTCAGAGCATTAATCATATGGCAACGAGACATTTGAATAACGCAACAAAAACGCACACCTGAGCGGTTTCAGACGCTGTATGGCAACTCTGCTTTGTTAAAAAGCGTCTCTGCTCAAACCTATTCTCAACCTGTAGAAGCTCTCGGAGGTCAAGGAGGGTTTCCTGTGCAGAGTCAAACAGCTTCCCCTATCCCCACCTTTTGTGAGAACAGCTGCAGACAGACCAGATCCCTCTGTCTGTTATGATGTAGAGGAAGTGAAGTGTGAAGGAGAGCGAAGCATCCCGTCCTGCTGACCTGGGCGACACCCGCTGAGCCGCACAACTCATCGAAAAACGATTCAAACTGTAATAATACACAGAAAACGCAAGAGGGCAGGAGGTTTTGTGAGAAAGAAATCTCCTTTGGCATTATGTTGAGCAAGATATGCTAAATGTAAAAGTGGAAATATCTCTTTTTGCAATGGGTTTATCCTTCATTCATACTAATGTGTCTTTTTTGGAGGCTAATTTTGTTTGGATCAGTTCAAAAGCGGCGAGTTGACTTCTGTTCACCTCCTTGACCTCCCAGTCTCTCTGAAGGACGGGTTAATGAGACTATAATGTCACCAACGTGGCTCCTTCCACCTCTTACTCCTCTCGTCCGACTCACCCTCAACCCCGTCACTGTTTGAAGGCGCTAATGAACGCGAGTCAGAATTCATTCTCTCTCCGATGTGCTTGGTGTTGCAGTCACAGACTGACCTCTAGACCGAGCTTTTCTCCTCAACTTCAAACCAGACCGTGATGAGCGCAATTATTTCCATGTCGTGACCTAGTTATGTTGTGATCTTCACTCCCGTTTAAATGTCATATTTAGCATTTTAGCCCATTTGTGTCTCCAAAGAAATTCATAATGGAGGATTAATTATAGGATTTCTTTCACGAATCAATTGAGAAATCACTAATAATGGTATAAAATCTAGAATGAAAGCCCATTTCTATACATTATTGTAACAGCTAACATGACAATTATGATATTATATAGTAATGAATGACAAAGAAATACAGTAAAATCGTCTTTTTGACACTATAAGCCAGGAGTGTCAAACTCATCTTAGTTCAGGTCCACATTCAGCCCAATTTCATCTCCAGTGATCCAGACTGCGCGCTCGACTAGTCGTTGTCTGTGTTGCAAAAGCAATAGGCCCTTCGCCCTGGGCTACCAGGGGCTCAGGCCTAAAGATCAAAGAAATAAATAATATTTTTTAGAAAAACAATATGCCATTTTTTTTCGCCCGTATTTCGCCCACATATTATATATTTTCGGAAAGGTCTCGACAAGCCCGACGCGTCTGTGAGGTGTTTGTGTGTTTGAGAGTGTGAATGTCCGTGGTCAAGCGCTATGCGCTCAACGAGTCATTTTTGTGTGTGTGTGTGTGTGTGTGTGTGTGTGTATTTTTGTGTTTGTGCATGTGTGTGTGGACATGTCGGTCCTCGTCCAAGATGGAGCGCTGCGCACTTGACTTGTCATTTTTGTGTGTTTGAGTGTGTCAATGTCCGTGGTCGAGCGCTGTGCGATCGACTAGTCATGTTGCAAAAGCAATAGGCCCTCGGCCCTGGGCTACCAGGGGCTCAGGCCTAAATATTACAAAAACGAGACACAAACCAACAAAAGAACAATAAACAATGTAGTATTTTAATTTATGATCTAAACAACTCGTCATAGTCTCGAATTTTTTTAAAATTTATAGTTTTACAAATTTATAGCTTGCAATTAATGTCTTCTCTGTAATTTCTACACTTTACAAAGTTGTCCCGCAGGCCGGACTAGACCCTCTTGAGGGCCGGTTTTGGCATGTGGACCGCATGTTTGACACCCCTGCTATAAGCGATGAATTGACCAGTTAGCTAAGAGAAGCAGACTGTCTGTGATAGTAATGAAAGCTACGCTGGGACCTAATTAGGAGAACAGGGCCAGTGCGGGGGCCGAATAAACAGGCATTCGTACACAGAAGACTTCTTAGCAGACCCTGAGCACCATAGTAACACCACACCACCTCCTGTCTGGTCTAGCAGAGGCCCACCCTGGGCCCAGAGGAGGAGGCAGCAGAGGGAGAAGGGAGATGAAGAAGGTGGGCTGCAGAGGAAAAGATGGAGCGAATTGTTACGGTTGCTTTTGTGTGAAGTGTAGGGAGGCGGCTGCTAAAAAACACCGGATGATTGGAGAGAGCAGCAGTAACGGACGGAGCCATGTGAAGCCGTGAGAACGCAGTTTCCTGTTTGCCGGCTCAGCTGAGGGGGCCCTTTGCAGGATATTTCTACAAACGCGTTGCTGTGGCACGCATATTCTCACTCTGCCAGTCCCAGCGATGTGACGGGCAGCAACAACAGCAGCACGGTGTGTGTCAGATTCACATTTCATCAGCAAACATTCAGCTCCAAAACAATGTGTGATGAGTCGAGTGGAGGGTTTGCAGCGGAGTGAAAGCTGTCCATTGATGCCTGCTGCAGACTAAAGAACCAGCCGGAGGAGGAGGGTCTCTGTCTGCTCTAATTCTGGTGCAAAAAGAACTGAAAGCATGATATGGTTCCAAAAACAAAACTCCTATTAATGCTGTTTATGATTGCATGAGAATTATGTACGGGTTATTAGAAATGAGAAATCTAGGCATCAGTAAGTGACTGTCCCCGCTAAATTTTCCTCTAAAAGACATTTTTTAAAGCATATTTATGCATGTAATACTGTACAGTAAAGTCCAGCATCACTTTCCCCTGTGGGTCAGTGCTGAATGACGATGAGAAAAAAACTAAAATAACAACAGCCAAAACACAAACCAAAGCTTAAATCCTGCAATATATCTAGTTTTTGAGCAAAAAGTGCAGATTGTAGTAAAAAAAAAAAAAAAAAAAAAAAGTGTGACTGCAGGCAGTTATGAACAGAAACGTGTTGTTTCTGTCAATTCTACAGCAATCACCGCCTCAACAGATGCTCACTGTGCTGATCTGAGCAAAAACTACATTATTAAGTAATTTATTTATTTAATCCAATCTTCATTCTCTTTGCTTATCTGGGCTACACTTATATCATTAATTATATCATGAGAAATTATTATTACATCTTGCTAAGAAGTACTGAAAGTGTAATTTCTCCTGTTATTCTGGATCTACTGGTGTATTTTTAAACTAACTCAAGCTAAAATCAGATTAATGCAGGTGTAATTCACTCATTATTTGATGTCAGTGGTTTGAATCTGCTTCACAGAATCTTTTCTGTCGTGTCGATGCCGTCTGTCACATTACAGGTCAGCGGTACATGAGAGTCAAACCGTTATTTGTGTGTCGGGCGACCTCGAACAGTCGGTTCCCAAAGGAAGCCCCTCTGCACAACAACGCAGCAGACAGTAACAGCAATAAGCTGCAGCCGAGGCCATCAACAAGCTACTGGAGGGTTAATGAGCTTTTTGTGTTTTCCATTCATGCATTCCTACCCCTATCAAAGACGGGGCACGGCGTACATGCGCGTCAAGGCGCGCATTTACGCGGCGCAGTAAAAGATAACATTATTATAAAGTAGCGTCGCAGCAGTAATTTCATAACAGATTAATTTGCCGTTTCACAGTCGCTTAATTACGCCCAGCGCTTTGTGTTGGAGAGCCATAAATTGCGGTAAGGGGGAATTTATACCAGCGAGCCTCTTGTTGTTGTCACCGCCTCTTCTGCACGTCTTATTCCAAAGAGCGCCGCTTTAACGCATGCAGCAGTCGTGATGATAAACAACATTTTAAAGAACGACAGAAGCAACAGCTGGATCCGGCTGCTGTTAGACTATAAATTGTTCATGTTGTCACTACATATTACCACATCGCTCATTTAAATTATCATTAACAGGACTGACACACGCTCTTTTTTAACATAAGGCTTAGTGTTATCCAACAAAATCAAAGTTTAGCATGTCGGAAATGGGTTTATATTACAGTTTGCTTTGAACTTTAGACTACAGAGATGATTTCTGCAATGTGGAGCGACGATGTGTCGGAGAAGTTTAACTAAAACACATTAAAGCTATTTTTCCTCCATTCTAATGCTGAAAGAAGACATTTCCGCCCAGATAATTAGCGTTTCTTGCTCAAAATAGTGTCAAGTGATGTTTCTTCCTCGCAAAAATGTTTCTTCCTGCCCGCTCGTGTTTTCTGTAGAATATAATTAATCATTTCTGTTTAATATTGCAGTTTCATTTCTGCCTTTTATCTCAAAGAGCGTCGCTTTAACGGATGCAGCAGTCGTGATGATAAACTGCATTTTAAAGAACGACAGAAGAACAGCTGGATCCGGCTGCTGTTACGCTATAAATTGTTCATGTTGTCACTACATCTTACCACATCGCTCAATTAAATTATCATTAACAGGACTGACATGTGGCCTCTTTTTTAACAGCAGGTCTGGGGTTATCCAACAAAATCAGCTTTCTGGTTGCCCTTATTAATAAAGCAGTTTATTATGAATGACAGCTTCCTTCTATCACATGCTGTTCAAACATTACATGCAATGTATGGAGAGCAACTTCATCTAATATAGAGCAACTTTAACTTATTTAGAGCAACTATATCTAACATAGAGCAATTTTAATTCATTGTAGAGCAACCTTAATTAAAACAGAGTAATTTTAATTAACATAGAGCAACTTTAACTCACTGTAGAGCAACTTTAATTAATATAGTGCAACTTTAGCTTATTTAGAGCAACTTTAATTAATATATAGCAACTTTAACTAATTTTTTTTTAGCAATTTAAACTAACAGAGCAAGCTTAGCTAATATAGGCCAACTTTAATTTACTTCAATTACGAATGTACTTATTTTTGAAAGAAAAGCTTTTTTTCCAATGAAGACAACATTAAACAAGTGTTTGACACTAACGTGTCTATGTTCCCCGCTGCAATTTTTAACAGATGTTATTGGAAGAAAATGTTAGTAATAACAGACAATTCCTTCGTGAGATATCGCGCAGGCAAGGATTTCAAAGTCAAATTCAACAAACGCTCGGTGTGACCTTGAAAATAATGCGAAGGTCACCCAAATCGACTGGTGTTGGGGGATCATCCTAATACATGTTGACATCAAGTTTGAAGAAGATCCAACAATTCCTTCATGAGACAAGGATGCGGGACGTACGGACGGACAGACAGAGGTGAATACTAGGTCCCCCTTCGCGCGTTCAGGGACAATGAATCAGAAATAGTCTTTCATGGGTAGTCCATCTCAGTCCCTAAATATCAGTTATCTTGATTACTAATAATCGGTAAAACACATCAGTTGATCCCTAGTCTGAACACAGCTTCTAATTCTGCGTGTTCTTTTTTTTGCCATTATTTAGCAACGCTGCCAACATCTACCAGCCGACACAACCAGATTTTGCCCTGCCTGCCCCCATCTGCCTCCTCAGATCTGCTCCGGGGCTAACCGCCTGCCCGCCTCTGTCTGGTCATTAGGAGCTCCGGCTCGAGGAACAACAGAATCCACCTTTCAGCCGACTTTATTCAGACGTCGGGTTTGTTTGTCGGCCATTTCGCTCGGTTCTCTTTTCTTCTGAGAGTCCTCCTCACCTCTACCCTCCTAGGTACGCCTGAGGAGCCCACAGGGAGGCCTGAGGAGCAGCTGCACCATCCCCACGCTCCTTATTAGTCCAGCACGGCACCTGGCTTCCATCCTGGCTCAGGTAGACCACCTGGCTGCCGCTAATGTCTTCAGTTAGAAATGTTTCACTTTATCAGAAGCTAATCTCTCACACTAAATCCACACAGCAGTGAAGAAACTGAGCTCAGTGGCTAAAAAGGCGATTTCCACACAGTCTTACTGAGCTATCCGACTAATTAGGCTGATTAACAATTTAGCGCCTCCGCACTGAGAGTCTCCCTCCTGTTTGAAAACACGTCTCAAATTCGTAGCAAAGGTCGCGGCACATAAATCTGGCAAAGGGTAATTGTGCAGAGAATCCATGTGGTGTTTCGAGCACAGCAGAAGATTTACAGACAAACCTAAATGATCTATTTTATCGTACAAAATGCATCAGTTTAACGAGTTAAATAAAGCAGCTCCACTCACCTTTGGTTATCTGTTCTGTGGCCTGAAACAAAGAGGAGAATATATATTAGTGATAGAGAGAAGTGACAATGGAATGCATCTTTTACATGTAGGTTTCATCTGTTCAAAAGTTTGGGGTCCTCCAGACAATGACATGCTTTCCATGAAAACTCATACTTTTATTTATGCTGCTAACATGGCAAAAATAAGGCAAAAATAACAACATTTCTAATGTTCCAAACTGCTGAACGATAGTGTACGTGAATTATAATTACTCCATATTATTCAAAGTTGCTCAAAAATGGGTTAAAGTTGCTCTATAATAGTGAAAGTTGTTCTATATTAAAGTTGCTTAAAATGAGAAAGTTGGTGTGTATTAAAGTCGCTCTACATTAGCTATAACTCATATTATTAGCCAGCGTTCCTCTATATTAGCCAACGTTGCTCTATATTAAAGTTCCTCTATATTAGTTAAAGTTGCTCTTAATGAGTTAAAGTTGCTCTATATTGAAGTTCCTCTATATTAGTTAAAGTTGCTCTAAATGAATTAACGCTGACCTACACTACTGTTCAAAAGTTTGGGGTCACCCAGACGGTTTTATCGCAGCTCATTCATCTCATCTGCTCTTAGACTGTACATCAGTGGCTGATGCTAGCATATACCGGTCTCATATCACCCCAAACCATAAAATTTGCACAGAAATTCTTGCACTGCTGCATCTTTGCACTTGAACTTATTTTTATTGTGTTGTTTACAGTGTGTCAATGCTACACTATTTCATCCCTGTACATATTATTACTGCCATTTTATTATTTTATTACTATGTTTATTGCTACTCAAGCTGCTGTAACAATGTGAATTTCCCCTGGCGAGGGGAGAAATAAAGGACTATCTTATCTTATGAGCTAACATAACTGCAGAAAAGTTTTAGTCTTTCAACGCCATTAACTACTACAATGTAGCATTAGAACACAGGAGTGATGGTTTCTGGAAATGTTCCTCTGTACCCCTATGGAGATATTCCATTAAAAATCAGCCGTTTACAGCTAGAATAATCATTTACCACATTAACAATGTCTACACTGGATTTATCATTCATTTAATGTTATCTTCATTGAAAAACTGCTTTTCTTTCAAAAATAAGGACATTTCTACGTGACCCTAAGCTTTTAAACGGTAGTGTAGGGTTCATGTATGTGCAGTGAAAGCTATGAAGCACAACTACTGTACAACATGTGAGTCGTACTGCCTCCTCGTCAGCTGCAGAACAGCTCTGAAGCAACTCGCCGGCACAATCAGAACAAAATGTTCAGGGTCTGCTTTTGTTCTGCTCGACGGGGTGAAAGGGTTCATTGCTCCCATGCATTAGAGACACACAAACACACTTCTACCAGCACAGACACAGAAAGGAGACACGCTACGCAAGGACAGCACGTCGACCTGCTGAGCTAACACTGAAACGGACGAAGGAAAAAGCGAGGAAGGAGTAAATGTGCAGTCAGGGCGAGGATGACGACTGCATCAAGTTGCTTCCTGAGGAAACACACATGACAAAATCCATGTGCTCGACATGCATGTTTTCAATCTGCTGTAACTGCTGCTAAAGCACCTGTGCAAAAAACTGTGTGATATACTGTCAAAAGTACTGCAGAGTGCGACTTCATGGCTGTTTCCATTAATAATAATCTGCTTGACATTTTTAAGATCGATCCTCTGGTCAATAAACTCATAATATAGTAAAAAATGTGTGGAAATATTTAGTTTTGTTCAACTGAGAGTCCAAAAGCCAAAAACATTTTATTATCTTCAAGGAAAGTATCAAATTCTGACATCTGAGAACTTCAAACTGAATTTGCACATGAATAAAGTGTTTTCATGGAAAATGTGGAACTGTCTGGGCGACCCCAAACGTTTGAACAGTAGTGTAGGTCAACTTTAACTTTATTTTATTATTATAGAGGAATTTTAATATAGAGCAACTTTAATCAATGACATCAACTTTAACTCATGTAGAGAAACTTTACTTAATACAGAGGAACTTTGACTAATGTAGAGTGACTTTAATATAGAGCAACTTTTACTTCTTCACTGCAACTTTAACTCATTTAGAACAACTTTAATCATTATTATAGGAATCTTAATGTAGAGCAACTTTAATAAATAACATCAACTTTAACTAATGTAGAGCAACTTCAATTCACATACAATGCCGTTCAAAAGCTTGGGGTCACGTAGAAATGCCCTTATTTTCTAAAGAAAAGCATTTTTTTTCTATGAAATTAACATTGAATGAATGATAAATCCAGTGTAGACATTGTTAATGTGCTAAATGACTGTTCTATCTGTAAATGTTTAATGGAATATCTCCATAGGGGTACAGAGGAACATTTCCAGAAACCATCACTCCTGACCTCAAACCTTTGAACGGTAGCGTACATATTTTACTAAACAGTATTCAGAAGCAATTAAAGCCAACAGATGAGGGTACGTTCGCTTCAAAGGAAATGTCTCTTACCTTTTTTTGAGCAGCTTCTTTCTTTTTCTTCTCGTCTTGCTTTTTCTTTTTCTTATCTTCCATCAAATGGTTCTCTTCTCGTGGTTTTTTTGCTTCTTTTCACAGCTTTAATAGAAAAGAGAGAGAGGGGGTTTTATTCCAAGAGCAGTGCTTCGCCTCAGCAGGTGAACGCCAGTGAAAGGCATTTCTCCACATCTTTTTTTTTAGCTGCATTGTTCAGTTCCCGTCCTTCAAGGTAAAATCAGCGTGTCTTTGACTACATTTGTAAGACACACGACCACATGTGCAGCAGTAATACGACCACCAGACGTAAGAACGTGGCCTTCTTCAGCAGGCTGTTTTTGAGCAGCACCCCTCTTGACAAGTGTGCAAACTGTGCACGAGTGCGTTTTGTTTTGGGGGTCTTCAGGGTTGGTTCTGGAAACTATTAGGGAGGCCTTGTCGGTCTGGAGCAGCTGGGGCCCCAGAGATGATTCTCCCACTCTTAAATCTACACACTCAACAAATCCCAACACCATTTACGTGTGGACAGACCTGAGAAACGCAATTCCTGCCGACAAACTCTCTATACCTTACTGCTCGTATCCCACGACTTCTGCATCCACATCAGTCCAACGCTGGAGCTGAAAACCACCTGATGAAGCCGCCTTCTTTTATGTGAAAGAGCATCCAGCTGGGAGCTACTCTACATCCAGCCTACACACGGAAAAAAAACAACTAATAAATAAATAAATAAAAGCCGGCTGCCGGGATTTTAAGGACAGAGGAAGAGGAAGCAGCCTGGAATCGTTGAGCGTTACATGTGAAATCGAACATAAAACCGTCAGTCTTCTCTGCTGCAGGCGACAGCGATGTGAGCCATTGCCTGGCAACAAGCGCTCCCCGAGGCCCCGGTGAGCAGTCAGGTGGAGACAGACAGCGCCCTTCAGCTGCGGAGGTTCAATACTGGAATCGGAAAAAACGAGCAGAGAGGTGAACTTGGGCGAGTGTTACGTGTTAAAGTGCAAATCCGAGTGCCGTGCTGAGCAGCTGAGAGATGACTGAACACTATGCCAAAACTATAAAAACTGTCTTCTTTTTCTTAACCTCTGAGTCACACATCAACCAAAGCTGTGAAGCGACGCTGCAAAAGGTACTCAACTGAGCTTATGTTCTGCTGTGCAACTGTGACAGTAGTGGTAAACCTGTAGGGACGGTTTAAAGGCCGATGCTGATATTTACAGAGCGGATAGGAAGCTAAAATCACGCTGTTACGTTTGTGCATATGATTAAACTCCAAGGAATTAACAAGAAAAGCACTGAGCGCACGCAGTGCTCCACTAAGGCTGCTCAGTCTTTATCATTTCCAATGGATGAACTCTTTAATAAAAAATGACCTTGCACAGAGCACAGATATGTGTTCTGCATGTGTACGTTATGTACGGATACTGAGTCACGTGACCTAAATATGTAGCTGGAGGCAGGAATTGATGGGACTCAGAAACACCCCCACAATTTAATCAGTTGTTCCTTGGATCATTTCTGATGGATAAGTCCTGATAAGTCCTCAGAGGAGGATCTGTAGTAGGATTACAATCAGCTGATGTAGTGTTCACTGGTTGTCATGGTTACAGTGATGCCATGCTATTATCTTGCAATGATACAGAAATCTTTAAAAAAAAATCCGTGGATCCAGACCATAAGCTAATCACTTGGTCCTTAACATTTCTGACCTTCCCTGAACATTTCATTCAAATCTGTTTGAGTAATGTTGCTAACAGACAGACAAACAAACAGAGAAATGTACGCCGACTGTCACATAACTGACAAGAAATTTGACAAAAAACATATCAAGCCACAAAAAAATTGCAGGAAAACACAAACAAGACAAAAAGGAAAAACAAAACGACAAAAACAGGAGACAAATGACAAAAGTCAGGCAAAAAAAGACAAAACAACAAAACAAAACAAAATATTACAAAAATGAGACACAAAATGACAAAAATGAGACAAATGACATAAAACAAAACAAAGACAAGAAAGTTACAAAGCTATAAAAAAAACGACAACAAGCCAGACAAAAAATGAACAAAATGACAAAAATGAGACAAATAAGTAAAAACGACACATGCAAGACAAATTTGCTGAAGCGCATTCTGTCTGCAGAGCAAAAACATGCATAAACTGAATAAACGCCCACTTGTCATCAAAAAACTACACGCAGCGACTCAACCGTCCCTCTGGCAGTCAGTCGATTCCAATTACCTCAAAATGTCATTTATTTGGGCTGATTCACTGGCCGGCCGATTGATTGTGAAACACGTGTTTTGTCTTCTAAATACTGTTGGACAACAAAACAACATCCCTGATTTAAAAAACATTTAAAAAACAAAGTAAAGCAGCACAGCATGGCCTCAGATCAGAAAGGCGTCCAGTCAGAAGTGAAACAGAAGACGAGGCTGTGGGACTGGTTGCTCATAAATAGGGGCCAAAAGGTTTGTGATTGGTCCAGACTGTCACCTGACACCAAAAATAACCAACGCAAGAAGCAAAACTACAAAAAATAGACCAACAACACAAGCGAGACAAATAAAACGACAAAAACGATACACAAAACAATAAATAAAGCAAACACAAAATGACAATAATAAGAAAAACAGAGCGAGACAAAATGGAAACAAAAACAAGAAACAAAACAACAAAAGTCAGACAAATAACAGAAAAAAAATATGAGAAAATATTACAAAAATGAGACACAGTTATCTGCAGTTAATGTCTTCTCTCATTTGTACACTCTGAGGGCCGGATTGGAGCCTCTGGAGGACCGATTTTGGCCCGCGGGCCGCATGTTTGACACCCCTGATCTAAGCAAACAGCAACAGGAATGAACCTAAAAACACCCAAAACTGACAAAGATCAACCAGCTACGGCTACAAATGTTTTATTGTGTTTCTGGAGGACATACTTCTGGATCACCAACTATGAGTGCTCCAAAAACTAAATAAATACCAACTCACTGCAAAAAGATCACAAAAACCTTCCTGAGTCATCTGCCAAACAGGCAACCAAAGAGAAATACACTTATGAACAGACAGCCAGCCTGTAGCTTCAGCACAGTTGAATGAGTTGAACTAAATCTATGGCTGCTTTAACGCCTTATTATTTAAAACAAACACACAGAGGCTCAGTGGGTAGAGTGGCCGTCTTGTAACTGGAAGGTTGCCGGTTCAATCCTCGGCCCGTCGAACTCATGTCGAGGTGAGCAAGACACCTAACCCTAATTGCTCCTGGTCGTGGTTAGCGCCTTGCATGGCAGCTTCCACCAGTGTGTGAATGTGTGTGTGAATGGGTGAATGTGACGTATCATGTAAAGCGCTTTGGATAAAAGCACTATATAAATACAACCATTTACACAAATTTAAAAAATACTGTCAGTAAATAATATCCTCACTGACACCTTCAGTCCATCCTGCAGCTCTACAAGCCTTTAAAAGTGTCCAGACTGCTTAGTAAAACATACAGTGAGCTGCCACTTCAAACTCTAAATGCTCCTTTTTTTTCTACCTCCAGCGGGCTGATAGGGAACCTGCTGGTGCAGCTGCCACGCTAAATATAGCCGGCGCTGCTCCTTTCACAGGCATCAGCGGAGCTCGTGTCATGCAGGATCAGAGGATAAGAGAGATGCTCCAGTTAATGTGAGCTGCTGTCGGCCTGCGACCCGGATGCAGAGAGCGAGCGCCGAGCAAAGCGTCAAAAGGATTCCAGTTTAAGAAACATTCGGTCCCTGAACAGGACAGAGAGTCTCGCTCAATGAGGGCTGCCGTGTAGCTCCAAACATCTGCCTGGCTCGGACAGATGTGCGTCCTTTGGGATCAGAGCACTGACTGATGGTGGAGGGATGGAAATACCAGTGTCTCCTGCCCTCTGATAGATTTTAGATCATATGAATGCAAGACACAATTTTGATAAAACAATTTTTCTGCTGTTGTTCATGAGAATAAAATCACTTTTGAGGAGCCGTTTCATGCAGATCCATCCATCATCTACACACCTTAATCCTCATTAAGGGGCGCTGGAGTCTGTCCCAACTGACTGAGGGTGAAAGTTCACCTGGACAGGTAACAGTCTATCACAGGGCTACACATAGAGAGAAGCAGCACACCTTCCAACACACCTACAGACAATTTAGAATCACCAGGTAACCTCAGCATGTTTTTGGACTGTGGGAGGAAGCTGGAGAACCTGGAGAAAAGCCACACATGCACATGGAGAACATGCTAACTCCATGCAGAAAGATCAGGAGAAAGCTGGGACCCAAACTGTGGATCTTCTAGCTGCATGGTGACAGTGCTAACCACTGATTCCAAGACTGGCGTAACTGAAAACGTAAAATAGAAACAGGAGGGATTAAATTAGGACGCTCTCGACTCAGATTCATCAGTTTATCTCCTGCTGTTCATCTCTATTTTCTTAATCTTTCTTTGTTTTGGCACTTTTTTTGCCCACTCAGGTTCATATCTTAAAGTATTATTATTGTTTTCCAGACTCTGTTTCAGGTTAATTCTGGGGCTGCCTGCTAACTTAGCCGCTAGCTCTTAGCGTAGCTTTAGCCACTGTGAGAGAAGGTAGCATCCTGGTTTCTTGTTCAGTTTTTTTCTGCTTGAAAGAAATTTCTGAGACCAGAGAGAGAGGAGGCTGCGTCATCACTCACATTCACACCTACGGACAATTTAGAGTCACCAATTAACCTCAGCATGTTTTTGGACTGTGGGAGGAAGCTGGAGAAAACCCACACATGCACAGGGAGAACATGGAAACTCCATGCAGAAAGATCCCAGGAAGACCAGGACGCAAAACAAGGATCTTCTAGCGGCGACGGTGCTAACCACTAGTCCACCGTGCAGCCTCGGGGAAGCCCTTTCATCAAATGTAAATTAGCGCATTAATGACGACAACACAAACAAATCACACAGACAGCAGAGCAGCTTTGATTTGATGTTTACTCAAAGAGCAGCATGAGCAGCGCGTTACGAGCCTGTGGCAGGAAGCTCGGCTCGTCTGGATGTAAAGGACGCAGGTCAATGAGCTCAGCTCTGCTGTGGAATTACACCGTCCTGTCAGAACAACAGGATTAGAGCTCAGTGTCCTCTTAAAACCAGACACTCACTCGGCTGACAAAGGAAGGCAAAAAAAAAAAAAAAGAGAAAACACAGACTGGGGAAGAGCTCAAGGACGGTCTAATAATAAAAGCAGGTGAAAAACTGGAAGGAGAGTCGCGGGGCGAACCACCAACGCCTCATGCAAATGCTTTGCTGCCCCACATTGGAGCGATGAAGATGAGGGGGCTGCGAATGATGGGGCTGGTTTGTGTGCATGTGTGAGCGTTGGGGAAGGGGTGCTAGACGGCAGTCGCTGGGCACGCAGCCAGGAATGCCATCGCTGTGAGCCAAACGAGAGCACGGCGAGCACCGGGGAGAAGGCTCGCTAGCAGCCACAGCGACGGGCAGAAAGCACAGCGCCCTCTGCTCGTCTGCCAGCCTGGTAAACCTGCAGCGTTTAGTGGCTGTAGAGAAACCAAATGACGTGGTACACTGCTCAAAATGACAAAAGTCAGACAAAAAAGACAACAACAAGAACAGAGAAAATATTACAAAAATGAGACACAAAATGACAAAGATGAAACACAAAACAACAAAAAATTAGACAAATGACACAAAAGAGACAAAAAAGTTACAAAGCAACAGAAAATGGATAGAAAAGAGACAAAAAACGACAAAGATGAGAAACAAAACGACAAAACAAATGGACAAACAACATAAACAATACAAAAATGACAAAAATGAGAAACAAAACAACAAAAATGCAAACAAAAAACAAAGCAAGGCAAAAAAAACACAAAACAATGCACAAAACAACAAATAAAGCAAAACACAAAACAAAAAAAGTAAGACAAAAAACACATGCGAGACAAAAAGGAAACTCAAAAAGACAAAAATGAGAAACAAAAAAAAATTCCACAAGCGAGACCAAAAATGACAACAAAAGCATGAGACAAACGACAAGTCTGACAAAAAACAACAAACACAGGAGAAAATATTATAAAAATGAGACACAAAACGACAAAAAAATGAGATAAACGACACGAAACACAAGAAAGAAGAGACAAAAAAGTTACAAAGCAGGGCTCCCGACTAACTTTTCTTTCTAGGAGCACAGTGGTCCCCAACTTAAAATTTTAAGAGCGCAAGCAGAAAATTTAGGGGCGCACATCAGAATCGACATGCAAAGGAAATATTCACATTTCCTGTCATTTTCACTGTATTACTGATAAATACGAGCACAATAAATACAGAAACTATGTTTTCAATTCAAAATTTATTGTACAGCACTTGACACAAAATAGCAAGAAAAGCAGTCAGAGTGCAGTACTCCACCAAGGCTGCTCAGTTGAAGCATAATTTCCGACAGATGAAATCTTTAATAAACTAGAAAAGCACTGGAGAGTGCAGACCTCCGCCAGGCCATCGCTCAATTGTACAGATGACCAATCGGAGTTTATTTGTCTGTCTGTCTGTTAACAGCATAACCCATAACGTAATGGACGGATTTAATTTAGTTTTAACAGTTTGTGCACAAAGCATAACATTCATGTACAGTGTAACAGCACAGTGTTTTGACGCACGCACATAACGGTAGCGTTGCCCGAGCATGTGACGGTACCGTACGCGTCGCCGCGGCTTTGTTTCGTCGGTCCCGACTCGCGAGGACAGGCCGAACCGGCCGCGCGGTATTCAGCCGTCGCCTGGGATCGATCCGGCGACCTCTGTCTGTACAATTGAGAACTAAAGGCGGCCATCCCTCGCAATTGTCCTTCGACCTTCAAAAAAAAAAAATCCTGGATCCAGACGGTGATCCGGATCACCTCCAAAATCTAATCGATTGTTACTTTTGCTCTGTCCGGACATCCTGTCAAAATTTGGTGAAAATCCGTCCATGACTTTTTGAGTTATGCTGTACACACACACACACACACACACACACACACACACACACACACACACACACACACACACACACACACACACACACACACACACACACACACACACACACACACACACACACACACACACACACACACACACACACACACACACACACACACACACACACACACACACACACACACACACACAGGTGATTACATTACCTCCTGGCGGAGGTAAAAAGACCTTGTGCTGAGCACAGGCATGTGTTCTGCAGGTGCATCTTATGTATTTATACCGGATCACATGTAAATTACTCTTATAAATGTCTGTTGATCAGTTCATCAATTTCGGCAAGCCTTTGTTTTGCTAGTGTTAAAATAACTGTTTCCTCCAGGCTTTTATTTTGAAGGCACATTTTTAATGCTACCAGCTCATTTGCACATTATGTCTACTGGACTGAAGTGTGGAGCAGAAGTTTGTCAGCAACAAAAATATTCAGTAGTAATGAAAAAAAACGGCAAATTTACCGGTGGCACATGCGCGAGTAGATGAAACATTTACTCGCACTCGCTCAAATTTTGGTCGCAAAACGCGACCATTTAGTCGCAGTCTGGAGCACTGCAAAGCCACAAAAAATGGACACAAATGAGACAAAAAAGGAACAAAGTGACAAAACAATGGACAAAAACATGACACAAACAAGACCAAAACGACAATAAAAACATGAGCCAAATGACACAAAGGTCTGACAAAAAAACAAGGCAAAATAAAATAAAACAGACACAAAATGACAAAAGACCAATGAGCGATGTAGTATTTTACTTTATGATCAAAACATCTTGGCCCTCAAGTGGGCCACTTTTGGCCCGTGGGCCGCATGTTTGACACCTCTGCTCTAAGGGATAATCTTGCAAGCCAAATAAGAGCACTTAGGAGCAGGCTTGCTAGCAGCCACAGCGACCTGCAGAAAGCACAGCGCCCTCTGCTCGTCTGCCAGCCTGGTAAACCTGCAGAACAAACCCTACAGAAGGTAAAATGTGTCCCTGCCACCTTTAGTTGGTTTACAAACTGCTGGCTAAGCACCGGCTGTAAGTCCTTGTGCTCTGCAAAGAGGATTGCGCTCTGTAAAACCACTTGAAGCTATTCTCAGTGTGCTGGTGCTAATGCTTTCTGACCCAGACTAATGACAAGGAAAAGAGAAACTTGTGCTGCTCTCCTGGCTCCGTGAACAGGCCCTAAAATAACCCCGTCCACCAGGCCCGCCTCCAGCCCCGGTGTCAGCTGGGAGCTCCAGAGGTAACACACTCTACTGGTCCAGCAGATCAGAGAGAAACCCAACAAATGTCTGATTAAAACCCAATCACGTAGCTCTCTCACTACTTCCACGTTTGTCTTCATGAATCCAAACGGGTGCAGTAATAGTCTGTATGCAGGAGAGCTCTCAGCTGCATGAGGACTGATGGCTGCAGGTTTGTGTTTCTGGAAAGGACAGTTAGGGAAACGCTTTAAAGTAGCATTTATCTAAAAAAAAAAATACTGCCAGGAGGCTGACGCCTAATCACAGAAAATTAGAACATGTTTGATACGGAACTGATGGGAGCACGGCTAACAGTGTAGCACAGGGGTGTCCAACATGAGGCCTGTGGGCCAAAAGTGGTCCCCAGAGGCTCCAATTCGGCCCTCAAAGTGTAAAAATTAGAGAAGACATTAACCGCAATTTGTAAAATTAGAATTTCAAATAATTTCTAGACCATAACAAGTTGTTTAGATCATAAAGTAAAATACTAGATTGCTCATTGTTCTTTTGTTGTTTTCTGTCTCATTTTTGTTGTTTATTTGTCTGACTTGTTGTTTTTGTTGTCTGGTTTTTGTTGTCTTATTTTGTCATTTTTTGTCTGGCTTGTGTTTCTTGTCTTATTCTTGGCATTTTGTGTTTTGCTTTATTCTTTGTTTTGTGCATCATTCACGCTTTTGTAATGTTTTGTCTCATTTTTGTCGCTTTGTTACTTATTTTCTAATTTTTTGTCTCCTGTTTGGTTTTATTTCCTGTCGTTTGTCTCATTTTTTTGTCATTTTGTCTCGTTTTTGTCATTTTGTCTTGTTTCTGTAATATTTTGTCTTGTTTTTGTTGTTTTTTTTTTTTAAAGTAAAATACTCTGTCATTCAGTTCCAGATAGCTGTGACTGAACGTTTTGTGTATTTGTAGGTTAACTGTGATCTGGAAGTTGTAATGTGTAAATGATAAACTGAGGCATGATGTTGATGAAATTGAATTTATTTTTCTAAACAAACTGCAGGTTGTTTATGATGTTTTGTAAAAAGATCATTTATTAAATGTGAACATTTTCAGTAGGTACATTTTTGGCACTAAAACAAAGGAAACGTGGAGTTGTGGTTCTTTATAGGTTATTATGCTGTGGTTTTACTGGTCTGGATAACTTCAGATCAAACTGGGCTGAATGTGGAGCTGAACTAAGATGCCTTTGACACCCCTGGTCTACCAGCAACAAACTGCACAGCATTTTAAAAACAGCATCCTAGCAAACCAAAAAAACTCCAACTGCAAAAACTTCTCGCAGAATGCAAGCTCATCATTTCCACTTAAGACTCCAGCTAAGCATCTGATCGCTGACACCAAACCAAATGACACAATCTGGCAAAACGCCCCTCAGCCCTCCAGCCAGGCATGAAAGCAAGAAAAGCCATCGGGAGTTTTGAACTGAAAGTTAGGCCGTATAGTAATCGCAGTGTTTAGTGGCCTGTTTTTGTTATCAAGCCCCCTTTGGCGCCTCTCTGTGAACACACACTGCCTCTTTCAGGGCGCTGACTGGGGCCTCTAACCCCCATCAGACCCCTCAAACCCACCGGCTCTTCATCCTCTGCCAGGCTCAGAATCAAATTAGGAACTCTGACACATTAGTAAAACCAGCGGGGCCTCAGAGCTTACGTCAGTCTGCCCTCTGCATGCATCGGGGCGCTGGCATTCCCACGTCTGCACACCCTGCCTTCTCCTGTGTGTCACTGCAGGATGTCAGGCTGCAGAGGTGGTTGGATCACTGATGCATCATGGATCATTTCTCCTACCAGCAGGATTTGCATTGTTTTACCATGTTATTTGGCGTCTTTTCCTTCAATATGGCATGTGAGCTACTGGATACCTTGAATCTATCTAAAAAAATGACCTGGCAAGTTAGATTTCCTGCAGATACAGTTAAACTTTAATAGAAAAAAGCCCAATTACCACTCCAAGACTGTATTTAAGCAATGCAAAGAGCGACTACTTGTGAAACAGCTGCAGAGTAAACAAGGATGCACATGCAAAAATCACTCCTATTAGTAAATCAAGCTGCTCTGAAACACTAGTTTACCTTATTGTTTTTTTACTAGTCCTACTGGACGCCTTGGATTCCCCCAATCTGTGTATTTTTCTATCCATCTAAGACCTGAGAAGTTAGATTTCCTGCAGATGCAGTTAAAATTCTACATAAAAAAGCCCAATTATCACTCCAATAGTCTGTTTAATCAATGCAAAGAGAGATTGTTTGTGCAGTAGCTGCAGAATAAACAAGGATGCACATGCAAACAACCACTATTACTAGTAAATTAAACTGCTCTAAGACATGTTTTCTTACTAGCACTCCTGGACACCTTGAATCTATCTAAAAATGACATGATAAGCTCAATTTCCACAAGATACAGTTAAATTTTAATAGAAAAAAGCCCAATATCCAGTCTAAGATTCTATTTAAGCAATGCAAAGGCAGATTAATTGTGCAGCAGCTGCAGAATAAACAAGGATGCACATGCAAACAAATTACTATTATCAGTAAATTAAGCTGCCATTGAACATTATTTTTCATACTGGAGCAACTGGACGCCTTGAATCTATCTTAAAATGACCTGATAAGCTGCATTTCCTACAGATACGGTTAAAATTTAATAGAAAAAAAACCAATTACCACTCTAAGACTGTATTTCAGCAGTGCAATAGGAGATTATTTGTGCTACAGCTGCAGAATAAACAGGGATGCACACACAAACAACCACTACTGTTACTAGTGAATTAAACCGTGGAAGCACAGCAGCAGTGTGTGTGCAGAGTGCAGCAGGTAAAGTGGGCTCTGCTAATGCGTTTAAAGCCAGTCAGGTGATGCATGTTAAATCCAGGCAGCTCTCTCGGGCAGTAAAATCCACGTCGAGCCGAGTCCCGCCGATGTTTGCCGAAGCTGCTGCAAACACTCGACGAAGCACAAACGCCAGGAATCGTCGGAGCTAAGCTAACCAGCCCCGAGTTAGCACGAAGAAAAAGCCTAAAAATACCCCGCAGATAACGGAGACGACACTGATGTCAGAGTGGGCTGAAGCTGGGGACGTTTTCCTCCCCGGCGCAGCTGCCATGTTTAACGGCGAGATTCCGCGATATTTCCGCAAGTGGGGAGAAAAACAACGGCGGGGAGAGGAAAATAAAAGGGGGTGCAAAATGCGTCGAGCTACGGCGAAGAGTGAGAGTAAAATCCTACCATGAAGCGTTCAGTAGGTTCTCATCGGCGGCGGAGCCTCTGCAGCCATTTTGTAGTAACTGACCGGAGCAGGAGACGGTTGAATCGGTGCTAACGGGGGGGAGGAGGAGGGAGGAGCCTCACCTTGGGCCATGTGACCTTCAATAACAAAACAAACGGGTCCCGCTCCCACACGCCCCGCCCCCACGGCCCGCCGTCTCCATGACAACTGCAGCCCCTCCATCACCGGCCTGCTGATGTGCTCCAGCTGTGCGCCTTTTTTTAGAGGTTTATTTATTTATTTTTTATTTCCAGCAAGAAGAAGAAGAAGGAGAAAGTGAGCAGGTAGAAGAGTCAAAGACCTGAGAGGGGAAAAGTGTCCAACAGGGATGAATATTAGTGCAGCTGAGTTCTAACGCCAACAGAGGGCACAATTTCTACAACAAACACTCAGAGGATAATGCACACTCTGCTGCTGCTGCATGTCTGCATCTGTGCCACATGCATTAAATTCATGCACAGCTTCTCAAATATGACTATTACTCATCCTTTGCACATGTCAGCTCACTTACACCAAAGATTATCTGACTTTGCACATTCTCGGATGAATAATGTGCACATTTCTGCACACTGTAAATATTTCTTTCACTTTTTCATTTTTTATTTTATTATTTGTAGTATTGAGCATTTCTGTGCATGGTAATTATTTCTATTACTTTTATATACATTTTTACAATTCCTTGCATATTTGTGGGTGAATAACTTGCACATTTCTGCACACTATAAATATTTGTTTTGCTTTTTAATAATTTTCTTATAATTTCTTGGACATTTTCAGGTGAATAATTTCCAAATTCCTGCATGCTGTAAATATTTATTTTATTTTTTCGAACTTCTTGCATCCTCAGGCGAATAATTTGCACATTTCTGCACACTGTAAATATTTATTTTACTTATTCTATTTTTTACTTTATTATTATTATTATTATACATTCTCAGATGAATCATTTGCACATTTCTGCACATGGAAAAGTTTTTTATAAATATTTTCAATAATTTCTTGCAGATTCTCAGGTGAATATTTTGCCAGTAAATTGCACTTTCCTGCAAATGTTTGTTTTATTTTTTTCTATTTTTTCTTGCACATTCTCAGGTCAATATTTTGCATATTCCTGCGCACTGCAAATACTACTTTTATATAAATTATTATAATTTCTTGCACATTTTCAGATGCATAATTTGTGCACTTCTACACATTGTAAATATTTCTATTTATTTAAATAACACATGTTTAAACCTTCTCAGGTGAATAATTTTCACATTTCTGCATGTCGTAAATATTTCTTTTACTTTTTGCACATTCTCAGGTCAATAATTACACATTCCTGCATGCAGTAAATGTTGTTTTTTAAATTTCTTGCACATTTCTCAGGTGAACGATTTACATAGCCCCACAAACAATTTCAAATAATAATAATTTTATTACTTTTAATAATTTCTTGCACATTGCTGCACACTGTAAAGATTTGTTTTGGTTTTTAATATTTTTTTTATAATTTTGTGAACATTCTCAGGCAAATAATTTTCCCATTCTGTACACTAATTCATTTGCATTGTAACAAAGAGAGAGTTCTGTTTAAGACATTTCATGGAAAGAAACACTTCTAAATATGTAAGTTTGATACATGATACTGTCACCCACATGTATATAAATGTTTCTAAATCTCTCCTTATCTGTTTTTCTGTCTTATTATCGGCTTATCAGTCACCTGTGATGCACTTTGAGCTGCACTGAACTGCATGAACAGTTTTATTGAGTCTGTCTTTGGAACTTTCAGGTTTGTCGGCCTCACTCCACAAAACGCTTGAGCAAAATAAACGCTTCTTAAATCCTTCCAAAATTAATCACACACTGCTAATTCAAAGATCAACATTGGAGGTAGAGTAAAAGCATATGAGAGATATTTGAGCATATTTGCAAGCCAAACAGACAACCAGTGTCTCTGTGACTGTAAACAAGGTTTACTACAAATATTATACTGCAGGTAAATGACACTGATGAGTAAGAACACAAACAGATACACTAATGCAACGGAATTCAGATTAAATGCGTCTCTGCTGCCAAATTTAGACGTGTTTTCGAAACAAGCCATATATATTTTGGTTACTTTAGGTCAGGGGTGTCAAACTCATCTTAGTTCAGGTTCCACATTTCATCTCCAGTGATCCAGACCAGTAAAATCACAGCATAATAACCGAGAAAAAATAACCACATCTCCAAATGTTTCCTTTGTTTTAGTGCCAAAAAGTACCTCCTGGAAATCCATCCATCCTCTATACACCGCTTTATCCTCACTAGGGTCATGGGGGGTGCTGGAGTCTATCCCAGCTGACTCGGGTGAAGGCAGGGGACACCCTGGACAGGTCACCAGTCTGTCACAGGGCGACATATACAGACAAACAATCACACCTACGGGCAATTTAGAGTAACCAATTAACCTCAGCATATTTTTGGACTGTGGGAGGAAGCCGGAGTACCCGGAGAAAACCCACGCATGCACAGGGAGAACATGCAAACTCCATGCAGAAAGATCCCAGGCCGGGATTTGAACCGGGGACCTTCTCTTCTTATTATGCCTCAGTTTATCAACTTCCAGATCGCAGAGGGTCCACAAAGACACAAAACAGTTAGTCATCTGGAACTGACATAGTGTTTTACTTTATGATCAAAACAACAGAAGTCAGACAAAAAAAGACAAAATATTACAAAAACAAGACACAAAATGACACAGAACAAAACAAAGAGGCAAAAATCTGAAAAAAAATGTGTAAAGTGACAAAAAAGTGGACACAAGACAAAAAGACAACAATAAAAGGAAGAAAACAACAAAAAAAGACAAAAACACAAGTGAGACAAAAGAATACATGAAATGACAAAAATGAGACAAAAAATGACAAAAACTAAACAAAATATTACAAAAATGAGACAAAAGAACAGTGAGCTATCTGGTATTTCACTTTATGATCAAAATAACTTGTCATGGTCTAAAAATTATTTTAACTTATAGTTTTACAAATTTGCAATCGGAGGTTGTGACTTCTCTGTAATTTTTACTCTTTACAAAGTCGTCCTGTGGGCCTGATTGGACCGTCTGGAGGGCTGCTTTTGGCTCACGTTTGATAACACTGCTATAGAGAAACTCCCTCTGGGCATGACTCAGAGGAAACCTCGCCTCCTCCATCGAACTGAGGAGAAATAAGTACGACTGGAGTGCTGTTTGTCACCACTCATCGAGCCACATCTGCAGCTGAATAAACGCCTGTTTTGCACCAGAAGTCCTTCCTAAACGAGACTCTGGAAACATGAAATGATGAGCTGTGAATCTGATGACAAAGCAGGGCGATCCCCACCGCGTGCTCCCAATTACAGAACCATCTGTACCGGGTGTCGTACAGATGAGGGTGTCACCCACATCTGGGTAGCCGCAGAAATATGCATTACGGCGACGGTGGCAAAACACAATTAGTCAGTGTTGAGGATGATGGAGTGCAGGGGGATTGTGTGGAGAGCAGAGGAGGGGACACACTAATCACACAGCACCGTAATGAATCTTCTGCATGTCAGGGAGGTGGATCATAATCCATCACCCGGATCCTCGTTCAACTTGTCAGTGTATTTCTGACCACAGTGTGGGGGGGAACTCCTTCTACAGCTGTCACAACAAAAGGAAGCCGTTTCACCGGTTATTGTGCTTCTAATGATGAAAAGATTCCTGCATTATTCAGGCCACTGCTTTGGATGCAGGTTAATGATCATCGAGTTCTTGGTTCAGATTTGTGACCCGCCTCCAAAAGGATTGGATGAATCGTCATGAAATTCGGTGCACACATTCAGGCTAAGTCATGTTATATATGCAGTTTGTAGTTATTTATAATGCTCTAAGACAGGGGTGTCAAACATGCGGCACGCGGTCCAAAACTGGCCCCCCAGAGGGTCCAATCCGGCCCGTAGGACGACTTTATAAAGTATAAAAATTACAGAGCAGACATTAACTGCAGATTGTACATTTGTAAAAGTATAACTTTTAATATTTTGTCTTGCTTTTGTTACTTTTTGTCTGACTTTTGTTGTCTATTTTTTTGTCGTGTTGTTTCTCGCTTTTGTCTCGTTTGTGTCATTTGCGTAATTTCTTGTTTCATTTTCAATTTTGTCCATTTTTTTTGTCTAATTTTTGGCTCGTTTTTGTTTTGTTTTGTGTCGTTTGTCTAATTTTTTTGTCAGTTTGTTTCTCGCTTTTGTCATTTTGTGTCTCATTTTTGTAATATTTTGTCTTGTTTTGTCTGACTTTTGTTGATCATGAAGTAAAATACTATATCCTTCAGTATACCTGTGACTAAATGTTTTGTGTCCCTTTAGAAACTCTGTGATCTGGAAGTTGTAATGTGTAAATGATAAACTGAGGCATGATGTTGAAATTGAATTTATTTTTCTTAAGAAATTTCAGTTTGTTCCTAATGTTGTTATCTATCTAAGCTATATTCAAAATGCTTTTCCTTCAAAAATAAGGACATTTCTAAGTGACCCCAAACATTTGAACAATAGTGCACATCTCACAGTTGATTGGCATATTTATATTCATTTGTTCTATATTTCTATTGCAGAAGTATCGCTTTACTCTTTCTGCTTGGTACTGTAGCAATAGAATTTTCCCTTGGGGCTCAATAAAGTACATCTATTCTATTCTATTCTATTCTATTCTATTCTATTCTATTCTATTCTATTCAGAATAGAGTTGTGAGCGGAGAACCAGAGGTCCTCATACATAATCATGACTGAAGAGAACTTTGCTCCGGCACAGTTTACTAAATGAAAAGTAAAAAAGATGGAGCTGTGATTTCAGTGTTACTAGAGTGCCTGTATAATCAGAGTGGCGACATGACGGGTCCAAAAAATTTTGGTCACGTGATCTATAGGAGCCATTTTGTTTCCAATTCATGAACGCCGGTTATGCCTGTTAACGTTGTTTACAACGCAGAGAGTAATTCTAGGTCTTTTTTGGCTTCATAAATACCTGAAAAATGACGGGCTGTGGTGCCTTTGGGTGCACAAATCGATCGGAGAAGGGATTACACGTTTAGATTTCCCAGGAGTCGTGAAAGAATGAAACTGGGGGAAAATAAAGTCCGGAGAGTGGGATGGAAACCGACTTCATCATGATTTTTGTACCAGGTTAGTCCCATGTATGTACTTTCATGTTATGATGTATGGGTGAATGACAGATAGAAAAGTTTGATGTGATTTTAGGCAGTTGTGGTTATTTTGACTTTGACCATTTTCATGCATGGAGATGCATGAAATACGGGCCGCTGAAGTTTAACGGGGTAACCCGTTAACCTTCAGCGGCCCATCTGAGCTTCGACAACAGCCTCCCTGTTCATTCGCATGATTTCCAATTCAACAAACAGCTGACAGTTTTCTGTTTCCTATTTTCTGTTTTCCATCCAACCTGCAGTCACTTATCAGCCTCATATGACCCGAACAGGCTCTGTGTTGTTCACCTGTTTCTGGGCTGTTAGCCGCCGTTAGCATGAGGATGCTGTTAGCCGTATGCTTACAGCTGCAGCACCGTACAGGCGGACGGGAAAACGTATTTTACTAAATTGACCGAAGCTGCAAACTCGATGATAGAAACATTATACACCCATGGAAAGCTTAGATTCTCATCAATCCGCCGGTATAAACCACTTTCAGATGTGATTACCACAGCGGGTAATATAAATACATTTGTCCAACAAACAGCAAATAACGTAAACAGCACAACTCACCTTTGAAGGCTCAAAGCTAATCACAGATGAAAATATTCCACAAAAAACGGCCATAATCCAACCTTGGACATCCAGACAAAACAAGCCAGTAAATTATTTTGTCCAAAACATGTCTTGAAATCAGTAAACAATCCATAGTTTTCGTGAATGTGCACCTCGCGCGTCCCATATTGAGTGAATGGAAACAAAATGGCTTCAAATCCCCAGTTGTCGCCACTCTGATTATACAGGCATTCTAAGTGTTACTTGTTTGCCTTTTCTGGTTGTTGTGCTTCTCAAAATAAAAACACAACGTGCAGCTTTCCCTGCTGCTGAAGGCAAATTCCACCGACGCTGGTTGTGCGAAAGTTCAAGTGAGTAAAGTAGAAAAGACTGGGTCGTCTGCGAGCTGTCCTCAACGTCACATGATACCAAAATTACACAGTCTGCAGCTGCAGTGCAGCAGCAGGTAATGATGCGTAGGTTAGTTTACATCAGGCAGAAACTAAAACATGTCAATGTCTTTGCTACTATTCCTGTTATCCCTCTGACTCAGCTGCACCTACTTTCATTTTAACACAACAGATGTCAGATAACTCGTCGCATGAGCAGCTGCAACACTCTTGGTGGCCTTTAAGTATCAAAAACTATCTGGTATAAATGCAGTGCAACCTGCAGAATAAAATAATAAGTCAGTAAGTGGTCCAGACAAGAGAATCTGACCTTGCTGCTTCCACACTGGATGTCTGTAGGATTGATTACAGCACGCAGACAGTCGATGCGAATGTGAGAAATTCAGTTGTGACCCTGAACAGCTGACCCGTCTGGCTGAGGGGAAAGTTCAGCGTCAGATTGTCGCTCCCATGGGAAACGCAGGGCGGGTCGATCAAAGAGTTGTTTCTAAGGGAAGGACTTCAGTACCTCCTGGGAGCAGAGACACGTTTGTAATGATTCAGCTGAAGGTAGAAGTCGGGCTGTAAACACAACTGATGGTGTCCTCACATGGAACTGGAGGACATTTGGGATTCAAAATGTTTGAAAAATAAACCTTCTCTTTTACAGTTTTCTGCTCCATGTTCATCAATAATAGGTAATAAACTATCAAAGGCTTGATTGGTTCAGCTTACACATCAATGGTAGCATTTTTATTCCATGTTTTCTGTGTTGTTTGCTAACCCTACTCTAATCACAGTAACAGGGTTGCTAATCCATGCTAATGTGATCTTTTTCTCAGCAGTAGAAGCTAGATATTTAGCTAGCTGTTACTGCTGACCAAGAGGACAAACTGACTGATGGAAAACAGTCCAAAGAATGAGTCTGATCCTGATAATATGAGGTAGAGTGAGACATTCAATCTCGGCTGACAATGGATGAAAAGATGAAAAATAGAAGAGAGGACATAGCTTTGCTCTACCCATTCTTTAGGAAAACTGAAAACGACAAAAAAAGACAGAAAACAAAAACGGGACACAAAATGACAGAAATTAGACACAAAATGTTAAATAACAAGACTTAAAACTCCAGAAACTAAACTGAAAATGATAAAAACAAGACACAAAACGACAGAAACGAAACAGAAAACGACAAAAAGAGGACACAAAATGACAAAAAAAAGATACAAAACAACAAAAACAAGATACAAAAAACTAAAACAAGACACAAAATAACAAAAACGAGACAGAAAATGACAAAAAACACTACACAAATGACAGAAACGAGACACAAAATGTAAAAAAAAACGAGACACAAAACAACATATACAAGACACAAAACGATGGAAACGAAACAGAAAATGACAGAATGATCTTTCCCAAAGAGGACTATCTTGTTGATTATTTTTTCTTTATTTTTTCTCTGGACTTACTGATTCAGTGAATGAAGTAATAAAATATGTATGTTAAATGTTGCCAGTTTTGGAACATAATGATGTTCAGAACTGCAGATATTAGTCTGCATTTGAGGAAAATGAATAAGTATTTCCATTTCATGTTGTTGTATGCATGAAAATATGTCTTCTTTTTCATGCATCATGTGTGTTTGTCCTACAAGGTAGGCATGGATCGATCTGAAGCAGGGGTCTGTTTATACATAAGCTAAAAAAGGAAGATTGTAAGCTTCACACTTCAGATCCTGCTCAGACAAGCGCAGAGGATCGGTCCGGTGACAGACTGAAGGTCTCGGCTGTCACTTGAGTGTTTCTGTCACTTGTGTTTGTGTCTCAAATAAAAATAAGGCTGTGCAATTAATTTGAGGGATACATCATCATACTTCACTTCATAAGGCTGTAATTGAAAGAGAGATAAGTGATTGTGCTGTGCAGCTAATCAGACGTGAGCTGTGTGGGTGGGCATTAACCCCATACAGGCCCACTCCACACTCATCACATTTATGGCAGAAACAGAATTGTGTGTCTTTATGATTCAAATGGTTCGACGGAACAATTAAGCTCTGGCAAACAGTAATTTGCGTTCCATTTTTATTTGCAGTCTGATCTTTTTCTGTCTTCTCACAACCAAACATGTCTACAGGATGGATCTGGAGATGATTTCACATGCTTTTGTTCCTCGTCTCGATGATTGGAATGCCATTTTTAGCTGCTCGTCTTTTAAAAGACATCACCCCAGTCCTGTCCTGTCTTCACCGGCTCCCAATCACTTTTCATCCTCATTTTAAAATACTGGTGCTAATGTTTAATGCTTCTAACTCTGCCGTATATTCCCGCCTCCTTCACCCGTACGGCCCTAATAGAGCTCTCAGGTCAGGACAACAAAAATGAGTTCTTGTCCCTCTAACCAAGCTTAAAACCTGTGGTGGCTGCTTTCCAAGCTGTATCACCAAAACTGTGGACTGGTCTTCCTCTACAGCTGAGATCAGTTGACTCCCGTGAAGCTGAAGATGTTTTTATTCAGACTGCTTTATTTAATCATTTAAAAATTTTACTCATTGTTTTTGATGCACTGTGCTTTAGCTGTCACTTCCATGTCATCAATTTATGATCTTTATTATTATTATTTTATTACTCTGTCAAGGAACGTGGCAGAGTTACGTGACGATTGGCATTGATTCAAGGCCAGTCGTATTGTGGGCAGTCTAAGGCACACCTGTGCACTAATCATGGTGTCTAATCAGCATCCTGATATGGCACACCTGTGAGGTGGATGGATTATCTCAGCAAAGGAGAAGTGCTCACTATCACAGATTTAGACAGATTTGTGAACAATATTTGAGAGAAATGGTGATATTGTGTATGTGGAAAAGTTTTAGATCTTTGAGTTCATCTCATAAAAAATGGGAGCAAAAACAAAAGTGCTGTGTTTATATTTTTGTTGAGTGTACTTGACTATAGTCACTTTGGACTATTGTGAGTCATTCTGGCCATTTTTTTTTTAATCATTTAGGACACATCTCTTGTCATTTTGGACAAGTTTCAAATAATTTTAGGCCAATTCTGAATAATTTTTTGAATCAATTTTGGACATCATTGACTCGTTTTGGAAAATTTTCAAGTCGTTTTAACAATTTTTATGTCTTTTTTTGACATTTTTCAAGATATTTTGGATACTGACCATTTTGGGTGATTTTGGACACATTTCCAGTTATTTTGAACAATCTTCAGTCACGCTGGACAAGTTTCAAATCATTTGAGCACATTTTTGTAGTTTTGGACATGTTTTAAGTTATTTGGAATATGCTTTAGTCATTTCAGACATGCTTTGAGTAATTCTGAGTTCAAGTGAATGTCATGTCTGCTGACGATCACATGATTGTGATCCTACTACAAATCTAATTTATCAGGACTTATCTGTTGGAAATGATCCAAGAAACAACTAATTAAATTGTGGGGGTGTTTCTGAGTCCCATCAGTTCCAGCCACCCACTACATATTTAGGTCACACAAATCAGCATCTGTACATAACGTACACATGCAGAACACACACCTGTTCTCAGGTCATTCTGTTTCTGGGTACATCTGTATTAAATGGACACATTCTATGTTGACGTGATTTCTGATCATCAATAACTAATAAACAAATGCTGCATTTCTAAAAAAAAAAAAAATGCTGCATTTCTGACAGTTCCAGAATGAGCAGCCTTGGTGGAGTACTGCGCTCTGAGTGCTTTTCTTGTTCTTGTTGTAAAGCACTTTGTGATTTTATGTCTGTGAAAGGTTCTATATAAATACATTTTACTTACTTACTGGCCAGCACGACAGTTTCTTACATTTACTCTCATAAATGTGGCCTCTCTCCCACAGAGAGCGGACTGAGGGAGGACGGGATGTCATGGTGATACGCTATGAAAGCTCGTCTGTTCGTCATCCAGCGTCAGTCCATCTGACTGCACCTGCCAAGGTCAGCGTGCTGCTGCTGCAGGTGGGGGAGGATGGAGAGAGGAGCTCCACCAACAGCTATGATTGTTTCTTTTTTCATTTGAGATGAGATTAAACTCCTCAGGGGCAGAGATATCAGTCTGTTGTGACATAATGAGTCTTTTCTACTGAGCTAACAGACACTTGGGCCAACAATGGACGCGGTCGATACTCGTCTGCCGCTCTTGATTACATGCAGACAAACAGAGCGACAAAGAGAGTTGAGGCTCAGAGGCGAGAAGGGACGGCTTGTCTTTCACCAGAAACAAAGAGTGTGTTTGTAAAACTAAAATTGATTAACAGCACATGAAAGCCTCCACTTTTCCCCACTGGATGAATACGGTGATGGTAACAGCAGCCACACAAACACACCTTCCTCTCCCCACAGCATCCAGGCGTCATTGTGATGAATGTCTCCTTCCTGCCAGTGACCTCCAGAGGTCAGCAGTTGTGGTGGAAAATCCAACCAAACTGCCTCATTTCTCCTGCAGCAACGACAGAGGGGCAGCTCAGACAGAATTCACCGCTTCTCAGATGAAATCAAACGGAGTTGGGAGTCCGTGGAACTGGACTGGACCAGGGCGAGGCGAGTGAAAGCAAAATAAACCAGAAGCTTTTAGGTTATCATTTATTATCTGTTTGTTCATTTTGTGCATCTTCATTGTTGGAGAAGGGTTGGGTTAATTATGGAAGAGTTGTCCTAAGGTTAAAAACAAGAGAAGATGTGTTTACAGTCCTAAAGTTATTATTCCACCAAGGAACACAGCAGAGTTATGTGACGATTGGTGTACGTTTGGCTGTCTGTCTGTTACCAACATTACTCAAAAACAGACAAATGGATTTGGATGAAATTTTCAGGGAAGGTCAGAAATGAAACAAGCACCAAGTGATTAGATTTTGGCAGTGATGCAGCTTATAGTCTGGATCCATGGATTTGTTAAAGATTTCTGTATCATTGTGAGATAGCGGCAAGGCATCACTGTAACCATGACAACAAGTGAACACTACATCAGCTGACTGCTGACGATCACATGATTACAATTCTACTACAAATCCATCGCTGAGGACTTATCAAGAATTTTCCCAGAAAATTTCATCGAAATCAGTTTGCCTGTTTTTGAGTAATGTTGCTAGCAGACAGATGGACGGACAAGCCAAGAAGAAGATCTCCGGCCTTCCCAGGATCTTCTGCATGGAGTGTCCATGTTCTCCAGCTTCCTCCTAGCCTAGCCGCGCTAGACCCAGCTCTTAAGACACAAGGGTCTAGGAACGCTCAACAGGGAGGGAGGCGGGCTAAAAGGTTGTCTTTCAAATCATTCTGCAGCAATTGGGTAGGTATACGACCAATCAGTGCAACGAATAGGCTGACGGAGTTCCTAGAGCACCGGATTGTGGCTAAGTCCCATTAGCTTCCCAACCAGCGGAGCCAACTGGTATATTAAGGATTTGCCATATCCCGTTGGCATAAGTCCAAATACGTCTTTCTTCTCAATGAAACACTTCAGTGCCGTCCTTTGTTTATCTTTCAAGTTGAATTTTAGCTTCAAATCTTTAAGGGCTGTGGCCAAAGCCGAGTCGAAAGATAACTGTTTATTGTGTGCAGGTTGTTTCTGTCAGAATCGTCGCGCCTCTGTCGTCACTTAGTTACGCCCGCCTTCTGACTCTACACTTCATGGTGATTGGTCCAGCCAGTTTTAGGAGAATCCAACCTCGAGCCTTATGGAGGGGAACTAGACCCTCCCTGGCAGAGATTTAAATTCGTTGCCGTGGGTTGTCTAGCGCAGCTAGGCTAGCTTCCTCCCACATTCCAGAAACATGCTGAGGTTAATTGATATGTAGGTGTGAATGCGAGTGTGATTGTTGTCTCAATATGCAGCCCTGTGATAGGCTGTTACCTGTCCAGGTGAACCTTCACCATAAGTCAGCTGGGACAGATTCCAGCCCTCCATGACTCTCATGAGTGGTGTACAGGTGGATGGATAAACATAAAGTGTCTGACAGTGGCAAACAGATAAATAATGTGCAAAACCTGTGAAACTTATTGCCATTTTAACTATATATTTTAATTTCTACTATATTTATGTTGCATAGTGTGTATATGTTACCTCTTTAATTTACAGTTGTGTGTTACTGATTTTCTTACTGTCAGTTTGCTGCTGTGATGCTGCAAATTTCCCCATGTGTGACTAATAAGGGGTATTCTATTCTATTGTATTCTATTCTATTCTATTCTATTTATTTAACATGATTGCTCTGCCTCCTCTCCTTATGTCTTGCTTGACTTTCTCTGTTTGCATCTTTGGACTGTCAAAGCACCTTGTGAATGCTGCCATATCAATAAAGTTATTATTACTACTCAAAGGTAGAACCCGGAGGCATAAAATATTCACGATAGGAGGGAATTTTTTATTTTGTTTATGAAGCTAGAGCATGAACTCTGTAAACACAAGTGGATGACAGCAATCAGAGGTCTCCTACACTAAAACCTTTTCTGCATCGCATCGCGATACTGCACTGAGATTACAGCCACCACCTGCCTCAGTGAAGCAGAAACGTGCTCATAAACACAGGAGAGACTGAGGATAAACATAAAAATATAACAGAAGTGTAGTGAGCAAGGAATCGATCAGTCACCACTGATGGGAACGAGCTGCGGCATTATAAAGCAAACCCCATATGCTACGTGCCAAAAAAACCCATTTGTTCCTCACGTATGCCACCCCTGCCTTGGGATGTGGCCGTAAATTATACATAAGTATGTCATTACGCGCAGAAGCCGGCGACAGTGGCCTAATGAATATGGGCAGCGTGGCAGGCAGCAGCATCCTCTCACTGGAGAGATCCTATCTAGGCCACGACATCAATCTTTCTGTCAGCCGCTATCTGCGCCTCGCCACCATAAACACATATATTATTCATGAATTAGCATTATTGTCCACTTAATTATTCATCGGGTCTTAATTATCCAGCTGATAATCCATTCCAGGTCGTGGGAAATTAGATCAGGAAAGATAACGTTGTTTCAAGGGTCTCGCCACGTTGGATTGGTTGTGAATCTATGAGTGTCGCTAAAATGGAGAGAAAATAGACGGGACAAACAGGATAGAGATGTATTTAGATCAGAGATGTCAAACTCATCTTAGTTCAGGTACACATTCAGCCCAGTTTCAACTCAAGTGATCTGGACCAGTGAAACCACAGCATAATAAACACAACTCCAAATGTTTCCTTTGTTTTAGTGCAAAAAGTGCTTTCTGAAAATGTTCACATTTAAGGAATTGTCTTTTTACAAAACATCATGAATAATTTATTCAGAGAAATAAATGAAATTCCAACAATATTATGCCTCAGTTTATCATTTACACATTACAACTTACAGATCACAGAGTGTCTACAAAGGAACACAAAAACGTCAGACAAAAAGACAAAAACAACAAAAATCTGAGAAAATATTAGAAAAATGAGACACAAAACGACAAAAGCGAGAAACAAAACAACAAAAAAGACAAACAACTCCAAACAAAACAACAAAGAGACCAAAAATTAGACAAAAAAGTTAGAAAGCGGCAAAAAAAGGGACAAATGACAAAAATTAGACAAAAAATGACAAAAGTGAGAAACTCAACGACAAAACAATGGACATGAATGAGACAAAAAAACACACAACGACAAAAACACTACGAAACAACAAACAAAGCAAAACACAAAATGACAAAAATAAGACAAAAAACACAAGTGAGACAAAAAGGAAACACAAAACAAAAAAAAAACGAGGAACAAATCGACAAAAGTCAGACAAAAAGCAAACAAAAATAAGACAAAATATTACAAACATGAGACACAAAAGAACAAGGAACAATCTAGTATTTTACTTTATGATCAAAACAACTTGTCATGGTCTAGAATTTATTTTAAATTTATAGTTTTCTTAATTTACAATCTGCAGTTAATGTCTTCTCTGTAATTTTTACTTTACAAAGTCATTCTGCGGGCCGCATTGGACCCTCTGGAGGGCCGGTTTTGCCCCGCGGGCCTCATGTTTGACACCCCTGCTCTACAAAAATGTTCTGACTTTGAACGTATGTAGCTACACAACAGCAAATAGATGCACCATTCTTCTTGGATATTGTTTTGAAACACGACATGCTGCACAGATCACGGTCTGCCATCCAGATCAGTGTTTAATCTTTATTAGGATCCCATACAGACAGTCTAGTCGCAGGTCTAGTAAGAGCTACTCGTACGTACTTTTGTCTTGTTCGCATGAAATTACAAAAGGATTCATTATCTGAGTCATAGCAATAAGTCTGAGAGGAAAAAAACAATAATTTTTGGTGAAATTATAATTATTGTGAGCTGTAAATGCAAACAACCCCTGATTTAGATTAACAGGACAATAAAATGTGGTTCTAAAAGGCTGGTGAAGTGCATTTACCACCCTGAGGACTGTGTAAGTAGTAGTGGAACCATGATAACGGTGAAGATGACAAAGTCCAAAAAAGAAGAAGCTAAAAGGAGAATCCTCTTGGCTTTGTTTTGACCAAAACATCCCGATTCCTCCTTTCATATTCCCCGCTGCCATCCTCCACCTCTGGCTATGTTCTCTGTGCTGTCACCTCATCTCCCCTTCCTGCAACCACCTACCTCACCCTCCTTGTTTTCTAGTCCGAGCACATCCACCACAGAGGGTGATGAATCATTCATAGCAGCACAGACTGCCCTCAGCCCTCTCAGCAGACAGACAGACAGAGAGGAGAGGGCTGTGATAGAGAAGCTGCAGATGAAATGGGTTAAGATGTAAGACAATACGGTGGGCAACAGATGAAACAGATGAATTAGATTAAAAGCATGTTATTGGGGAGGCTGCTGGAGACGCTGACAGTTTAATAAGGTCTGACATGCCGATGTGAGCAGTTTTCACATCGGACTGACATTTTTTTATGCATTTAATAATGACTCAAGACAAAGCCGTTTTCCTTTTCGTTAATTTATGTGTCTGTCTGCTTGTGCAGCGATCATGGAAGGAATACGTGTGAAGCTTTTTGATGCAGCTGGAGCTGGACCAGAAGAAATAAAGCCAATAAAAACTATTTTACATGCAGAGTTTTGCTAATCAAGGACAAGCAATGTAAATTTAAACCACCAAAAGTTTGCTGGATATACACTACTGTTCAAAAGTTTGAGGTCATCCAGACAATTTCATGTTTTCCATGAAAACTCCCACTTTTATCCATGCGCTAACATAACTGTACAAGGGTTTTCTAATCATCAATGAACCTTTAACGCCATTAGCTAACACAATGTAGCATTAGAACACAGGAGTGATGGTTGCTGGAAATGTTCCTCTGTACCCCTATGGAGATATTCCATTAAAAATCAGCCGCTTACAGCTAGAATAGTCATTTAGCACATTTATTTAGTCCTATCCTTATTGAAAACAAATGCTTTCAAAAATAAGGACATTTCTAAATGACCCTAAACCTTTGAACTGTAGTGTAAATGAATTAAAGTTGTCCAATATTATTTAAAGTTGCTCTGAATTAGCTAAAGTTGATATTATTAGTTAAAGTTGCACAATATTTAAGTTTGCTCTACATCATTTAAAGTTGCTCTAATGAAGTTAAAGTTGCTCGATATTAGCTAATGTTGCTCTATATTAAAGTTGCTCTATATTAGGTAAAGTTGCTCTTTATTTAAGTTGCTCTATATTAGGTAAAGTTGCTCTTTATTTAAGTTGCCCTATATTAGGTAAAGTTGCTTTTTATTTAAGTTGCTCTATATTAGGTAAAGTTGCTTTTTATTTAAGTTGCCCTATATTAGGTAACGTTGCTTTTTATTTAAGTTGCCCTATATTAGGTAGCGTTGCTTTTTATTTAAGTTGCCCTATATTAGGTAAAGTTGCTTTTTATTTAAGTTGCTCTATATTAGGTAAAGTTGCTTTTTATTTAAGTTGCCCTATATTAGGTAACGTTGCTTTTTATTTAAGTTGCCCTATATTAGGTAAAGTTGCTTTTTATTTAAGTTGCTCTATATTAGGTAAAGTTGCTTTTTATTTAAGTTGCCCTATATTAGGTAACGTTGCTTTTTATTTAAGTTGCCCTATATTAGGTAGCGTTGCTTTTTATTTAAGTTGCTCTATATTAGGTAAAGTTGCTCTTTATTTAAGTTGCTCTATATTAGGTAAAGTTACTCTTTATTTAAGTTGCTCTATATTAGGTAAAGTTGCTCTTTATTTAAGTTGCTCTATATTAGGTAAAGTTACTCTTTATTTAAGTTGCTCTATATTAGGTAAAGTTGCCCTATATTAGGTAAAGTTGCTTTTTATTTAAGTTGCCCTATATTAGGTAACGTTGCTTTTTATTTAAGTTGCTCTATATTAGGTAAAGTTGATCTAAATGAGTTAAAGTTGACCTACAGTATGTTTATGAAGTGATGTTGTGCAGGAAACTTTAAATACAGCAAATACAAACCGTGCTATATAATCTTTGAAGTGAAGTGATTCCCATTGGCTCTGTCATTTGCATCATCATAGGCACTCAGATGTTTTTTAAAAACATTATTGATTACATAAAATAATCAATGCCGGATATTGTTTCCATATTTTTCGATGCAGTTCAGCCGTACATGCATTATATGCAGCATGTAGAATAAAATAAGACATTATTTTGGTTGAAACTGTCAAACTAGAGAAGATAAATGACATTTGCTTTATGCACATTTTGCTTTCTGCTGCTACAAACTAATCTCCAGCTGTAAACACGACTATATGAGACAACAGGACTCGGCTGTGGCGTGCATTAGCCGTGTGTGTGCCGCCAAATGATATTTATTCCTCTGACTGTGGTCAGCAGGCCTCTAAATCATAAAGCTATAACACACTTATGATCCGCAGAGACCACCCCATGTGGAGCAACACAAATCCTCCCTGACAGAGCAAACACGGCCACACAGGGAGGTCCTGAATGTGTTCTGAGAGCAGCTCTGTCCTCGAGTCGATGATATTATCAGCAGCCGGAGAGTGGAGCTGGAGGCTTGAGGCGAGCCGGGGAGGATGGGATAAAACAAGTCTCCCCCTCGTCACATCAGCTCTGTATGGATTTTCCATTTTGCCTCTGTGTGAAAACCCTCCTCCTCACATCCCCCTCACTAAGCATTATTTACCTATAGAGCAAAAATAAAACACTCTGTTTGGCTCAGACTATTACGTTACAGATACAGCAGCTCATTTCCCTCAGGGGGAAGTTAATCAGCTGCTGCAGCGTTTGGTGGGATTAAAAACACTCGTGGGTCATGATACCGTAGGACACCATAAAAAAACCACTAAAGATTCATTTAGCAATGCACAAAATGCTCCAAACAGCCCTGTGAGAGGAGGATAAGTCTCAGTGTGATACCCTGAGTTATGACTGTGTTACAGCAGGAAAACCTAAACTGTACAATGATGCAGAAAAACAGCAGGAAGTGAGAAAAACAATGAAAAAATGACCAGAAAGAGGTGCAAAAGTGATGGAAAGAGACGCAAAATGAACACAAGCAGATGCAAAAAGAAACAAACACCTTTTAGACACACAAAGATGCAAAATGGCTGCACACAAAACAATTTTTTAAAAAAAGCTGAAGAACAAACAGAAAATGTCCTGAAAAACATTAAAATTGATGCAAAATAAACACAAACAGATGCAAACACAAAAAAGCTAAACAATTACTCAAAACAAATACTGATAGCTACAAAACAGCCAAAACAGAGACATTAACATCTACAAAGGTGCACAAAAACAGCAGGATGTGACACAAAACAACCACAGAAAGACACAAAAGAATGAAAAAAATGACCAGAAAGAGATGCAAAAGTGATGGAAAGAGATGCAAAATGAACACAAACAGATGCAAAAAGAAACAAACACCTTTTAGACACACAAAGATGCAAAATGGCTGCACACAAAACAACAAAAAAAGAGTTGAAAAACAAACAGAAAATGTAAAAAAAACATTAAAACTGATGCAAAATAAACACAAACAGATGAAAACAGAAACTAGAAAAGCACTCGGAGAGTGCATACCTCCGCCATGCCATTTGTCTGTCCGTCTGTGTGTGTGTGTGTCTGTCTGTTTGTCTGTTAACAGCATAACTGTCCAATTGAGAGATGGCCTGGCGGCCATCTCTCAATTGTCCTTCAACCTTCAAAAAATTCCTGGATCCAGACAGTGATTTGGATCACCTCCAAAATCTAATCGATTGTTACTCGTGCTCTTCCGGACATCCTGTAAAAATTTGGTGAAAATCTGTCCATGACTTTTTGAGTTATGCTGTTAACAGACAAACACACACACACACACACACACACAGACGGACAGACAAACAAACTCCAGTGATTACATAACCTCCTGGCGGAGGTAACAAAACAACAGCAAAAATGCACAAAATTACTCAAAGCAAATACTGAGAGCTGCAACAGCCAAAAACAGAGACACTAACATCTACAAAGGTGCACAAACAGAAGGATGTGACACAATAAAAAATGCACACAAAATGACCAGAAAGAGGTCAAATCTGATACTGACTAAATAAACTGAATATCAGTAGCTGCCTGTTTAAAGTGAACATTAAAACTGATCAAGATAAGTGGGTGACTCCTCTGTCTACTGGACTATCATCAAACCAAAGTGTTTTTAATTTCTGAGTAGAATTTGTTCAGATTGTGTTACAGCGGGAAAACCCAAACTGTACATTCATCACACAAGCACTGACACATGTGCTCATTGTGAGGACGGTTAATCCTTGTATCATAAAACCCACTGCTTTAAAACGCTCCGTTTGTTTGTCTGTACACAGCGTTTAATCAGCAGGAAACCCAGGAGCTTGTACGACTGGATGGAAAGTACCAGAGAATTACAGGGGAAAGGAAAACATGTGTGACTAAAAAACAGTTTCCATCCACAGGCCATCAGGCTACTAAAACTCCCCTGCAGTATCTAAAAATAGCAATATTTTGCACATATCAACATCTGTTCACATGTGACAGTATCACACAAGATGCTAACATTTGCACAAAGAATTATTTTCAAACTAATTTTATTTCTCCACCAAGGAGGTGGAGCCCTTTCGGAGTTATGTGATGACCGTTGTTGATTTGTCTGTCTGTCTGTCTGTCTGTCTGTCTGTCGGTCTGTCGGTCTGTCGGTCTGTCTGTCTGTCTGTCTGTCGGTCTGTCGGTCTGTCGGTCTGTCGGTCTGTCTGTCTGTCGGTCTGTCTGTCTGTCTGTCTGTCGGTCTGTCGGTCTGTCGGTCTGTCTGTCTGTCTGTCTGTCTGTCAGCAACGTTACTCAAAAACAGACTAACATATTTGGATGAAATTTTCAGGGAAGGTCAGAAATGAAACAAGGACCAAGTGATTAGAATTTGGCACTGATGTGGCTTATAGTCTGGATCCATGGATTTGTTAAAGATTTCTGTATCATCGTCAGATAGCGGCACGGCATCACTGTAACCATGTACTTGACTATAATCATTTTGTACTATTTTAAATCATTTTGGCAATTTTTCCAATCATTTAGATCACATCTCTTGTCATTTTGGACAAGTTTAAAAATAATTTTAGGCCAATTCTGAATCATTTTTAAATCAATTTTGGACATTTTTGTGTCATTTTGGAAAATTAAATTTTTTTTTAACATTTATTTTAGGACATTTTTCAAGCTATTTACAAAATTATTTGAGTTATATTGAGCATTTATGGGTTATTTTTGGACACATTTTGAGTTATTCAGTCATGTTGGACAAGTTTCAAATAACTTGGGTCACATTTTAGCAATTTAGGACATGTTTTTAATTATTCTGGATATTCTTTAGTCATTTTAGACATATTTTTGAGTAATTTTGAGTATAAGTGAACACTACATCAGCTGCCTACTACAAATCCACCAATGAGGATTTATCCAGACTTGTCCATTGGAAAATCATACAAGAAACAACTGGTTAAACTGTGGGGGTGTTTCTGAGTCCCATCAATTCCCGCCACCCGCTAAATATTTGGGTCATGCGATTCAGTGTCCATACATAACATACACATGCAGAACACATGTCTGTGCTCAGATCATTTTTTTGTAGGTACATCTATAATAAATGGACACATTCTATGTTGCCGTGGTTTCTGCCATAACATTTTTCAAGATTTGATCCACAGGAAATGATGAAACGACTGAGCAGCCTTGGCGGCGTACAATACTCTGAGTGCTTTTCTTGTTTTATTTTATCTTATTTTTATTCTATTCTATTCTATTTTATGTATTATTTCAGTTGTGTAAAGGGAATTTCATTACTCAGGGTAACCACTGTGTTTCTACTGTGTATTTGACAATAAAGTTCTTGAATATTCAATCTTGTGTTGTTGAGGACACTAACAAGCCGTCCGTCTGTCTGTTTGAACAGGCAGTGATGCTACAGCTGTCTTTCTGTCGTGGCCTTTTCCGAGCGCTTCCGTCTCGTCGATTTAACGTCTTAACAGCTTGTTTTTGTTGCCGTCACGTCAACAAACCACACACAAACACAGAGAATATTTCGTTATAGCGCATCCTGCTGAGAGGATGACAAAAAAGTGAAATCCACACTGACAAATTAAGCCATTATAGCACAAAAGGCCACAACACGGCAAAACCTTGCATACATCAGGAGAGGAACAAGTGCTGTTAAGTTCATTCCATTATCCTCCACCCTCTGCGGCCTACAAAAGCTTTTTATTTCTTTCATCTCGAGGAGCCAGAGTGTTTTCCTGTTAATGCATCTGCTCACCAAGACCTCGACCCTTCCACTCCTGAATTTCCCTCTCTCACATTGAAAGTGTCTTTGATGTCTTGGCTGGGAGTCGCCGGGTTGCGCTGAAGTGTGTGTGTTTTCTATGTGTGTTTTAGAGCCACTGTTATCTTGGAAGTAGCTCTCCAGCTCCTAATTGCTGCACTACAAGGGGAGCGGCGGGGACAGACCCTCAAAAAAGGAAGAACAAACCCCTCTCACCCTGGTTTTCACTCTTTTCAAAAAAAGGTGGGAAAGAGGTGGGAGGGAGAGCGAGGCGGAGACGGAAAGATGAAAAACAGGGGAGTGAAGAAAGAGAACGAAGAGACAGACGCACTGTGAGAGTAAGCTGGGGAATCTGGGAGAAGATCAAGAAAAATGTGAAAGAAGCGAGAAGAAAAGACGGATTGATATTGAAGTCTGTGCAGAAAAACAAAATCTATCTTGATATCTGAGGCACTGTGCTTGAAAAGGCCCAAATATGATTAAAGTATGTGAGTATTTGCCTGATTAAACGGGCAGGGAGAGAACCCCCCTGTGCTCTGCTGTCAGTTTTTAGAAGCAGGCAGCCGGCTAGACGCCTCGGCCCAAGGGGAGCAGCTAACTCGCTCAGCTAAAGGCCCCTGCCGCCGGTTGCCATGGAAATAACGAGAAAAAAAAGCTGCCAAAAATGAAAATGTCAATTACTGTAGATATGTAGACATGAGCAGGGGAGTTTGGGGTGAAGACGTCTTCTGGACTCACTCAGATCCGCAGTGAATTAAAGCTCGTCCCTGTCCTTGTCCTGTCCCATTCCCTCTCACACTGCGCTGATTAGCTGCCGGGGGTGAATGTGCGAGGTGTCAGGGGGTTGTGGGGGGGGTTTCTGGGGCAACACTGAGGAGCTAACTCCCCTCTATAATCCACTTATTGATCCCTTTACTCGGCCTGAGCCACGATCGATACAGGCAATAAAACGAACCTAGCAGCCTCTCTGGGGAACCGTGACACACCCCCAGGCGAGACGTGTGTGTGCTCATACGTGTGTGTGTGTGGCAGGTGATGCTGTGTGTGTGTGTGTGTGTGTGTGTGTGTGTGTGTCAGCCAGACAGCCCTCGGTGGCTGTCATGCGAGCTTCCCTCTGGAGACCCTCCAAACGTTCGACATGACAAAACAGTCAGTGTGCTGCATAAGTGATCAGACAGCTGCTGGAGCCGCGACCACAGAGAGGTTGTAGCCGAGCATACACTCTCGTACGCACACACCTTGAGCATGAGCGCACGGTTCCACACCCGAAGCGTGTCACATACAGACCTGTACGCAGCAGATACACGGTGAGTTACACTGCCACCTGCAGGGGGGGACACACTGACAAGTAATCATCCATCCATCCTTCATATGTACACCCCTTAATCCTTATGAGGGTTGCAGGGGGCTGGAGCCTGTCCAGCTGACTGAGGATGAAGGTTCACTTGGACAGGTAATCACAGGGCTACACATAGAAACAATTACATTTGCATTCACACCCACGGACATATTAGAATCACCAGTTAACCTCAGCATGTTTTTGGACTGTGGGAGGAAGCCGGAGAATCCAGAGAAAACCCACACATGCACAAGGAGAACATGTAAACTCCAAACAGAATGATCCCAGGAAGGCTGGGACACAAACCAGGATCTTCCAGCTGCAAGGTGACAGTGCCAACCACCAACCACTGTGCTGCCCCATCCTCAGAAAGCTTCAGCTAAATGTTCTGTCTTATGCTGTGGAAACGTATTTGCAGTGAGTTCTGCAGTTTTTTTTTGAATAATAATACATACATCATATAAGAATAGTTTTAATTCAGTTACATTAGATGGTTGAACTGTCATTTTAAGGTCCTGTCACAGCATCTCAATTAGATTCAAGTCTGGACTTTGATTCTCCAGAACCTTAATTCAGTTCTTTTTGAATTACTCAGAGGTTTTCTTGTTTGTGTGCTTTGGGTCCATTAGTACTGAGCTTTAGGTCATGAACTGATGGTAGATGTTCTCCAGAAGGATTTTCTGATAGAGAGCTGAATTCATGACTCCATCAGTGATGACAAATCGTCCAGGTCCTTCAACCATCACTCTACCACCACGTTTCACTGCTGGTATCGTTCTTCTGTGGAATTAAATATTAGCTTTACACTAGATGTAATGGAGCCATCCAAAAGTTCCACCTTTGACTCATCAGTCCACAGGATGTTTCTCCAGAAGTCTTGGGGCTCATCTAGACATTTTTTTGTAAATGAACCTTTCTGATCTTTTTGGTTAGTGGTGGTTTGATCCTTTAACTCTCCCATGGATCTATTTTTGCTCAATTTCTTCCTTATTGTAGAATCATGTAGACGGACCTTAACTGAGGCCAGTGAGGTCTGCAGATCTTTAGATGTTGATCTGGGTTCTTCTGTGACCTCCTGGACTAGATGTCAATGCTCTTGGAAGAATGTTGGTGGTTGGTCCACACATGAAGGTTCACTACTGTTCCATGTTTCTCCATCTGTGGATAATGTCTCTCACTGTGGTTCTCTGGAGTCCCAGAGACTCAGCAATGTCTTTGGAACCCTCCAAACTGATGAATGTCAAAGACTTTGTTGCTCATCTGTTCTTGAATCTCTTAAGAACGTGGCATCATGTGCTGCTTTTCGAGACTCTTTGGCTCCTTCACAATGAAGACAGGTTCTATTTAAGGTTGTTTAGATTCAAGAAACCTGGCAAGAATCAAATGTTAGTGTGGCTTATGGGAATGAACCCAAATGACAAATGATTTTATTTCATTTGTCTTTTGGTAGATTGGTAACTAAGGGGGCAATTACTTTTTCTACACAAGGCTACATTTTACCTTCAAAAAAATATAATAATCATTTAAAAACTGCATTTTGTGTTTTCTTGGGTTGTCTGTCTCATATTAAAATGATCTTGATGATTTGAAACATTAAAGTATGACAGATATGTAAAAATAAATATTTGCCCCTCTTTCTGTAGAGGGGCAAATACTTTTTACTGTACAGTTGGTCGTTGGTTTATGACGTCCTCGACCTACGGCATTCCGTGATCAAGTCGCCATCTCCCATAAATTTATTAAGAACATCTTGTTCCATCATTCTGACTGTATTTGCGACATTAAAACATATTTTGCTCTAGAACTAGCTGGCGAATGGAGCAGACAATTACACCGTTACGCCGTGCTACACGAGGAAGACAGCTTTGTCTACATTTGACGGTTGTACGCCACATACTGTGTGTCACAGTATGTGAGTTCAGACTTACGGTGAAATTCGAGTTACGTTGCGCGGTACCAACGGAATTCCAATGTAAGTCGAGGATCCCCTGTGTATCGGAATATTTTGCTTAAAAAAATACCTTGATGACATCTGGAAACATTTTGAGAACTTTCCTTTTTTGTTATCATCACCCAACAATAAATGTTACATCATAGTTCACTTGTAACAACATAGCAACATTATTTGAAATTATAAATATCTTCCAAACATTCTTTGAACATTAGATTTAAAAGTTTTCTTCAAATTATTACTAGTACCTGTAGGTTATGCTAGACATGTCACTTCTACTTGCACCACATATAAACTGCACACACACACACACACACGCACACACACACACACACACACACACACACACACACACACACACACACACACACACACACACACACACACACACACACACAGGGATCACACAATAAACCGTTTAAATCATGCAAAGATACAGTCATTAAACATGAAGGTTATCCTCAGTCAGACGGTTCACATAGCTCCGCAGCCAATTCTCCTAACCCCCGGATAAAGATATGAATTAACTGTGAAATTACAGCAGGGAGGATGTTTATAATTTACTATACATCCCAGGGTCTGTTATTGTTGCTACCCCCATCGCCTCAGTAATCATCATTACTTTTATTGTGGCTGTTAGCGTAGCATCATTAGCATACTGTATTGCGGTGGGTGAGGGGAGACCTGAGGTGGATTGTGCCGCACGTAATATTGTCATCGTGGGCCAAAACTATTGTTATACGGGCAATGCAATTACACAATTTTGCATCTTTTAATATGTGTTTGAAATGACACTGTTCCAGCCTCAATCAAATTCATGAGGTGTGTGAGGTGAGTAGATTATATTTATGGAAATCAGCCCATGAAAATCACATTTCTGTGATTAGACATCTCCCACAGCATAGTTAATACTATTAGCAGCAAATATTATGCATCATTTGAATGTGAAATCCGGCACGCTGAGCTTTTTCCAGGGAGAGATTTTTGCAATAAACACATTCCGAGGGAGAAAAAAATGTAAAAACTTATGCACAAGACTGCAGTTGATGCTTGTAAACAGGGAATAAAATTGGACCTGATGCTGGGCAGAGAGACGGAGAGGAATTGGGGATCAGAAAGAAGAACAAGAGAAGGAGTCAAGAGAATTAAAAGATAGACAAGGAGAGAAAATATTAAAGCAAACAACTTAGAATCCACAGATGGGAAGACAGACTGAGATGCAGAAGTTGTAATACTAAAGAGCAGCAGAGTGTTGAGCCGGTAGTCGAACCAACCCGGTGATAACTTGACAAATCCCAACGCTTGTGCTCTGGAGAGGATTGTGCTTCATTAACAAATAAAGACTGGAGGAGGTGAAGGAGAAAGAAAAAGAGAAGGTCGAGGGGAGACAGGTCCGCTCTTTGTTCTTCAGTCTTTCATTTCACTCTTATCTGCTTCGGGGAGTTTTATTTGACGACGTGACCTTTAAGTCGTGGAGCCATGAATTGAGAATGAGCACCAGTTTTCCAACAGTACGCTGATTTGTGCTTCATCTTCCGTTACGACGCGCTTATCTCACCCCTTCCTGCAGTGGTGAGGAGAAGGAAAGGTGTGTGGGTGAGAGAGGAGAGCGCATTAAAACGAGGGTTCACGCTGCAGAAAACACACATCCAGGCTCCCTAAGAAGATTATTTTGGGAAATAAGCTGATTTGATTTCTGCAGGAGAGTTACTGTAGATGTGAAGGTTGATACCATAACGTCTTTACAGTTTGCTGTCTGAATGAAATGAACACAGATTGATCCAGCAGTGTGAATATGCCTTAAGGCTACAGCCAGCATGCAGCTGCACAACGAGCAAAACGGGACTTCAGCCGTAATTATCAGGAGCTGTGTAGCTGTTTTCTAGTCTGTGGGACTCATGGAGCTGCCGTGATGATGAAATTGACGTCACATGGAGGCTCGGATCCTCGTAGATGCAGAAAGTAAAACACTGGACGCACACACGGACATCTGTAGACAAGCAACTGTTATTTACTTCTTTTCTAGTCTGCAGGAATCCCCTTGGAAGACTTTGCTGCATGCATGTGCAGCAGGTTGCACAGCATTTTGCACACAGTACTGCTGAACCCATGCACTGTTTGCTTTGGAGAAAAGTCGTGCCACAAACAATTTTACAACTTTACTGACTTGGGGAAATGATGACGCTTTCATCATGAGTACTCTTGTGAAAGCATAACTCCAGTCTGGCTCACAGCTGCTCTGCAAAACTGCTGTTTAAACACATTTTCAGTTTGAATTCAACTAGCAACGACACAAAAATTGTATTAATGAGCTTTAAAGGATTTGGATTTTACTCGTCTTTGTTGCCAGACTAAATGTCAGCTGGCTGAGCAACAGATACAGATGTTCATCCAACTCCCATTAAGTAAAACTAATGCTCCAAAATCTCCATCTATTCCTTTAAGATCCATCCATGCATTCTCTATACGCAGCTCAATCCTCACTAGGGTCGAGGGGGGTGGAGTCTATCCCAGCTGGCGTGTTCACAGGATGCGTCAATTTCATGCATTCCATTCATTGTCTATGTGAAATGCACTGTGTTGCATGCTGGCTCTGTTGCAGCACATTTTGCGCTGCGATCCAGTGTGTCTCTGAGCTGAACGCAGCTCATTTGCAGAAAGTAGATTTGATTTCAACTTTATGCAAATTCGGTGCAGCGAGCGGAGATCCGACGCGACGCAAAAACTTTCCCAAAGCTAGCCATCGTCGAACTAAAACGAGGACAGATTCAGCTACTGCACAGCTTATTTCTCACCTCAGATGCTTTCAGGAAAACTAGCAGGTCTTTCAGGAAGACCAGCCAGAGGCCCGCAAGTGACCAGCCCACCAAGCAGCCGTTTCTTAGATGTGGCATGTTTACATGCAAGAAAAACGAATCCACTTTCACCTTTGACAGTGGACTCCCCTGGGGCTCCCTGCAGAGGTCAGAGGTCACGGCTCCAGACAGTCCAGCCCAGACATGACCCCTGACATTATAGCCTTCTCAACAGCTTTCCAATAATCAATATGGCCAATCCACGAGCACATTTCGAGAATTTATACCTATAGCATTGTTATCAAGACATTGTTTTCTGACTCTGGAGGCTGTTTTTTTGTCCTTCTCAAGGCCTGAGTCTGAGCTGTTAGCTGTCAGTTGCTAAATTTGGTTTGATTAGGCTGTTTTCTTTCTCCTGGCAGCAGCTTTTTAGCAAAGAAATAAACCATAAATGTACAGTTTATAGCCTCGGGTGTTGCTGAGCTCACAGAGAGCTGCTTTTCTTTTATAGCGAGAGTGAAATAGTAGGAGGTGAGGCTATTTATAAAGCACAGATCAATAACCATTACAATTTTAATTTCGTTGCTACAGCGGTTATCGTACGGGTGTGTGTCGGTGTGTTAAAGGGCAAGATGGAGGCAGACGGTAGGAGGGAGGAGAGGAGGAGAGAATATTTAGACCATTATTCCTTTCAGGTAGTAAGTCCACACACACACACAGATGCTTGTATTAATTTGAGTTTTGCGCAGCCCTTCATTCTGGTGATGAATGGACGGCTGAGATCTTGCTGTTAAATCAGCTCTCTCTCAAGCGGTTGAATAAGAGTCCCTGTGAGAGATTTAGATTGATATCACGCCTCTTCTGCTAGAGAAGCAAGAAGGAAACAAGCTCTCTTGTCAAACCTCCAGTTGGATACACTGGTGGTCATCTTAGCAGGATAACTGTGGTGCAACATTCAACAATAAACAAGTTGATTTGAAAACATGCTGCAGGTTGATTTCCATTTTAAGAAATTAGCTCTAAGGATGATAATGTCAGATGGATGTTACTGAATTTGACTCACAAATATTCTTAGTGTGAAAATCCTGGAAGGTTTGTTGTGAAATTTAATTGTCTTTAGTTCAGGTCAGTGTTATGGCAGTCAGAGAATAAAACCTCCTGAAAACAACCGTAACTCCCCTAGAATTTACATATTTATTGTCCTAAAAACATTATAAGAACATTCTGCCAAGTTCTAGTACCTTCTTTTTAGGAAAAAGCTAAAAATATTGCTAGAAGGTTTTGTGTTAACAGCATGTTCCCTAAGTAGAATAAAAAAATGTGTTGTGTGTTTAGTGATAACCCTTCTGGACCATTATCGCCTAATGTTTTCATTCTCTGAGTGCTGAAATGTGAATGTTGTTCTTTTGTTGTCATGTAGCGCTGTGTAATGCTGTGGGAATGTTTTATAATGTGTTACGGAAACAACATCACCAAAACATCCTCAGGATATTTCAGTAAAATGTTCTATCTTTGTGCATGCATCACATTACATTAATAAACTGCAAAAGCACTCAGAGTGCAGTACTGCTCCAAGGCTGCTCATTCCCCCCTGTGTCAGAAATGCAGCATTTGTTTATTAGTTGTTGATTATCAGAAATCATGAAGCCATAGAATGTGTCCATTTAATACAGATGTACCCACAAACACAATGACCTTGTGCTGAGCACAGCCGTGTGTTATGCATGTGTACGTTATGTACAGATACCAAATGACGTAACCGAAATATGTAGCAGGCGGCGGGAATTGATGGGACTCAGAAACACCTCCACATTTTAATCAGTTGTTCCGAGTATCATTTCTGATGGATAAGTCCTGATAAGCCCTCAGTGGTGGATTTGTAGTAGGATCACAATCATGTGATCATCAGCAGTCAGCTGATGTAGTGTTCACTTGCCGCTATCTCACAATGATGCAGAAATCTTTAACAAATCCATGCATCCACACTATAAGCTGCATCACTGCCAAAATCTAATCCCTTGGTCCTTGTGTCATTTCTGACCTTCCCTGAAAATTTCATCCAAATCTGTTTGTCCGTTTTTAAGTAATTTTGCTAACAAACAGACAGACAGACAGGCAAACCAACGCTGATTGTCACTTAACTCCTGTACATTCCTTGGTGGAGTAAAATGACCATGATAACATCTGGAAACATTTTGAGAATGTTTGAAAACGCTCTAACAAATGTTGCATCTAAAACATTGTGTCTTAGTTCACTTTTTAACTTCATGGGAACATTATTTGAAATGATAAATATCCTTTTAACGCTCTTTAAACATTTGATTCTTCAGAACAGTTTTAGAACTTGTAGCTATTGTTAGCCAGCGTTGTGGGAAAGTTTCCTGCTAGATGGGTAATTGTAATGATTTTGCATAATGTCTGCGTAGATTTTCAACCATCCAGGTGACAATAAAGTCAAAGACAAACTGATTGAGAAAACTACTTTTTGGCTCCTGAAGAGATACTTTACTAACTGGAACCTGCATCGCTGCCAAAGACTCATGTGCCTCGAGGTGTGAAAGGTTGTAAAACTGAAAGGTCACGGATAAATCAAAGAGTGCAAAGAGGGAAGGAAGTCATCTACACTACTGTTCAAAAGTTTGGGGTCACATAGAAACGTCCTTATTTTTGAAAGAAAAGCTTGTTGTTCAATGAAGATAAAATTAAATGAATAATAAATCCAATGTAGACGTTGTTAATGTGGTAAATGACTATTGTAGCTGTAAACGGCTGATTTTTAATGGAATATCTCCATAGGGGTACAGAGGAACATTTCCAGCAACGATCACTCCTGTGTTCTAATGCTACATTGTGTTAGCTAATGGTGCTGAAAGGCTCATTGATGATTAGAAAACCCTTGTGCAGTTATGTTAGCACATGGATAAAAGTGGGAGTTTTCATGGAAAACATGAAATTGCCCGGTTGACCGCAAACTATTGAACAATAGTGTATGTTAAACTGGAACTGCCATCACTTATCAGGTACTTACAATGCAGCCTTGAGCTTGCTCTGCAGAAAGTATCACCACTATTACCATCTAAAAGTTCATTTCATTACCAAATCCATGAAAAACTAAAGACATTCTTACCTGCCAGAGGTGTGCTTTGTGTTTATCTTTAATTGCAACACGCTAGGATGCTTACATACTGAACTAAAATGGTGAATATTTGCTCCTAAAGCACATTGACGCTAGTATTTATCTGAGTAGAACCTCTCAAAGGCTCTAGCCTGGCTGTGAAGTTGTTAAAATGCATAAATTAAAAGGGCAAAATGTTTATTTATTAACTGGCCTAATCTACTTTCAGAGCTCATTTCTTATTTCTGTTGAGCGTAACAAACTTGCCTGTCGGGAGCCTGTTTACCGACTTCTCCGCTCTGCCTTTCGTCCTCTGCGCTCTGAATAACCCCTAATGCACCGAGGCCTGGGTGGGCAGCGGGTTAATTGCCATTTCATTTGGCGCCACGACGTGGACTGCATGCTAAATAGAGCTGTTTCCATGGCAACCCTTGCACCACAATTTACTTTAGAGACTTTCATCGAACATTCGGCAGCTCCGTTCACGTGAAATGTCACGTGTTCAGAGCGAGAAATTCAACCTCGGTTCTGGAAAACACCGAGCAGCCCCGAAACCCGATCTCCACTGAGGAAGTGGCGGTTTGCTTCTGCCCTGCAGACAGACGGAAATCACGGTGAGTTACACCTCATCTCAAACATTAACTCCACGGGGAGCGACGGACTCACGCTGAGCCCACCTGTTCTCATCAGCTTTCCTCTGCAATCAAGAAAAACTACTCAACAGATAGGAGCACAAAAAAAGCCTCACAAAGCAAACACAAAAGATTCAGAAAGGATAGACTGGAGAAGGAATCTGAGCACAGAGACGAGGATTACGGCCTTCTCCCAGCTCTATTCACCATTCCTATCTTGTAGCTGCAGCCCCACAGGATCATCCATCTCCATTTCCCGCTCGCTGTCGTCGCATCTCCAGCAGCAGCTCAGCCTTAATCAATCTAATTACCAGCCGCAGAATAGACCAGAGAGTCATCTACCTGTCCACCAACATCTGCTTAACCTCCCTAACCCTCTCCTGCTCCAATTTTTTTTTAAAAGGTGCCTGATTATTGGACGGTTTTGAGGAAATAGACGGAGAATTAAAGCTTTGAAGGACTCCACAGTGGTAAACAACATTCATTGCTAGTGTGAAAGTGATAAAATATTTTTAAAAGCATGATACAGTTGACATTTACCTAAGATAACATTTTTAATCATTTTAGTCTCTTTCCTCTTAATAATTTGCCCTTTTGATGCTAAATTTGGTTTTAGCTTCATCTAAGTATCAACCCTGCATCTAAAATCGACATCCATCCTTATTTCTTATATATTTTTTCTTTGAAAGTGCTTTGTGATACTTTAAAATGATGCACTGAGTCATAAAGAAATATTATATATCATATAATTGTCGTAAACTACATTCATTGCTGTTGTGCAAATGCTAAAATTAATAAAAAGCACATGTTAGGTTGATATCTACCTAAAATAACATTTTTAATCATTTTAATCAGTTTCTGCTTAATAATTTGCCCTTTTGATGCTAAATTTGATTTTAGCTTCATGCAAATACGTCCAAAATTCGTATCTGTACCTAATGTTTTTGTTTTTTTCTTTAAAAGTGTTTTCTGATACTTTAAAATGATCCAGTGAGTCATAAATAAAAACTATTTATCATATAATAGGAGCAAACAGCATGCAATGCTGTCATGCAAATGACAAAATATTGAATATTGATTGATATTTATGTAAAATAATATGTAATTCTTAATTTTTTTTAGTCACTTTCTTCATAATAATTTCCCCTTTTGATGCTAAATTTGTTTTTTTCCTTCATGGGAATATCAATTCTGCATCCAAAATTGCCATCTATTATACATTTTTTCTTTAAAAGTGCTTTCTGATGTTTTAATGTGATCATTGAGTCATAAATAAATATTATATATCATATAATGATGATAAACAGCATTAGTTTTAGTGACTGTCATAATAATTTCCCCCTTTGAGGCTGAATTTCATTTTTTAGCTTCATTTAAGTTCATCCAAAATCATCATGCATACTTGCTTCTTGTATATTTTTTCTTTGAAAGTGCTTTCAGATACTTTAAAATGATCCAGTGAGATAAATAAATATTGAATATCATAAAATAATGGTAAACAACATTCATTGCTGTTGTGCAAGTGATAAAATATATAAGAAGCACTTGTTCAGTTGACATTTACCTGAAATAACACAGCATTTTAATAGTCTTAGTCACTTTATTTTGTCTTTTGATGCTAAATAAGGTTTTTAGCTTCATCCAAAATTCCTATCCATACTTGAATCTTATATTTTTTTTCTTTGAAAGTGCTTTCTGAGGCTTTAAAATGACCCAGTGAGTCATAAATAAATATTAAATACCTTATAATGTAGCATAATGCATGAAAAATGTCTGAATATATTTTCAGACAAGCCACAAATACAGTAAATTAGAGCAAATGAGCCCGTTTAGTGAATATCAACATTAATTTGAAGCATTAAATCCACAGTGAGGAGGAGAAAACATTTGCCCACAACCTACTGATGGTTACTAAGGAATGGAATCACATTCCTACCAGGTCTTCATGAAGCGCGTCCAAGCGAGGAGAGAAAATTAGTCTGATATTTCTCCCTCTGCCTCTCTGACAACGGCAAGCTAATTAAAATCCTGGCATTTCATATTCATGACTAATTAGCTAAACGAGATGGCAGCTCCAAAGTGGGCTGCTCTTAATTAAGCCAGAGATTTGAGTTACACCTTGGTGTGTGTGTTGCGTGTGTTGTGTGTGTTTCTGCGGCAACGTGGAGGCGGCGTTCGTGGCATTTTCCACGAGGCTGACCTCCGTCTGAGCAGAGGCAGAGGGCAGAGGTCATTTAATGTTCCCTGTAAAGAACACAGCGTCCATGTTGTTCCATAGTGTCTCTGTTCTAGATAATTATCAGACTACAGTCGCTTATTTTACACAAGAGTAGCAGAACAAAGTGTGGAAAACTTCTATCACTGTAACTAACCATAGTAGCAGTGGGAAAGTGTTTTGATAGGAAAAAATGAAATTAAAACATTCAAACCCTCTAGCAGAAGAAAAAATATCATGATGCACTGCCTGTCCAACAAAACAAGTCACCAACTGGGTTAAACTAAGCAAACAGGTAAGAGCCTTCCATTGGATAATTACTGCAGTGATGAATGCGTTTCAGCTGCAACAACTTCTTTAACCGTAGCTGATGCAGTGAGGAGCTTCTTGTTTCTTAGACATATCCTGTGGTCATGGAAAGGAAGTTAATCTGTCTCACAAGGGTCAAATTATTGGCCTGCATCAAGCAAAGAAAACAGCTAAATAGATTTCTGAAACTACTGAAATCAGGTTAAGAACCGTCCAACGCATCATTAAAACCTGAAGGATAGTGGAGAACCATCGTCTTCCAGGAACGAATGTGTTTGGACAAAACTCTTAGATGATGGTGGGAAATCAACAGTAGAACTCACAGCTATGTTTAATCGTGAAAGGAAGAACATTTCCACATGAAGGGAACTCAAAGGATTGGGACTAAACAGCTGTAGCTCTAAGAAAACCACAGATCAGTGAGGCTAATCAGGAAAAAAAAGGATTCAGATGGCTCTGGAGCATAAAGATTGGACTCTGGAGCAATGGAAGAAGGTCATGTGGTCTGATGAGTCCAGATTTACCCTGTTCCAGAGTGATGGGGCATCAGGGTAAGAAGAGAGGGAGATGAAGTGATGAACTCATCATGTCTAGTGTCTACCAGCCTGTGGGGGTTAGGGTTATGATCTGGGGTTGGTCAGGTTCAGCAACGTTATGTTCCCAAAGAATGAGGTCAGCTGATACCTGAAGATACTGAATGAGCAGGTCTTTACATCAGTGGAGGTTTTATTCCCTGATGTTCATGGACATGTTCCAAGATGACGATGCCAGGATTCATGGGGCTCACATTGAGAGTGAGTGGATCAGGGAGCATGAGATGGATTGTCCTCCACAGAGTCCAGACCTCAGCCCCACTGAGAATCTTTGGGATGTTCTAGAGAAGACCTTGCTTAGCTGTCCAACTCTCCCATCATCAATACAAGATCTTGGTAGAAAATGAATGCATCTCTGGACAGAAATAAATGCTGTGACATTGCAGAAGCTTATGGAAAAGATGCCACAGCGAATGTGTTCTCAGAGCTAAAAGGGGTCCAATGAAATATTTCATTGTGTGACTTTTTTTTGGATGGGCTGCATAGTTTGCACAAAGCTTTACTCTAGAAGCCCCATATTCCAGATAAATTTTATTTAAGTTAGACCCCATCAAGATATTTGTTTTGTGTATTGAGATTTTAATTTACCATCAGTTTCTGAACGTATCTCCCAAATTCTGTGTCCCAGGATGCTAACTTTCAGCAGTTTGCATTCCAATCATCAATCGTCTATAGTTGGTGTAAAAATATTTCTAAATAAGTAGTATCTCATGCTATAGAGAGAAATTTCCTCTGTCTTTCCATAAATACCTAAAATAATAGAATACAGCACTCAGAATGGGTCTTTCTGCACATTTTTACATCATATTTTGGTATTTAGGGAGTGTTAAGTGATGCAACAAAAGCAGAAACTCTATTTAATTTAAGATTTTAGGATGATAATCTGTATTTTTTATTTCTTCACAATGCATGGCAGCAGCTTACAGTTACTAATGTACTAACTTGAGACTGAGTCGACTGTCTGTGGCACTTCTATGGTTTTATTCACTAAACTGTCCAAATTAGAGAGAGATGATGTAAATATAGTATAATAAACACCTTATGGAAGAAAAAACCCACAAAATCTCTAAATTGATACAAACAAGTTAGCGGTGTCTCAACTTAGGGTAAAATTTATATTTTTCACAATATAATCTGTAAATTGATGCTCCAACCTCTCAGAAACTGCTGCAAAAATAAAGTACTAATTTACAATGGATAAAAAATTAACACACAGCTCTGCTAAAAACTAATTAGCTCGGCTTAGATGTGTATCTTAGATTGTCCAGATACAGAGTACGGTATCTGATATATCCAGCATTTTGTTTTTGAGGAATATTTACTCTGTAAAATCATTAAATCATGGTTTTACAGCTTTTAACAGTTGCTTTTTTGCAAGATAAAATCCATAAATAACCCAATATTACATTTAATATAACGAGCTACAAGTCTTATATTCTGTCTGCAGAACTTTTATTTTTGATGGTGTGTTTTTTTTTAACTATTGTTATCCTACATCTCTTACCAAAGCTCTCCTGTGTGATCTGTAGTCTGGGATTACAGAGGCAGAAAGAAGACGGAGGAAGTAGAAGAGAAAGGTAATGAAGGGAGGAAAGAGAACAGAAGGTTTGGACAACATTTGTCTCCCCTCTTTGAAATCCTCTTTCATTCTTTACAAGATTCCCAAATCCTGAGTAAATCCAAGGAAAGACATCGGAGCTGTGCAAACCCCCTCCCTGCCTTTACAGAGATTTGTATCGTTCAAAGCTCTCAGTCTGAACACTCCCATGTGTTCTGGTTGGACAGATGCTCAACTGAGCTGCTGGGGAAAAAACTACGAAGGAGGCTCACCTGCTTTGCTGGTATGAATTCACCAACCAGCATCTTAAAGTTAATTCAATTCTTGGTTAAAACTGTGTGAAGCCAGGAACGCCTGTCTCCTAAAAATTCTATTTATTTACAGCTAAACCACAAACCAAAAGAACAGATTAAAGATGGAATTTCCCTAATGTGTTTAGTAGGAGGACGGTTTTATCAATCCTTAATAACGATTAATATTTGAGCTTCTTCTCCTGGATGGAGGCTTTTAGTCCCAGGATGCAGAACAAAACATTTTAAAAACTGTCACTGTCACTGAGCTCTGTAAGAAGTAGCGACATTTGCACTTTATTACTCTGTCAAGGAGTGATAAAAACAATCACATGACGATCACATGACTGTGATCTTACTACAAATCCACCGGACTTATCGGGACTTACCCGTTGGAAATGACACAAGGAACAATTGATTAAATTGTGGGTGTGTTTCTGAGTCCTATCAGTTCCTACATATTTAGGTCACGTGATTCGGTATCCATATAAAACGTACACATGCAGAACAAACACTTGTGCTCAGCTCAATGTCACTGTGTTTGTGGGTACATCTGTATTAAATGGACACATTCTATGTTGCCATGATTTCTGATCATTTACATGTCTTTACAAATAACCAAGACAACAATCATTCCCTGTGTTAACCATTTATTATACATGAGCAAAGATACGAGTGTGGATGCAAACCGCAGTCTGTGTTTGAGAAGCCCACCATCAGCCCCAGCATCCTCCTGCTAACTCCAATATGTCATAAATGTGGCTTTTTTTCATTTACTCTGCAGATATGAGAGTAGCATCAGGTTTCTCATCTAGAGGAAAAAAGGGAAAATTTCTGAAATGCAATGCTTTAAAAGATGTAGCTGAATGGAACATCTAAGGCAAGAAACTCAAATTTCACACAAACTTTTCTATACCATTGACCAGGGACGGCTGGTATAAATGGGCTAACAGGGCTAAGCCCTCCCAGGCAAACACAAAAAAGATGAGAAAATTATTTTTCAAATAACTTACAACAGATTGTTTTAAGTTTAGGTGAAACCAAAGGCAGCAACAGCACCAATCAGTCAAAAGAAAAGCATAGAATATCTCTAAATGGGCTTATTTTTTACAGCCCCAGGAGATACCAACAAGTCCTCAAATTCATACGACCACATAGGTTGTATGCACCGTGCACCGGAATACGACCTATGCGGTCGTATGAACGTCAACGCCCCTACGGGGAAAACGAACGCATTACAGGATTTAATTCGCCAAACGGCTTTTCCGTCGCGAAACGGCTTTTTTCTCACTTTTGCAACACGGGTTTAGGGTTATGGTTAAGGTTAGGGTTAGGGATAGGGACAGGGATAGTGTTAGTTAAAAGTTTGTTCATGGTGACGTTTCAGCTGACACACCGGAGTGTCGTTATTTACTCAACCGCTAGAGGTCGGAAACGTCAAAATGTAACATGCGGTCGTAATATGGGCGTGTACAGACGACCTATGTGGTCATTTTTCTTTTGAGGACAGGCTGGCAGATACTGTCCGCTTTCATTCATTTCATTCTTGTAAGTGATTGACAGGTGTCATGTCCCGCCCCTGTGATTTACTGATCATTTGGGCTAACTTCAGTCAGCCCACAGGCCTTTGACGCAGCGAGAAAAGGTTAAGCTATGGCGGGCGTTAGGATGAACGAGGTGGATTATTTGCTTTCATGTCCATTTTCCTCAATGTCTTTGGAGGAAAAGCTGGAAGTTAAGGGACTGGGATCACATCGGCCGTCGATGTGAGCTTCTTTTCAAATAGGGTAGGCCCATGTCGACCTGTTAAAGGACTGTGACACCTTGTTTTTGCTGAGGTCATCTGTTGTACTGAAGGCGTGGTTTGCACTACATGTCGCCAAACAGTTGTAAGAAGACAGTTGCAGTAGGCTGTCTGTGGGCAGTCGTTGCAGTTGGAACACGTTTTGTAGTGGTGTGTGTGTGTGTGTGTGTGTGAGTGAGTGAGAGAGAGAGAGTGTTGATGTAGAGCACTAAAAAAGTATAGTGTACCTGTAATTGATGTAACTGTGTGTATCATAGGTGATGTTGCTTTTGCAGCTGTGTTAACTATTTAATTGGTATTATGCATTTGTTAGCCCACCCAACAAATTTCACCACCAGCCGCCACTGCCATTGACGTTTTCTCGTTCCTTTCTGGGTTTGATCATTGCACGGCTCACAGTCATTCAGTGAGATACAAAGCTTGCTGAGATGCAAAGGGAAAGCAGCCATTTCTTTTGTTTTTTAAAGAAGATTTTCCCTGTAATATGCACATGAACTCACACATGAAGCGTCTTTTATATTTCATTTTTTCAAAAAAGAACTGTACCGTTTCTGTCTCGTGACCTCTGAATATTAAAAACCCTCCAACACAGTAATTCTAATTGAAAGCAGCAGAAGTTCTGGAGCCAACGTGGAGCTTTTTGTATTAAAAAAATGTCCAACTGCATGCTAATGCTTTTAGCTGTGGGAAACAGGTTGAAGGTTTTATTTATTATGCATAACCAAAGATATGAGTGTGTATGCAAACCACAGTCTGTGCTTGATAAGCCCACCATCAACCCAGCATCCTCCTGCTAACTCCGATATGTCATAAATGTGGTGTTTTTCTTCATGCCACCTGGAACTAAGTTGCACCTCAACAATATACTGGTACATAAACATAATTTCCAGGACACACGGTTAAAAATCCACCTGTTTCCAGCTGTTATGCTAAGCTAAGCTAACTAGCTGCAGACTATGGTGTCCCATTTATTCAGCAGAGATGAGAGTAGATGGTTGTGAACTCACATACGGAGCTTCTTTTATGTTTCATGTTTGAAAAAAAGAGCTGTACTGTTTCTGTCTCGTGACCTCTGAATATTAAAAACCCTCCAACACAGTAATTCTAATTGAAAGCAGGAGAAGTTCTGGAGCCTATGTGGAGTTTTTGGTATATAAAAAAGCATCTAACGGAGCAGCAAGCTTTTAGCTGTGGGAAACAGGATGCAGGTTTCCATCGTCTACATGAAGGACACTGAGGCTTCTTGCTTTCATTGTCTGCATCACAGTATCTCTGCATCAATCTCAGTGATCTCTGAAGCATCATGTGGCCTCCTCCTCTGTGTCTTTGAACCCAGGTGAATGAAACCTTCCAGGGGTTCTCTGTAATGAATGAAACCTGTATGTAGTCAGAATTATAAAACCGCATACTTCCTATCGAAGGAGTCTCGTTTGAAGGTTTACGGGGACAGTAGCGATCCCCCTTCTTCCTGCCTTCCATGTCATTAGCATGGCTGTAAAAAGGGGAAAAAAGACAAACAAGGTCGTGTTTTTCTGGACAGGATGCTACTATTAGCCGACGCTGCTGACATGAGGCGTCTTAATGATAGAAAAAGACCAAAAAATTACCACATAAATGGGTTTCAGGGCTGCATGTACACACACACACCGCCTCCAGTCATAATAAATAAATCAAATTTCACGTGGGGGGTATACTCCGTAATGTTATTACGGCGCTAATCTACACTACTGGTGTGCATGTGTGTGTCTCTGCATGTGTTGAAGGGTAATATCTGTCAGTGCTATTGGCTGCTGAGGCTGGAGGCTTCTGCTCCACTTGTTTCAGCAGTGAGTAGATTAGCAGCAGGTTAATGGACAGACCGCACACACATTTAAAGCAGCACACTTCTTTTCAAACACCACTGAGACAACAGCTTTTAGTGATTTCATACAGAGGTACACCTTGAGCATCAAGAAGGAAGCAACAAGTCACAGAATGGAGATAAAAATACAATAAAGGACGGGAATGAAGTGCTTAAATCGTGTACAGATAGTCATGTGTTCATGTGGAAGGTGCAGAATAACAAAAGCTACGGATGCCGGAAAATCTGGCAACCCCTAAATCACACATCCTGAGACAATTTCCATTACACAACAGTATCACCACCGTCGTATACTGGAAAAGCAAGGGTTTTGAAATTTTGAAAACATGATTGTGTCTCAGTGGTTAACACTGTTGCCTTGCAGTTAGAAGATCCCTGGTTCGCATCCCGGCCCTCCCAGGATCTTTCTGCATGGAGTGTGCATGTGAAGTTGTCTCCAGGTTCCTCTCACAGTTTAAAAACATGCTGAGGTAAACTGGTGATTCTAATTTATACGTAGGTGTGAATGTGAGTGTGATTTGTCTCTGTGTGATAGACTGTTACCTGTCCAGGTGTCCCCTGCCTTCACTCTAATGGTGCTTTTCCACTAGCGCCTACATGGCTTTACTACTCAGTTTGTGAGGTCCTTCGTTATGACGTAGTACTTGGTACCAGCTACTATCTTAGTACCTACTCAGCCGGGGTTCCATGTGAACTGAGTGCAGCCGATAACGTGACGTCTACAGAGTGCAGGCCACTGATTGGACAGGGAGTGACGACACACAAGAGCAACTCCTCCATGAAAACCAAACTCTCCATTTAAAAAAAAAAGGTAACAGCAACGGTGCGCATTGCTGTTCACAGAACTCTTTTTCTTTGAATCTGACAAAAAGCCATAGACCGAGCAGCAGGTGTACCTTCACCTTGATCTCCTCCATTGTTGTGTTTGTGTCGCACACAAATGACGGGACTTACAGGCTGCTGTGTTATGACGACTCCACCCATGATGAGGTGGTACTTCATTGTAACAGAAAACAACCTGAACCAAGTCGAGTTGAGTCAAGTTGAGCTGAAGTCAGCTGGGATAGACTCCAGCCCCCCACGACTCTAATGAGGATTACGTGTTTATGGATGATGGATGGATGACTGTCTATGCAAAATGCTTTCCGAGGTTGCTCATGGTTACGCCCTCACCTGTCAAGTTTTTTATTCATTGCACTTCTGGAAATACTACCAGGACAAGAAGGACTACTTCTTCCTAACAACACAAACAAGCCTTTGTTGTCTGCATCATTATCAATGTTCAAAAATACTGGCTCTTAACAAGCCAGTAGCTAGTTTCTTCTGATGCTGGTCCAGCTGCTGTTACAGATCCATACTTGTGCTCTGTTATTACACCGTAATAAGGGTTACACATGGGCATGCTAACAAGGTCAAATCTTCTTTTTTCTACTTCTGTATGAAATAAAGGACTCTAAGAATTCTACATGGAAAATCTGCCACCGTTCAGATTGTAAACATAAAGCTTGAGTGTATAAGTGAGGGGGTTGAGAATCTACAAAACAACTCGTGCTTCTGTCACATTCACAAACTTGGACACGTTGCTCTTTCTTCTTATTGTCTACACAACAGTCTAAATATACCCCCTGATACGCCAGTCATCGATCAATAGCGAGCTCTCCGCCCACCACAGAGGAACGGAGCCAACACTGAAACTCAAAAACTCTAAATCTGTGTCATACGCCAGGCAGAACAACACCGAACATGTCAGAGCGGAGACGGGAACAAAGTGGAGGCCGAGGTGCTGAGGAGCGGATTTACAGGAGGGACTCTGTGCCAACATTTTTCCCCTAATAAACACCACGTTCTCCCACCGCCTCTCACTGAGAGGAGCTTTATTGGTTCATATCTGACTGAAGGACTGCTGCAGCCGAGCAATATTAAAGCCTCATAATATCAAACCTTTCAGAGGGAAAAGAGAAGCGAGTTGATGGAGAGGAAGGAAAAGCCCTGAGGACAGATGTGCACACAACAATAAAGCACTTTTTTGCTTAATATCAGGCATATTTGACATACAGTTATGTGAAAAGGAATAAAAATATTGGCTTTAAACATATTTCACAATCAAACTGTGACTCTCTTTGACATGCTGCCTATCAGTAAACTGTATAAACTTCAATGTATTTTGTGTAACTTGCAGTAATTGTCCACCAGCCACTGACACTGGCTTGTTTTAAACCCTTTTTCCATGCAAACTTCCTTCAACTGCAAGATGTTGAAGTGTTTTCTTGCTTGCATGTTTTGCATCCCCCCCACAACCTTTCAGTGAGATTCTAATGTGTCCTCCATAAGCTCCATTTCTTCTTCCCTTCATGGAACCGTTAGTTTGCTTTCCTGTACAAAACCCGCTGAACGGTCCACTTCTGGTTCAACTTTCAGACAGATGGGTTCATATTCTCTTCAAAAACTCTTTCTATGATGCAGAATTCATAGTTAAATCAATAACTGCAAGCTGCTTAGGCCAAAAGCGGCACAGCAACGTCAAACTGTGACATTTTTTACCACAGTTAGTGTGAGGTTCTTATCCTGAGAAGTCTGTAGCTACTGTGGCCAAAGAAACTGTCTGGAGCACATTACTGTAAAAGGCAAACTGCAGTTCTTCTATAATGTTCTTTTTTGGACCACAAAGACCTTTTAGAGACTTTTTACACGCATGCACTTTAACAGTTGCATGAGTTTCCTGCAGATGATCGGGTTAAATTCTTGGGTTCTTGGAAACGTCTTTCTACTATTTTGGGCTGAAGATGCTTGGTTGTGTAGCTGTGAACACACTGGTAGTTGAAATCCACACAGATAATTTGTGTTTGTTGTAAATCCCTCGCTAACTCATCGGTATCCACAGCTTTTTTGTTTTCCCCGATTCCTGACAGAACTTTTTTAAATCTCGGTGCAGCGACGCCACACACAAGAGGAGTCGCTCCCTGAGGAGGTTCTGACTTTCTAGATCTGAAGATGAGAATAATGTGTCATTTGTTTGATTATACTGTCTTTCTCCATAGGCATATTTTAAGCGGGGGTGTCAAACATGCGGCCTGCGGGCCAGAACCAGTCCTCCAGAAGGTCCAGTCCGGCCCACTGAACGACTTTGGAAAGTAGAAAAGTTACAGAGAAGACAGTAACTGCAGAATTAGTAAAACTATAAATTAATAAAAACTTCTACACCATGACAAGTTGTTTTGATCGTAAAGTAAAAAACCAGATTGTTCATTGTTCTTTTGTCATTTTGTCTTATTTTTGTTGTTTTCTATCTGAATTTTGTCGTTCGTCTCATGTTTTTGTCATTTTGTTTTCATTTGTACCATGTTGTTTTCTTTTTGTCTCACTTGTGTTGTTTGTCCATTTTTTGTCGCTTTGTTTCTTGCTTTTGTCATTTTTTGTCTTGTTTGTGTAATTTCTTGTCTTATTTTTCTCCTTTGTCCATTGCTTTGTCACTTTCTAACTTTTTTGTCAATTTTTTGTCGCTTTTTTTGCATTGTTTCCTGCCGTTTGTCTCATTTTTTGTCGTTTTGTTTCTTGCTTTGTCGTTTTGTGCCTCATTTTTGTCATTTTGCATCTCATCTTTGTAATATTTTGACTTTTTTTTGTCTTTTTTGTCTGAATTTTGTCGTTCTACCCATAAACTAAAATACTACATCATTCAGTTCCAGATAACTGTGACTAAATGTTGTGTTCCTTTGTAGACGCTCTGTAATCAGTAAGTTGTAATGTGTAAATGAGGATAATGTTGCTGATATTGAATTTATTTTTCTAAAGAAATTTCAGGTTGTTCATAATTTTTTGTAAAAAAAAAAAATTCCTTAAAAGTAAACATTTTCAGAATGTACTTGGAAAAAATGAAAAAATTTGGAGTTGTGGTTATTTATAAGTTATCATGCTGTGATTTGAATCCATGAAACTGGGCTCAATGACAACCCTTCTTTAAAGAGGAAAAAAATCACCAGTTTCTGTGTCTTTTTCAAATGAAGACAAATAAGGTCTAAGGTGTTAAACTGGTTTCGTGTAACATTTGAGTTTAACATCTGCTTTAGAAAGACCCAAGTGCAGAAACAGCAGACAGGTTGGAGAAAAGAACAAAATTTAATAATAAAGGAACTTACTGGGTTTTACAGGTGAAGATGCATGGAAGGCGACTGGTAATCCAGGCAAAAAACATCCAAAACAAGAGAAGGCAATCCGACGAAACTAAAAGAAAAAAATCCCCAAAAATCCACAGGAGGAAGTGACAAAGACTACCAAACCCTGAGAAGTGATCGGAGAGACAAAAACTAATGAGTGAAACCAAAAGGGAGGGAAGCAAGGGGAAAAAAACAGAAGCAAAAACACAAGGGACACTTGAAGACAGGCAATTTCAAAATAAAACAGGAAGTAACTGAACAGGGACATGAAACCTACACATGGACAAACACTGAGACACAGAAAAGGAAAACACACAGGGATGTATTACGAAAACTAAAATCAGAAACCTAAACCATGACTTCAGAGTGACTTCGGATTCTGAGAGATTGGTTTAATTAGGCAGGTATGATGCCCGCCAATTTGACGATTATAACTGCCAACCAATGGGGAAATAAAAGACAATCAGATCTGCATATAGATGTAGATATAAACACCTCTGAAGCTGCCTGATGGGAGTTCCATAACCCGAAAAGATGGACAGATAATGGAGCAAAATGAAGACAGTTACACTCTGCTTGTCTTTGCTTCTCGTCTTTCCGGATTATTGCCTCTGGACATTCCCCTTTCCAATCAAGCTTCCCATCACTCTTTTACCTCCTTTTCCCCCAGTAATTAAACCATTTGTGCCACTGGATGTGTGGTCTGTTCGAACATTTGCACCTCCCTCCATCTGTATCGCCGCTGAATCCAACGTGCAGCCATGAGGAAAATGAATTTCTAATTACGTGACCCGCTCTCTCCTATAACTGCTTCCTTCTTTTCGCTTCACGTACGTACAAACCTCGCTCTTTCTCCCCTCTGTGTTTATGAACAACCTTTCCATTTTCGCTCCGGCATCTGCATCCTCACCCCTCCGTTGCTATTCACCTGCTATCTCAGCTGGCTGCACACATCAAACTGCCTTTAAAACCCTCTTTTTTCCAGACTGCTGCCTGGTTTTATTCGCCTTATCGCTGATGGAATTCAGGGGACTTGAGCAGGAAAGTCAAACACCAGCACGTCTTCTCGACACGAGCACATTTAGGATTTTCCCCAGGCGCATACACTCTGATTGGATCTTTTGCTGTGCGTTCAGTCCTGCATACAGATGATGTACACAAACACACACATGCAGCTCTACAGATGAGCTCAGCAAAGGAAAACTTGGCCTTTGATTGCTGTATTAAGTTTCCAAATTCCGTATTGTCCAGTGTGTTCTCTTTGACAAGCAATTCTACGTTGAGATAAAGTATTTTTTGCAGGATAAAAGCCCTCAATGTTGGTACAGCTCTTAGATTATTACATATTTTGATACGAACAGGATTAAAGAGGACCAAAAAGTAGTTTTACTTTTCTCTGCGGGATCTGTGACTCTCTGCACCTTTAAGATTCATTTTTAAAAAGTCAAAGGTCAGATTTTGGAGGGAGAATCTCTGCATCTTGTCTGTAATCTGTTTTCCCCTTAACTAAAAACATCTTATCCAATGCAACCACAACTTCAGCTGACAATGTGATAAACACGTCAGGATTTGAGCAGCGTATTGATCGGAGAGTCCTCTTGAGGACAAGCCAGAGCCGGAACCTTCCATCGACACAATTACGGGAAATATCGAGTTTCTCACTTCGCTACAGGCTCTTCATCCTCTGCTGTTAACTTAAAGGAAATTCCCCAGAAAGCCACACATCAGCGCTCTGCCTCCTCCGTCCATCTATCGAGCTGAATCCCTTCCAGTCCGTCTTCATCCCTTCTGTTTATCCTAAACTTACTTCCATCCATCACGCCTGCTGGTTGCCATGGCGCCCCCCCCATCCGACCTCCAGTGTCATTGGTGCAATCAGGACAAGAAGAAAACTCAAATTATGTTTGGCTTGTGTTGCCATGTGAGGTCTTGAAACCCGCACATCTACTTCAAACCTGTCCTTCTGTTTACACCATAAACAAGAAAAGCCCTCAGAGAGCACAGTCCTCCTCCAAGGCTGCTCATTCCTCCATATGGCATTGTCAGAAATACAGCATTTGTTTAATAGTTACTGATGATCAGAAATCACAGCAACATAGAATGTGTCCATTTAATATAGATGTACCCACAAACTAAATGACCTTGCTCTGAGCACAGGTGTGTGTTTTGCATGTGTACGTTATGTACGGATACCGAATCACGTGACCTAAACATGTAGCGGACGGTGGGAATTGATGGGACTCAGAAACACCTCCACAGTTTACTCAGTTGTTCCTTGTATCATTTCTGATGGATAAGTCCTGATAAGTCCTCAGTGGTGGATCTGTAGTAGGATCACAATCATGTGATCGTCAGCAGGCAGCTGATGTAGTGTTCATTTGTCCTCAGAATTACTCAAAAACATGTCTAAAATGAGTAAAGAATATCCAAGATAACTTAAAACATGTCCTAAAATACTAAAATCCGTTCCAAGTTATTAATTGAAACTTGTCCAACAGGACTGACGATTGACCAAAATAAGTCAAAATATGTCCAAAATCATCCAGTGGTCAGTATGGATCAAACATTACTTGAAAAATGTCCTAAAAGACATAAATACTGTGAAATGACCTGAAAATTTTCCAAAATGACTCAAACATGTCCCGAATTGATTCAAAAAAATATTCAGAATTAGCCTAAAATTATTTGAAACTTTTCCAAAATGAGGTGTGTCCTAAATGATTAAAAAACTGCCAAAATGACTCAAAATAGTCCAAAATGATGAGAGTCAAGTACAGTTACAGTGACGCCGTGCTGCTAACTGGCAATGATACAGAAATCTTTAACAAATCCATGGATCCAGACTATAAGCTGCATCACTGCCAAAATTCAATCACTTGGTCCTTGTGTCATTTCTGACCTTCCCTAATTATTTCCTTCAAATCTGTTTTTGAGTAATGAGGCCAACAGACGGACAGACGGACAAACCAACGCCGATCGTCACATAACTCCGCTGCGTTCCTTGGCTCAGTAGTAATCTCCAGTTGTTTGAGCTTTTGATCAAAAAAACAATTAGATTAGTTGTAGGAGCTTCAGTAGAAATCAACTGGACTTCTCTTGTAGGTTCGTAAAGATGTTTCACTTTCACCCAAGAGGTTTCTTCTAGCCTAGCCGCGCTAGACCCATGTTTCTGAAGGCACAAGGGTCTAGGACCGCTCGACAGGGAGGGAGGCGGGCTAAAAGGTTGTCTTTCAAATCACCCTGCAGCAATTGGGTAGGTATACAACCAATCAGCGCAACGAATAGGCTGACGTAGTTCCTAGAGCGCCGGCGGATTGTGGCTAAGTCCCATTAGCTTCCCAACCAGCGGAGCCAACTGGTATATTAAGGATTTGCCATATCCCGTCGACATAAGTCCAAATACGTCTTTCTTCTCAATGAAACACTTCAGTGCCGTCCTTTGTTTATCTTTCAAGTTGAATTTTAGCTTCAAATCTTTAAGGGCCAAAGCCGAGTCCAAAGATAACTGTTTATTGTGCGCCGGTTGTTTCTGTCAGAGTCGTCGCGCCTCTGTCGTCACTTCGTTACGCCCGCCTTCTGACTCTACACTTCATGGTGATTGGTCCGGCCAGTTTTAGGAGAATCCAGCCTCGAGCCTTATGGAGGATAACTAGACCCACCCTGGCAGAGAATTAAATTCGTTGCTGTGGGTTGTCTAGCGTGGCTAGGCTAGGTTTCTTCAGTTCTAACTGACTAATGGGGAGTTCCAGAGTATAGTTGTGGATGACAGATTTTTACTGAACCTCCAACAACTACCACGTCCTGGATGACTGAGAATCTTCAGACAATTAGGTTTATTAAATCTGTTGACCACGACAGCAAAACCCCGACTTCAAACTAACTTCTTACAACACAAACCGCTTGTTTGTTCACAAAAATTTCGTTTCATAAAGCCTACAGATTCCACACTGATACGTATTAAATGCAAAAGCGTGCAGCTACAAGCGCTCATATTGATTCGTTCTCGTTCATCTCCATAACAGAAGCATAATCGTTGACATACATCTGCGACCAGTTTAATTACTTACAGTAATTAGCCAGATGCAGGAGCTCTCGTCTCTGTCTCACCTCCTCTGTCGGGATCTTTTCCTCCCTCTGTCTCAAATGGTTTCTAGCAGCATGTATGTCAACCAGCATCATGCTAATGTTGCATATACAGCAGCATGCTAATAGCCTTAAACTATAAGCAGCTACACAGACTGAGGAGTTTATTCTCACAAGAATGTGACCATTTTAAATCCCCTCTCCTCCCATTTTTATGTCTTTGTTTTGTTTTTTCCCCCTGAATCCTCTCCGACACACTGTTTCGGGGAAGTTTTCCTCCGGACCTGCATGACATTTAGCAAACTAGCCTCCTCCCTCCTGTTCAGTCGGCTAATTGAATTTGCAGCTGACTTTTAATTAACAGCGGGGCCGATTTGCATAAAGTCGGATCATTTGCATACGGCTGCCCCTCCCCCAGACGTGTCTGAGAGCCCGGCACGGAGCCAAGCGCAAAGGCTGGAAACCAACATGGGAGGGAGGAGTAAGGACGGACGGAGGAGGAGGAGAAGGTGAGGACTCTGCCAACAAAGGAGAAGAGGAAGCAGATGGGGGAAGGAGGAGACAAATGGGGGCAAACAACAACTCAGGCGAGGTAGACACGTAAATACACACTGACAAAAAACTAATATATGCACGTGTAGAGTCACAGTGGCCCAAAAAATCTGCACAGATTTTGCAGTCAAGTTAGTTAATTAATGAATCAGAGCAGGAAGAAAATAATGTGATGCTAAATAGCTGTACAAACAGGTGTTAATTGGTGGCATACCTGCTCCATGCAGATGAGATGTGATGCAACGCTGCAAAACAGAGCATGCTGCTTTAGTGGAGCTGTTGAAAAGGGACGAATAAAACACAGTTAAATATGTAACAGTGAGTTCTCCTGCATATTCATGTACATTAACCAGGATGAGCATTCGTCAAATGCTTCGTGTCCAGAGGGCTCGCTCTGCTCTGATAGCTGCCATCCATCACTCTGTGCCAGGTCTGACCAGCCAGCCGCCTGTATTTATTAATGCCCAAGTAATGTCGTGTGAATGTGGGTGACACGTCTGCACTGCAATCTGGCAGCAGAGAGGCAAAGCTGTTAAGTTGTTGGCGAGCATTAAAACATCTGCAGCAGACTCACTGTTTAAAACATGCAGTCAAGCAGATATGTCAGACAAAATCTATCTGGAAAACACAACTCTACATGTGCAAAACAAACAGTCTTTCTCTCTTTAAGTCGCCAACTTCATTAGTATCCATAAAGCATGAAGCTCATTAATGAATGTCATTAAGGCGGGGGTGCAGCGCTGGGTGGGTGCCAACAAGATGTCTGCTGGGTGGCAGGCAGGGAGGCGACGAGCTCACGGCCGGACCGAGGCAGCTGCTTCTCTGCCGTTTGTTCCCGAGGGGGACATGGAGGGAGAAGATGTTAGTGTGGAGGTCTCGGATTAGGAGACGAGGACTTCAGGTTTGCTGGAGGGTCACAACTGTGGGCGTTTCCATCTGAACGATGGGGAAGATGAGGCAGACGCCATTTTGAGGATCGACGCAGCAAGTCACCATTTCGAAGTGATTTGCATCCAGAAGTAGGGTATGTGGTTTTTAAAAACAGACATCTAAGCTCTAAGTTCATTTCAACAGTAGGAAAGCTGGCTGTGACTTGTCAGGCCACATGATTAACTTTGCTGTGAGAATTTGACCTCTGATGAGCATCTGCACGTTCTCGTGAACAACAAACAATGTCACATCAAAGTTTTTATAGTCCAAGTATGAGACTGTGAAGGAAAAATTACTCTTTTCCCTTTCTAATGTCATAATGGCCTTTAGGTATTCTCTATTCTGATGTGGTCTGTAAACTAAATCTGACCTTCTCCCAACTACAGTATAAACCCAAAGATCAGAGAGAATCATTGCTTTCATGAACTGCTGCTCTGTCGGTGACACTTCTCCCGATATCAGTAAAACTTAACCACAGTCTAAGTCATCTGGGTCTCTCTGTGTCTACCTCAACATCGCTGAACTTCCACAACAGATTACATTTCTTAAGTCGAGCAGAAGAAGTTTCCTATGAGAAAATACTTTAAACGTTTTTTTTATTTCAGATTTTTGACCTACAACATAACAGGGGGGTTGATAGAGGCTGAGTGACCACATATATGCCTGCACTTATAATAAAGACTGATAACAGGAAAAGGTCAGTTTAGTCCTCAGTATGCACGTCACCCATGTATTTTATTTTAAAAGGTTATTGAATGCATCTTAGATTTACTAAAGTTTGGCTTTCTCCATCCATCCATCCTCTATACACCGCTTTATCCTCACTAGGGTCATGGGGGGTGCTGGAGTCTATCTCAGCTGACTCAGGTGAAGGCAGGGGACACCCTGGACAGGTCACCAGTCTGTCACAGGGCTACATATACAGACACACAATCACACCTACGGACAATTTAGAGTAACCAGTTAACCTCAGCATATTTTTGGACTGTGGGAGGAAGCCGGAGTACCCGGAGAAAACCCACGCATGAACAGGGAGAACATGCAAAGTCCATGCAGAAAGATCCCAGGCCCAGGCCGGGATTTGAACCAGGGATCTTCTTGCTGCAAGGCAAAAGTGCTAACCAGTACCCCACTGTGCAGCCGCATGCTAAACCAATGTTACTTATTTCCATCCCATATGAAGAATGCAAAAAGAGGAGGTGCTCCAAGAAGTCCACGGTACCAGACCCCCCCGGCCTGTTCTATGTCCACGTCTGGACCATGGACCTGCAACACAAGAACATCTGCTCACTGTGGAAGATCACTGAGAGCAGCTTTTAGTGATTTCTATGCAGAACGCTATGATGTTTGCTGATATGTGAACTATTAAATGACTTAAGAATATGGAGTAGTGCTACTGTTTATTATTGTTCTCAAGTTTCCTATTAAATGTACAGAGTGCTACTTACTGTATTTTATTGTATTTTAAAATGTACATTCCTGCACAGAGCAGTCCAGATTATTTACCACAGATCAAGGGTACAGATTGTTGTTGTTCACTGTGTATTGGGTAGAACTCATTTTGATTTAGACTGATAGGCACACAGAACTCTATGATGTTTATGGTTTACAGCTGAGAACTAGTTGCTAAAAGTCCAGAATATTATTTCTTATTTTAGGTGTGATAATTGTCAGTAAACATTCTAAGAAGTGGAAATTAACAGGGTTGTATATAGAGCTGTTCTTGCACAATATTTGTCTCTTAACTGCCCTCAGCATTCTGTGGTTGAGCTTACTGGTTTTACATAACAGGCAGATGCTGCAGCTGATGATGCTGTAATTCACATAAACAAGGAAATAAGTCCATCAGAATTTGAATGTTAACAGTCTAAAATGAAAAGGTCAAATACAGCTTTCCTATTGGGTTAAAGAGCCAAAAAAAACCCATGAAAAATACTTTGTAAAAGCGAGAGGTCGGTAGCAGCTTTCATTTTTTCTTACAACTTTTCAGTGGGTCCCCCAAAATATCTGTTGTACCCCCCTGTGCCCCCTACTAGAAATAATCTGGATCCACCCCTGCTCAGAAGCATCTTCATTTCACTGAAAATGTCCTCTATGCTTTCCATAAATGCTCAACCTTTCCCAAAAAAATGTCCCCATTTTCCAAAAGTGGTCTCAATAAAGTGCTTCAGAAATGTTGAAATACAGTGGTGGAAAAAAGGATTCAGACATTCATTTGCGAACTATTGCATTAAAGTCTTCAAGTGCAATTTCTTTTAGTTCAGTTACAGTCAAAATACAAAACAAATCCCTGAAAAAACCCATTCAATGCTTAAAAGTGATTGCTTCCATAAAAATGTGAAAGAAATTTTGAGTATTGGGCCATTTTGGTTCCAGTGATCCACTAATGAAGGTCGTTCTTTTTATTAAAAGACACTAGTTTTGTTGCCGTGATTTGTGTCTCTGTAAAGCAGCACATTTGAAAGTTCCATCCATCCATCCATCCATCTTCTTCCGCTTCATCCGAGGTCGGGTCGCGGGGGCAGCTCTCTCAGCAGTGATGTCCAGACCTCCCGATCCACGCACACCTCCTCCAAACTGTCTGGGGGGATCCCGAGGCGTTCCCAGGCCAGCCGAGAGACATAGTCCCTCCAGCGTGTCCTAGGTCTTCCCCGGGGTCTCCTCCCAGTGGGACGTGCCTGGAACACCTCCCGAGGGAGGCGTCCAGGGGGCATCCGAAACAGATGCCCAAGCCACCTAAGCTGGCTCCTCTCAATGCGGAGTAGCAGCGGGTCTACTCCGAGCTCCTCCCGGGTGACCGAGCTCCTCACCCTATCTCTAAGGGAGCGCCCAGCCACCCTGCGGAGGAAACTCATTTCGGCCGCTTGTATCCGCGATCTTGTCCTTTCGGTCATGATCCAATTTTCATGACCATAGGTGAGGGTGGGAACGTAGATCGACCGGTAAATCGAGAGCTTTGCCTTCTGACTCAGCTCCTTCTTCCCCACAACAGTCCGATACAACGCCCGCATCACTGCAGACGCTGCACCGATCCGTCTGTCAATCTCTCGCTCCATCCGCCCCCCACTCGTGAACAAGACCCCGAGATACCTGAACTCCTCCACTTGGGGGAGGGACACCCCACCGACCTGAAGGGGGCAAAGTACCTTTTTCCGGTCGAGAACCATGGCCTCGGATTTGGAGGAGCTGATCCCCATCCCGGCCGCTTCACACTCGGCTGCGAACCGCCCCAGTGCGCACTGAAGGTCCTGATTCGATGAAGCCAACAGGACAACGTCATCTGCAAACAGCAGAGACGAGATCCTGTGGTTCCCGAACCGGACTCCTTCCGGCCCCTGACTGCGCCTAGAAATTCTGTCCATAAAGATAACGAACAGAACCGGAGACAAAGGGCAGCCCTGGCGGAGACCGACGCGCACCGGGAACAGGTCCGACTTACTGCCGGCTATACGGACCAAACTCCTACTGTGGTCATACAGGGATCGGACCGCCCTTAACAAAGGGCCCCGAACCCCATATTCCCCCAGAACCCTCCACAAGACACCCCGAGGGACACGGTCAAACGCCTTCTCCAAGTCCACAAAACACATGTGGACTGGTTGGGCGAACTCCCATGAACCCTCGAGGATCTGCTGGAGGGTATAGAGCTGGTCCAGTGTTCCGCGACCAGGACGAAAACCACACTGCTCCTCCTGGATCCGAGGTTCGACTATCGGCCGGATTCTCCTCTCCAGTACCCTGGAATAGACTTTACCAGGGAGGCTGAGAAGTGTGATTCCCCTATAGTTGGAACACACCCTCCGGTCCCCCTTCTTATACAGAGGGACCACCGCCCCGGTCTGCCAGTCCAGAGGTACCGTCCCCGACCGCCACGCGATGCTGCAGAGACGTGTCAACCAGGACAGTCCCACAACATCCAGAGACTTCAGATACTCAGGACGGATCTCATCCACCCCCGGAGCCTTGCCACCGGGTAGCTTGTGAACCACCTCAGTGACTTCAGCCTGGGTGATGGGCGAGTCTCCCCCGGCATCATCAGTCTCTGCTTCCTCTCCGGAAGACGTGACGGCGGGATTGAGGAGATCCTCGAAGTATTCCTTCCACCGTCCAACAACGTCCCCAGTCGAGGTCAACAGCTCCCCACCCGCACTGTAAACAGTACTGGTGAGGTACTGCTTCCCCCTCCTGAGGCGCCGGACGGTTTGCCAGAATTTCTTCGAGGCCGACCGATAGTCCTCCTCCATGGCCTCTCCGAACTCCTCCCAGACCCGAGTTTTTGCCTCTACGACCGCCCGGGCTGCAGCACGCTTAGCCTGCCGGTACCCTTCAGTTGCCTCAGGAGTCCTGCAGGCCAACATGGCCCGGTAGGATTCCTTCTTCAGCTTGACGGCATCCCTTACCTCCGATGTCCACCACCGGGTTCGGGGATTGCCGCCACGACAGATTTGAAAGTTCTTCACAGACAAAAATGGCTGAAACAGAGAACTTGATGCAGGAAACACATCTGAAGATAGAGAATCTCACCCAGGAAGTAGAGATGCAGTCACTCTGCAGAAATACAGACCAACTAACAGCTTGGAAGACAAACCAAGATCTGGGCATCGAAGGGTTTCTTCAGCAAGAACTGACCGCATCCGGATCCACACTGCTGCTCTGTCGGTGTGACTTCTCCTGATAACAGTAAACCTTTACTGAATCTAAGTCATCTGAGGCTCCAGTGTGCCTCTCTGCTTCCTCATCCTCTCTCGACCTTGCTGAACTTCTAGTCATATTGTTTTGCACTTCTTTTAATGAACACTCTTTAGAACAGAGGAAAAATCTTAACGCTGTAGTCTACAGCTATGACTTAGCACAACTACCCAATACGGCCTTAAAAAGTTGAACTCAAAATCGCAGAGATTTTTGAGAAGTAAGCATTTAGTCACAAAATCATGTCTTCATTCTTTTCTTATGGTTGTCTTCACGAGTGCTTATACTTCATTTGTTTTGTGATTTTTTCCAGTTCACTTCCTTAACGGAGCTCTCTGCAGGTATTTCTGGCTCTAGATGTCTTCTATGTTTTGTGTTTACTTTCTGTTTGTCTCAGTAATGGATTAATGACGGACTGGACACAGTGTAACGTCACATGAGGCTCCTTTTTGTTGATTTTGACGAGTGAATTTTTCATAAGACCAGCTGGAGTTGTTGAGGCCTGAAAGCCCTGTTTAGTCCAGAGCTCATGAATCCCTGGACAAATGAACAGACCCTCCTCACACCGTCCATGCTGAATATCTTCTTATTATCCACAGTTGTGAACAAAAGTTTACATGCACCTATCTAGACCACACATGTTTATCATTGCAGCCTCGAGTTTCCAATCATTCCAAAAGCTCTTGATTTTCTTTGAGGAACTAAAGAAACCTCAGCAGTTTAACAGACTTCCCAGCATGCATTTCTTCCAGAGTTAAAACACCATTTTATCATTGCTCATGGCGGAAACCTTATTTCTAACTAGAATAAGTTGCAGTTGTTTCTTCTCATGATGATTAAAACTGAACTATAATTGAAGCACTTTTTTTAAAATGTATTTTATTTTGAAAGTTTTGAATTGAAGCACATGTTTAAAAAAAAAAAAAGCTTGATTCTGGTGCAAACAGGCTCCAAGGTTTCTCCTCTGAAATTCTTTGTGCCGAGATGATGAAAAAAAAAAATCAAGCATAAAAAAAGCAATGTCTTAAAGAATTAACAATCATTTACTTGATGTGAAAAAGTCAATCACTACACTAACAAAGTCTAGACTGGATTTATCATTCATTTAATGTTATCTTCATTGAAAAAAAATGTTTTTCTTTCAAAAATAATTTTTAATAATAATTTTCTAAGTGACCCTAAACTTTTGAACAGTAGTGTACATGAATTAAAGTTGCTCCATAGTAGTTAAAGTTGCTTTAAAATAGTTGTCCTACACTACGGTTTGGGGTCATCCAGAAAATTCCACGTTTTCCATGAAAACTCACAGTTTTATTCATGTGCTAGCATAACTGCATAAAGGTTTTCTAATCATCAATGAGCCTTTCAACAGCATTAGCTAACACAATGTAGCATTAGAACACAGGAGTGATGATTGCTGGAAATGTTCCTCTGTACCCCTATGGAGATATTCCATTAAAAATCAGCTGTTTACAGCTAGAATAGTCATTTAACACATTAACAATGTCTGCACTGGATTTATCATTCATTTAAGGTCATTGTCATGAAAAAAATGATTTTCTTTCAAAAAATAAGGACATTTCTAAATGACCCTAAACTTTTGAACAGTAGTGTTCAGTACATGTGTTCAGAGTTTTAAAAGCATCCATAACCTCATCTCTGATTCGACTAACTTTTCATGCAGAGTTAATCATGTTCAGACTTGTAGTTTCACTCTGTGGTTAAAGGGGGTCAGGATAGTCGATCCTGGCCTTGAGTTTGCAAAGTGACTTGTGTGATGTTGAGTGATCAGAGATTTTACAGTTTCATTTAGCTTTAATCCAAAACGATGTACATCTGAGAGTAGATCCAACACCAGCAAGGATCTGGTCAGGAGAAAACAACCTGAGTACAGCCATAAAACAAGTTCTAGTGTGATACTAGAACTGCAGTAAGTACAGGCAGTGTGGGACGCGATTGGAAGTTTCTATTATTTGTGTGTCTGTCAAGTGTGAAGGTGTTCAGTTAAGGAGCTGCAGTAGTCAATCAACAGAGATGCACTCTGTGAGATCAGGCGGGTCTTCTTTCTGAACCAAACAGAGAAAACCATGTGAAACAAGCAGTAAATAAACAAATAGATCACATCATGTGATAGAAACGCACCTGCAGACGTCAGTGGGCAGCTTCCTCTTCATCCTCAGCATCTTTAGAGAGGCAGCGTCCCTCGTCTTCTGCAGCCTCCATCTTCATCCATCAGTGGACCTCAGATCAGTGATGACCCATCATCTCTGTCCTGAAGCTCTTCAACCACAGATGTGATTCTCTCCTGATCCAGCCTCTGAAGTGTCCCACTTTCAGGACACTAAACTTAGAGTCATCCTCAGCTGACACAAAAATCACACTTCATTAAAGCGCAATGCAATAAGTCCACCAGAGCGTCCACGTTTGTCCAACAATGGCCAGAGACACACAACAACCGATAAAAGTCCACTACAAAGTTGTAGCGTTCGCTATTGTCCCATCAACAGATTAAGTTTAATCATGATCTACCTCCCCTTTAACTGTTTCCTCGTAGGGGGTACTGTACATTCGTTACTGGAACTGTGTCAGATGGACAGATGGTGGGTGGGTTTATAACTCTATAGAATTACTATGTGTAAAAAACTTGGTGTTCATGTTGTTTTTTTTTGTTTTTTTCGGGTTTTACTGTTATTTATTTTGATCTGTGTGTACGCTTGTTGTAAACATTCTTTAAAATAATGAAAAATATGAAAAATCACAACCTGCAGCTGTTTTTTCTTGACATTAGCATGTTAGCTCAGATCTGCATCCTGCTGCTCTGATATCTCTCATCTGTAGCGATCCTGACGCACAGAACGAAGCAATTCTTCCGTCTTTCACCGAGAGGAAAAGATTCACTCAAGCATTCTAGTAATTAGCGCTAATCAGCGATGCACTGACCTGGTAGGCAGCCATATTGATTTCAGAGACTAATCAAGGAAAAGCTTAACGACGTGGCAATGAAAGTGCTCCAGTAAGTGATTTACACCTGTGATTAAATGCTGTGGGGGGGAAACGATCTAAAAACCTCAGATTTACTGCAGGATGGACACGTGGAATGTACGGATAAAGAACCGAGAGTTTTAAAGGAGAAACTGTAGAAAAAGTAAATATTTAAAACGTCAATCTTTATTTCTTTTAAAATAAGATAAAGGAAAATTTGTTATCAATAATACAAGTACAAAAATGTATCAGAACACAGACGAATATACAGGACAGTGACAGCTTAGGGAATTATATGTGAGAGACAAACATCCTCATTATGGAAGATAGAAGAAAGGTGAAGGATTTTAATGAAGACTAGATTTTAAAGGGACCAAAAAATACCTAAATGTGGTCGACCTGGCTCAAACCAAACTGCTCTCTTTCCAGTTTCAGCCAACTGCTAGCAAAACATTCTCCAATAAATAAGGCACTGACGGGCCTAAAAGCTGGAAACGTACGAGTGTGACTGCCTGAACGCATTTCTGAATAAATGGACCACAATTTATGACAAACGTTCACATTTTACATCGTGCATAAATACATTTTTTTCCATCTTAAACCACTCTTAAGATATTTCTATTAATAAACAAAGACATTTATAGATGGGAATCCATATTTAACATGAACATAGAACAGTTAAAGCAAAACACAGGTTGTGAGAAAAAAATAAAGTCAAACATATGATGTGCTGTTTGACAACCTTTTAATTTTAACTATGAAGAGAGATATGGACCTGCACTCCTCAAACAGGCTTTTCAAACGCAGACGATGTAGTGATCAAATGCAATAATGAATATTTTCGCTTTCCACACATGTTGGCAGACGTGTGCGCATAAAAACTGCATAGATTCCTAAAAAGCCCTGCTAAAAAACATGTAAAGAGAAAAAAGTGGACGAGTTTCATACGTTACTGAATAAAGCGACGCGTTGTTTGGTAGAAACTGGGATTTTTGGCACCACGGATGCTAACTGTAAGAATCAAGCTGCAGCACATTGTGAAGGGTTAAACTCGTCTTTGGGGGAGCGGGGTCATTAAAGAGGCACTAAACTGACGCCAACAATCCACTGAGCCGCCGGAAGTCGCTGAACGTGAAGTCCTTTAAGTTTCTATCCCACCGGTGAGACGGGAGCTGGAGTGGAGGGAAGACTGTCGATCAAAGTCTCATAGCGAATGAATTTCGCCGGCGTCTACATCTCATGGGCCGCCAGATGGTGTTCTGGGATACCGTTGGCGTGAGCCACCACTGTGTTGTTCTCATTGAGGCGCCTCACGCGGTACATTTCATAGTGGATGCTGCTGGTGATGTCCTTAATGTTCTGCATATGGGTCCTAAAAAGAAGAAAACACACAATTAAAGCTGCAAGCAGCGTTGGTCCGGTCCTCACATCCATGCTTGTCAGCGAATCCAATCATGTCCACCAGGAGGCACTACAACTGAGAAGGTATTTTGGCCTATGGCCTTTTTGATGTGACCTATCAAAACTGTCCACCAGCTGGTGTTATCACTTTGAATCCATATATTGGCCTGATAGTATGTGTTTTTCTGGCCTATGGACAACCCGGTCTCACGGGGATTCGTGAAACTGTCACGTAAATTTTTGTTTCGGTTTCGTGCGCACCAACACGATTTCGTCATGTTTTTCGTGCCGCTCACCATGAAATGTTTTTCGTGTTGCTCACAACGAAACCCGCTGTGGTAATCACATCTGAAAGTGGTTTATACCGGCGGATTCATGACGATCTAAGCTGTCCATCGGCGTATACTGCTTGTGTGATCGCGTTTGCGGCCATCGGACATTCTTTAAATTCCTATGCAAATTGGTAAGTGTACCACCGGGTTATGGTTAGGTTATGGTTAGGTTATGGTTAGGGTTATGGTTAGGGATGATGTCATGCAAAATATAGCGTTGGATTCGCCACGGTTTTACATTAAAAATATAATATACCCATTCGTTTGAAATACGTTCTGAGTGGCACGAAAAGTCCGCCGTTTAAAATACATTGTTGTGCATTTCGTGGTGAGCGGCACGAAAAACATGACGAAATCGTGTTGGTGCGCACGAAACCGAAACAAAAATTTACGTGACAGTTTCACGAATCCTCGTGAGATCGGGCTGCTATGGATGTGATGGGGGCTGGACTCTGATGACAAAGTTTGAAGCAGACTGGAGGATCTACAGCCCAGTTACACAGCATTTCCTGTGTCATGGCGAATTGTCAAAATTCCGCCAGCCCCATTTCCCCAACCTCAGACTTTTGAGGAGCATTTTGATAAATTTTGATTACCCATGCCTGGTGTACATCCTGGCCAAATTTGAGCTCTGTTGGGGTTATCCTGTTTAAGTCTACAGCTTTTGAAAATGTGCAAAAATGGGTCCAAGGTGACACACAATTCAAAATGGCTGACTTCCTGTAGTCTTTTAGGTACGGCTGTCAATTACATTTTTATGTGTCTTGACGAGTTACATGTGCCTACCAAATTTCATAGCTCTAGGGAACACGTCTTGGTTGTAGAGGCTGTTGGAAATTTTCCAGGTGGCGCTATGGAGCCATTTTGTCTCACAGCTTTACAAGTTCCATAAAATATCACGTTTTGCCAGTCCTGATTTGTGTGCAAATTTTTGTATGTTTTCAAGTATTTATAGGCCTTCACAATTGCGATTCAAAAAAACGGGAGGAAAAAATAAAAAGAAGAAACCCACGAGTTTCAGGAGGATCCTAAAGACAAACCAGCAGAAGAGATGGACCAAAGATCACGCTTGGCAACAACATTCACTGAAAGTAAACGCTGCTTTTTGCTTTTTAATGTGCACATGATGGCCATAAAAAATGTTTTTAAGGTGATCTGCTGAAAAGGAAACATTTCATAGTGACACTGCCTTTTGCATGCATCCTGTATTTTAATATAAGATCATTTAATCAAGTTTGGAAGCTGATCTTGGTCCAGTATGTAACCTACAGGAATGTGATATATGTGTGTGAAAGGACAGATATTCTCCTTTTATAATCAGTACAGCTGTCTGCAGCAGCTTGTATTCTACTTGGATTATATTCTGTGTATATTTGCTTTTCAATTCTGTTTCTTTTGCAATTATGTCTTGATATTCTGACACACTTGTGACCTAAAACTTGCAAAACTGAGCCTGAATTTCTTCTGTGTGCAGAAAGAAAGAGCTGCCCTGCTATTGTGCAGCTGTTTCTATGGCTACGTATGCAACGTGACATATATAATAATAGTAACAATATATTATTAATAGATGTATATTCCATACGTCACAGACTTGCACTGGAGTTATTTATGTTCAGTCCACCTTAAATTACACCTCATGTAAATACTGTATTTACCCATACTGTTATATTCATGTGCAGCTCTGAACAGTTTCAGCACCTTTTGTACATTATTTGTTGTCAAAACCATTTTCTACTTTATTCTCATCTCAGCGCATTCCATTTTAAATTTACTTTTATATATCCTATTTTACCTAACACATACTGTGCAGTTTCTAACTCCTCTATGTGATTTAAACATACGTTGTTTTTTTAATTGTAGAAAAAACATCACAGAGTCCCATGATTGTTCAAAGCAGATTATTTTCAGATGTAATAAGATAAACTAAGTGAACTCACCTGATGAGGAGATCCCGTAAATAGGCAAACTCACAGTGGGCGATGTTCTCAACTGCAGGAGAGACAAGTCTGGAGTTATTACACAGAATCAAAAAGGAGTTTTAATACAGCCAGAATCTGTAAAAAGCAAATGCACAAATAAATTAAAAACTGAAGAATTGTGAGATTTCCAACTTTCAAACACCCTTTGAATAAACAATCTGTAATGAACTCCTCTGTCAGTGATATTTCAGCCTTTATTCTGTACGTATCCTTAAAAAAAAATCTGCCAAAAATGAACAGTTTTATCGAAAAAAAAAAAACATTCTGCACTCGTCAGCTAACGGAGAAGTTATTTATGATTCAGCTGTGATCAGCATCACAAGACAAAAACTCAAACTTTTAGGCTGAACACAGAGCAGATATGAGAAAAGTATAGCAGCTGATTGAAAACTATATAGTGAAAAATCTGCAGCATGTAGAGCAGGGTGTCAAACATGCGGCCTGCGGGCCAAAACGGGCCCTCCAGAAGGCTGTAAAGTGTAAAAATTACAGACAGGACATTACCTGCAGATTGTAAATTTGGAAAATTATAAATTCAAAATAATTTTTGTTTTGATCAAAAAGTAAAACACTAAATTGCTCATCGTTCTTTTGTCATTTTGTGTCTCATTTTTGTAATATTTTGTCTTGTTTTGTCATTTTTTGTCTGACTTCTGTCGTTTGTCTCATGCTTTTGTCGTTTTGTGTATTTTTTGTTACTTTGTGTCTCATTTTTGTAATATTTTGTCCTGTTTTTGTTATTTTTTGTTTTTATCTGACTTTTGTCATTTTGATCGTAAAGTAAAACACTCTATCATTCAGTTCCAGATATCTGTGACTAAATGTTGTGTTCCTTTGTAGACACTCTGTGATCTGTAAGTTGTAATGTGGAAATGATAAACTGAGGATGAATGTTGCTGAAATTGAATTTATTTTTCTTAAGAAATTTCATGTTGTTCATGGCGTTTTGTAAAAAGATAATTTATTAAATGTAAACATTTCAGAATGTACTTTTTCCCCCAAAACAATCAAAACATTTGTAGGTTATTCTGCTGTGATTTTACTGGTCAAACTGGGCTGAATGTCGACCTGAACTAAGATGACTTTGACCCCTCTGAGCCACAGTTATCTACCAGTGCTGGTAAGACCTAGAAAAATGTACATATTGATAAGTTTTTATATTTGAGTTCTGCTATTTTTAGTCATGGTTATACTGTTTCTATAGAGGTGCATAATTTTATACTGCAGTGAAAAATGAGCCTACAGTGAAGAAAAATGAGTCAGGAGCAAAAACATCCAGAAACTGTTTGGGTTTCAGAAGGTTCAAACAGTTAACGGTGGGTAAAACGTGAGTGCTGTGAGCTTTGTTCTGACTGGTTAGTGTTGACTTTCCTGATCAGTCCAGCAGGTGGAGGCAGTGATCTAATCGTCCCTGCAGACACTCATGTTCATCATCAACACCAACTGCACATCTCTGTTTCTGACTTCATACTCTGAGTCTTTTAAAGAGATAAGAATAAAATATTCCCAGCAGACATGAGTGTGTGTCTGCACAGCGCACACTGCAGGAAATGAAACTTCCTTTATGAGACACTCGATAGACGGGTGGTGCCTCCTGTCTGAGTGGAGAACATAATTAAATATTGAACGCCCCATCCTACAGCAGAAATGAATGTTAACAAAAAAGAGTGAGATAAGATTTTCCAGTGGGTGAAGCTGAAAAACTCTTAAAACAAACACAAAATCAACCATTAACCTGCATGTAAAATCACTGGATTTTAAACTAAATTTCTCCCTTCCAGTGTGAGCCACTACAGTGTACTCGTTCTTTGTAACACAAAAGTAGAGGTTGGGACAGGAAGTAAACAAATGAGGCCTCTGCAGACTCACAGCAGTGTGGAAACTGAAAGCAGCCTAAGAACAGATGGTGACCTTTGATTTATTCCTTCTTTCCTAATAGAGTAACTTCCAGGTTAACTACATGATGCATATTCTGCACCATGTGCAACATCTATTTCCCTACATATACTTGAACATATGCTAGATCTGTATTTTCTACTTATGTACAATTTGTGCCATATTAAAACTTCTCACAGTATTTCTACTCATGGAAGAGTCTGTGCAACACCTGACGTGCAATACTACTATTTCTATAACTAGTACCTTTATACAGTGTTTAACAATTAGACCATAAAAATTAAACTGAAATAATGTGTTTCAAACTAAAACTTGTGTTATTTATAAGGCAAATTACAAACTGGAACAAATAATAGTTCTTATTCACATATATGAACCAAAATGTTCAGATTTTGTGTGACCTCCTTTGACCCTGAACAGCTGCGTTGTTTTCATGAACTTCTCAATCGTCTCTTCTGTTATTTATTTCCAGATAGTTTCTAGCTGTTTCCAGGGACGTGCTTTCAATGAAACTTTTGTGCGATCTATTTTGAAGTCAATAAATCCCAGATCTGTTCAGCAGGATTCAAATGTGGACTTTAACTTGGCCGGTCCATCAGTTCTAGAACTCCAGATTCCTTTTTCTTGGTCCAGTCGTCTCTGCACAGCTTTGAAGTCTGCTTGGAGTTGTTGTCTTCTTGGTGTATGAACCCACAAACAATCAATTCAATCCAGAAAGGACTCTGCGATGCACCAGGATGTTGTGGTAGACCTTCTTGTTCATGATACCGTGGATTTGAACTAATCTGCCCAAACCGTTTCCATAAATGAAACCCCGAACCATAATGGAATCTCCACCATGTTTCACTGTGATGCATCAAAATGTTCTCCGGATTTTCTGTGGACAGAAACCTGATGATGCTGATCAAAGAGTTCAAATTTGGACTCGTCCATCCAGAGTACCTACTTCGCACAGTGTTTGTGTTTCCTGGTGAATTTTAGGCGTTGTTGGACGTTTGCAAGCCTAAAATATTTTAGTAATCAGCAATGCTGTTAATTTAGGGCAGCGGTGGCACTTTACACTGGGTAGTCTTCTACAGATTTGTTAAGCACTGAATGTTTTTTTTTTTTATAGTACATTCATTAAATGTTTGCATTTTCTTTTGCTGCTGCAACACTGCAAACTTCCCCACTGTTGGCTTAATGAAGGCTTATCTTGGTTTATCTTACAATGAAAAACAAAACAACAAAGAGAAAACAGAGACTTTAAGAGCTGTACCTTCAATAGTTCCCCACTTGGTCTTCCTCCCCAGCAGCCTCCTGCCGTTGACCTGATACTCCTGATCACTGCCAACCACAGCGAACGGGATCATCTCCTGCTCAAAGTCAGCACACGGTGGAGTTAGAAATCATTCAGTGTGTTAGAAAACAGACCTGTTAGATTCGGCGCCTCACCCTGATCTTTTCGTTAATCATTCTGTCCTCTGCGTCTTCATCAAACTCCTTCTGTGGGTAAACATCGATCCCGTTGGCTCGCAGCTCTTCCCTGATCTGGTGAGAGCGAAACAACAAATCTTTAGCCCAAACCGAGGCTTTTAGTTTCAGGAGTAATTAGCTGAACACATCTGATGCAGCCTGAAGAGACATCAAACACATGTGCAGATTAAAACTAATCTGCTCCCAGAGTCTGGGATTAGTTGGTAGCCACTGCATGTGTACAAACAAAGCGGAAATCATCACAAGATGGATGCATAAACCTGATCAGCTGAGCTAATCAGGGAGATCCTTAAAGACGTTGCCGATAAAAACACACAACGAAGCGGCTTCATGAATTACAATACTGCTCAGAAGTTTTCAAAAGAAAAGCAGTTAACGGAGTCATTTTAGAGCACCTTTAACTCATAAAAACAGCTTTAACTAATAATATTAACTCTAACTAATATAAAGCAACTTTAATTCATTTAGAGCAACTTTAACTCATGTACACTACCATTCAAAAGTTAAACCAAGGTTTTGGAAAGTCAGGAGGAGAAATCTGAAGTGTTGAATGTGTTCTGACCTTCTTTTTGAAGAAGTCTCTCTCCTCCAGCGTGAGTGTATCCGCCTTGGCAATGACCGGGACGATGTTGACCACTTTACTGAGACGTCTCATGAATTCTACGTCGAGAGGCCGCAGACTGAGAAGGAAACAGACGACATTTGATGTATGAACATGAAACTGTAACAGAGCAGAACAGGTCCGCAGACCAGTTTCTGCCTGCGGGTCAGTCTGCAGGTCCAATCCAACCTGTGGGTCAACTTTGTAAAGTTTAAAAATCAAAGAGACATTAACTAAAAAAAGTAACTGATATTTTAAATTTGTCCACTGTACTGCCATGACTTTTATGTATTTTCTATGTATAAATTTTCTACATTTACGAGGCAGGAGATCAACTTACCTTAAGAATTGCATATTTTTCTGGACTAAAACACAGGGAAACATTTGGATTTGTGGTTATTTATAGTTTACTCCGCTGTGATTTTACTGGTCCGGATCACTTGAGATCAAATTGGGCTGAATGTGGACCTGAACTAAGACGAGTTTGACCCCCCTGCTGCAACACAAAGCTCTCACAGCAGAGGGCAGAGGTTCCCAACTCTTCTCCCAGACGGAGCAATAACTGTAACATATGTACTGTCCTATCCATGACCTATTATAAAGCATGTGTGAACAGCTGCTGGTTGAGGCTGCAAGGACGTCCGTTTAGGAGCTTTTCCTGCGGCTTCAGAAAGCATCTGTTAGAGCTGTGGATTGTGTCCTGGCTAACAACACTCTGACAGAGACTGCTCCATGTCAACAACAAGTCGTGTGCACTCAAGCGTGAGCGCAGTGAAAAAGACAAAAGAGCAGAATTGATTGCATGCACCCAGACACTCTCAGACTCCGTGTCTCTGGTGTCCTTCCTGCCGCTCTCCCATTAGGCTTTTTAAGGCGAACCCTGAGCAGCTGCTGGCCAGGCCATGTGACATCTGCAGCGTTGGATCCACATGAAACGCTGCAGACAGGGGGCCGATTCACACCGAGTAAAGACAGGCCGTGACACAGAAATGAACAGAGGTGCAGCTCTGTGATCAACCGTCTTTGTGCTGAGAAGAGTCTCACCATCCACAGCTGCTTTGACATTTTCATAAGACAGGTCGCTGCTCTGGACTGGAGTTACACAAACAAAAAAGAAAGCTCCAGTGAATCTATCACTTGATGGACACATGAGACAGTGTGAAGCCTCCCTCTAGCTGCTCGTATCCCCCGACCCACTGAGCTCTGATCGGCAGAAGGAGGGCCGATTGTGCCGTTCGATCAGAGCCAGATGTGTGCTTGTAAGAAATCCAGGAAGAAACTTGGGATATGGAGCTGCTCCAGGGCCTGGAGAGAGCAGCCCATCGTTCCTGTGTGCTTTGGAATGGAGTTCTGGGATGTGTTGCCTCGCTCGGAGCGGAAAAGTGTAGCGGTGGGTGTGTGTCCGATACGAGGGTTAACAAAGGAGAGATATGTAATCTGCCAAGGAAAGCGGTGGAGTTATGTGACGATTGCCGTTGGTTTGTCCGTTTGTCTGTCCGTCTGTCTGTTAGCTACATTACTCAAAAATGGAACAATGGATTTGGATGAAATTTTCAGTGAAGGTCAGAAATGACACAAGGACCAAGTGATTAGATTTTGTCAGTGATGCAGCTTATAGTGTGGATCCACAGATTTGTTAAGGATTTATGTATCATTGCGAGATAGCAGCACAGCGTCACTGTAACCATGACAACCAGTGAACACTACATCAGCTGCCTGCTGACGATCACATGATGGTGATCCTACTACTACTGTGTCATTTTAAGATGGAACAAATGATAAAATTAGATGAATAAGACGTGTAAATCAGATTTTAGAGCTAACAATAAGGTTGGAAGACCCAACATGTGAATTGAATTTATGTATACAGTAAATAATCCTGTGGAAAGCGGCAACCCAACAGAAGCCCATGGAGCCCAGATAAGTCGTTAAGACTGGAAGTGCATGCCCTCGCTCTGAAACCAAGTTCACCCAGAGCTAGGCAGAAATGATGCTAACCTAGCAGAAATAAAAAAGGAGAGGTGGTCAAACTTTGATACGATTACGTCGTATACATCCTGATTGAGTCATAAGACGATGGGTTGTGGCTTCCCAGAACAGAAGAGGAGTGTTTAGGAGAAGTTTGCATGGGTATATAAGATGATGTAACACTTTGTGTAGTTAGTTAAAATCTCAAGACTTTGCTCCTGTTTGTTCTTAAAGCCTCTGCATTGGATAAACATTCACATCAGATTCTGAAGACTGCTTGAAGACTCTTTCTTGAGAACTTTTTGAAGACTCCAACTTTTGATCCAAAATAGATTTTTGACTACATGTCTGACAAAACTGTCTGATCATTACTGGCCTTTAGCAGACAGACTGAGTCACAACACTACAAATCCACCACTGAGGACTTATCGTGACTTATCTGTTGGAAATGATACAAGGAACAATTGATTAAATTGTGGAGGTGTTTCTGAGTCCCATCAATTCCAGCCACCCACTACATATTTATGTCACGCCATTCGGTATCCGTACAGAACATAAAAATGCAGAACACATGCCTGTGCTCAGTGCAAGGTCTTTGTGTTTGTGGGTACATCTATATCAAATGGACACATTCTATGTTGCCATGATTTCTGATCATCAATAACTAATAAACAAATGCTGCATTTGTGACAATGCCTTCTGGGGAATGAACAGCCTTGGAGGAGTACTGCTCTCTGTTCTTTTCTAGTTGATTCTGCTGCACATTTAAAGACTCGAGAACAAACAAAGGCATTCAATATTTGCAGACATGCACAAGCCAAACACTGTCACTGTCTGTAACAATAGCAATATTGACGTTTCTGTTGATGTAATTGTTTGGTTTTGTCACACTGGATATGAGCATGACATCTGTTTACATGGAAACTCCACAGGAGCCTTCAGGCTGCAGGGAGCTTCGTATTTACTGTACAGAAACAAGAGCGGCTTTAATCTTAACAGCTCTCGGCAGGGAAGAGAAACTGCTTTGGAAACTCAACTGCAATAGTGTTTACTAATGCATCTATTTAACTATTTTTGTCTTTACCAGTGTCCGGTGGGAGGGATGAAATATATGCAGCAGTGGACTCTGGAGTCGGGGATCCTTTTCTTTCTGTTGATGTTGATTTCCTCCTGCAGGTACGCCTCGTACTGGTCGTTAATGAACTTCATGATGGGCTGCCAGCTGGGAGGGAAAGAACAATGAGGGGGAGAGGAAAGAAGGATGCGAGGTAGAAGGGGTAGAGGAGGGAGATGAGGATGCAGGGTAAAAGAGCAGGAACAGGAAAAGTGAGATAACAGGAAAGGAGGACAAAGGGAGGAGCGTCTGGTCAGATGCTGTCATTTCAAAGCCCACTGGTTAATGTGGTGACGGAGAAAGAGTGCAGCGTACCAGTTCTCGTTGTTGATCTGGTCTCCAAAGCCTGGCGTGTCGATGACTGTCAGCTTCATCCTCACTCCTTTCTCCTCAATGTCTGCAGGGAAAAAACACAGAGTCGGTGCCAGCACGGTGTATATTCTAACGTCAGAAACGCCTCATAAATTCAACAATAGAAACCAAATGTTTTTGAAGTAAAAACGATCCTGCAAATCCACTGACTGTTTATCGAACAGAATTTATTCAGAAACTGATCTGAGGAGACAGTTTGGAATAAAGAGCTACCAGGACCAGTCATAAAAACTAGCATTAGAGGGAGGAAGAAAGAAAAGTAATGAAAGAAGGATAATGAAAGACAAGCTGTGGAGCATAGATGGACACAGAACAGTTCAAAAGGTGGCAAACAGAAGGAGTGGAGCTGCTGAGGAGGCCCATACCGTGACTGATGGACTTGATTTCGATGGTCTTGGGGATCTTCTCCTGGGCTGTAGCCAGCACCGACTTACGGCTGACCTTAGACTTGAACAGCGTGTTCATCAGAGTAGACTTTCCCAGGCCACTCTGTCCTGTAGGCACAAAGGCAGACAATGAGAAAACTCTTCTGCTGCTGCTTGTAGGTACCCAACGGTTCACAGAGTGGCGCCAAAACAAATCCCAACGAGATGCAATGATAATTTTCCACAGCAAAATGACTTTAGGTAGAAGTGGAGACGAGATGAAAGGAAAAGCAGAACAATTCTTTTAACCCTCTGATCCCAAACCAACCGAGTTCTACATATTGTCTTTAAAAAAATGCCAGAAATAAACTAGATCATGTTAAAAAAAAAAACAATTAAATACTCAGTGCTCCTTGGCGAAACTGGAAAGCTATCAGTCGCGAGACAAAACTTCTGAGACTTTTCAGTTGAACTACATTGAACTGCAGGCTGTGCTTACACAGAGCAGACAGATTAAATTCAAGATTTAAGGGTTTTATTTGTCACAAGTTCATGCAGTCTGTGCAGTGAAAAGCAAAGTGATGTTCACAAGTTTGCACAGTAAAAATAAGACATTATAACATGAGCAAATCTTTAAAAAACAAGACAAAACTAGAAAAAAAGTCACAAATAATGAGGTAGAGATCTCAAATTAAAGTGCAAGAGTGCAGTTGTGTGTCTGTTATGTTTGCTATGCATCAGAGTGTGTGTGTGTGTGTGAGTAGATCTAGGTGATATTTACATGTTTACATTAGTCCAGTGTGCTGCAGCTTTGAGATGAGCTGCTGTGATTGGAGATAGAAGATAAATGCATTGAAGAAAATCAAAAATGTAAGTAGTAACCTGAAATGTAATCTTGGAACTACATAGAATGGATAGTCAAAATCTTTAGAATTTCACAGACACTAATAAAATATTCATAGTTTCTGATAAAAAAAAGTTTCATGTAAATCACAGACGGTTGAGCAGAATTTTTTGTGAATTTTGATGATTTTAGATCAAGCCTCCTAAAGTATTTTTTAATTCCTCTGGAGAATTTCTGGGCACAAATCGTGGATAAGTTTACATCCTTTATGACAGTAGAAATAGTTCAGAGAGGCGACCCATTAAAGGCCATTTATTGCAGCCATGTAGCTCACAGCGCCACCTTCTGACCAGAACACAGTTTACCCACTCCATAACGGGACTAATTTATGTTTTATTTGAAAAGTTCACTTCAGATTCACTTTCCAGTGATATGAAATAGCTGGAAAGTGTAGAGTCAAGTATTTCTGACATCTGTGTGGAAAATCTTGTACATGCTGATACCAGGATTTTTCAATTTTCATAACATAATCAATTTAAAAAAAAGTGTTTTCTTTTCTTTTTTGTATGATCCACAGCATTAGAACTTTGTTAAACTGCACAATACATTTTAGATTTCTCTCTTCTAGTCATGGCTGTGATATTTCCATAGAAGTGCAAGACTTTATATAGGAGTGAAAAATGAGAAACCAGAAACTGCTTCAGCTTCAGAGGATTATAATTTGCATCTTCTTTAGTTTCACAACTACATTTTCAGGGCACTGACTGAACAGATTATTACATGAAAAGCAGTAATACAGTGATGTAATGCTCTCCTGAAGTTTTACTTTTCAGCGGTCTGTCTGCATGGATGAGACCATCTGTGACCTCTGCACTTCATCCTAACTCTGCTGTGGGTTAATGAAGAGGGGTTTGCAGGGGCCCGCTGGGAAAAGACCATTCACAGTTCAACCTCAGGTTAAGTCAACACCGAGAACTTCGCTGTTTTATGGAGATGCACTCTCGAACACAGTCGCATGCTCCGGCAGTCTGAAGCACACAAACATGGACCTGGACGGCAAATATGGAAACATACAGCTTTAAGTTTAAGGATTCAGTATGTCGACATGATAAATGTGCATTTTATCTCCCGTAGCTCTCTGGAAGGACTCTCCACTCTCTGTAACAGCTGCATTTTCTAAGGTTTCTTCGTCCAACATTCTACCGCTAACAACCATCACAACAGGGAAGTAGTGCCAAAATCCCACACTCGCCTCCTCTATGTGGCCAAAGCAGAGCAGACTGAGTTTAAACTGTTTCACAATATATCTGGGGACGAACTTAACTCAAAAAGACGGTGAAACTAAATTGTCAGAAAATAATAACGATACAGAAAAAGGAAAAAGAGAACAAAATTAACTCAAAACCACAGATCAATTAAAATTTTGCAAACATTTCTGCTGCTGCTTCTTTTGAAAGCAGAGACCACCAGACTGAAAAACAGTTTCCATCCACAGGCCACCAGGCTACTAAATCACTGACTCAATATCTATACAGAGCAATATTTTGCCCATATCTCCTGTATTTGCACATAGCAACTCCTGTGTATATGACAGTATTCCACAAGATAGCAACATTTGCACTAAAATGTATTTATATACATTTTAACTATTTTTTATTATATTCTATTTTATGTAATTTTATTTATTATTTCAGTTGTGTGCAGAGAACTCGCAAAATAAGACTTTCATTACTTAGGGTAACCACTGTGTTTATGAAAATAAAGTTCTTGAATCTTGAATCTTTTTGTTTCTGAGTGCGTTGTTTTAATCGTGCAGCTGCAGCATTTAGTCATCAATATGAGAAGTCTCATAAAGCTGTTGAGGAAATTTCACTCTCGGTTCTGCAAAGTTTGCTGTAGTGGGGCGTTTATCGGTATTCCGGCATACGGTGGGCTTACCAACACAGAGCATGAGCCTGTGAAGGTAAGCCGACCCAGAACATTTGGAGATTTCCCATTTCATAGGGATGTCAGAGGGTGGATCAGAGGGTAGGGAGGGGCTGTATGCAAATACAGAGGGTCAGACAAAAGGAACATCTCAGAGAAAAGGGTGGGGATTGTAAGTAAATACCAAGGTAGACAGTGGTTAATTTGCGTATATTTGAATCAAGGGTAACAAAAGGGCAATTGGATAAGAGGAGGTAAGACGGGGGGGTATTAACCTGGCAATAGCCAGATTAATAATTGTGCAGTACTTGATAGTACTCCACAATATCAATCTGGGACCGCTCCATGTAAATCCGTTCGGAGGAAAGAGGCACGGATTGGACAATGCAACAGTATGTCCCGCCTCTGACAGGTTTGGTTTTAGCCAATCGCGGGATCTTCACAACGAGCGGAGCCAATTAGTAGATTAAACTCTTACCAAAACCCGTAGGTAAAAAAGCACAAACATCTTTACCGTCCAGAAATGCGCAAAGTGCCTCTCGTTGTTCTTCCTTCAAAGAAGCGACAGGAGATTCAGCTAAAACTGACTTAATAGCAGCATCTACACGATCGTTGTCCTCCGTTGCCGTGTTTGTTTTGATCTACTGGCGCTTGGTGTCGTCTTCACACCCGAATATCCCGCCCCACACACCAATACTGCTGCGTGATTGGCCCGTGCCAACTTGGCTCTGTACGAACAGTGAATGTGGGAGCGGAGCAAGATGGTTTCTTGAGAGATTTGTGAACTCACAAATATCGCGAGAAATCAACTTGCTGGCAAGGTTAGGGGGGTACGGCAGACGGTAACAAAGGATGAGTCTGGTAAATACTTGCAAATAGCAAAGGATGTAGGAATTGTGGATAACCATGGGACACTGAATGAATGGGTGACATGTGACAGTGGTACCAAAGGTGTGCTATTTTCTTCATCAAAGCTGTCGACCCAATCATCCACTCTTTAAACTCATCACTCCTTCCTGCGCCGCTCTCATTCTTGTGGCAGAACGCACCTGAGAGTAAAAACTACATGGAAACCGAGTTTGTTTAATTCTGTTTACCGCTGCAGCGTTACACAACCGAGTCTCATCCCTGAGGCTGCTTCTCAACGGAGACACACTGACATCATCCAGAGGAGGCGGTGGGTTTTATGGTGGCCTGTCTACTGAGAAGGTGTGTGTAATTAGCTGCTGCTTTAAAAAGTGTTGGATCACAGTGAAGAGGACTCAATGAGAAAGAGAGTTTTAAATCCTGCTATGTGTGGCTGCTTATTAAAACAACCTAGAGGCCTGTACTTCTGTCAAACTTTGATTAGAGAGAAAAGTGTCATATCTGAATAACAGGACTGACAACAGTTGGTTGAGCTTTGAGATAAGCTGATATAAAACTTAGAAAAATGACTGTAGAGTCTGCACATGATGACAAGGCTTGGAGGATAAGGAAGAGAGAAAAAATCATGGTAAAAAGTCCAACCTTTTGTTGTGGATACAGAGGAGTAATGTCAAAGTTTTATGCACAAATCTATCTTCTTTTTTAAGTTATATTTTATTAGTCCAAATAGAGAAATTCATTCTCTCCATTTCAGCAAGCCTTCATATAAGCATCAAGTTGCAGGAATGTTAGTTTTTGAATCTTTTTTTTTTTTTATTTCCAGATGCAACATGTACACTCACACACTCAATGTATGACAAACTTGCGGTTACATCTGAACTTTTAACCCCAATAACAACAAAAAAAAGAAAACTGAGGATTGTATCAACCCTGTTAATATCTTAAAGAGTAGTAACAATTTTTGTTAGTGAATAGTTTCCCTTCAGATAAAAGGTTGTTGTTGTTCCATAGTGGAGACGACCTACACCAACCACTTTTAACTTTTAGAAAATTTCCTACTGATCTAAACACTTTCAACATTAGGATGTAATTGGACCAAAGTATAGACCGTATTTCTTGGTAGACATGCCTGTAAGAAGAACGTCCTTTAACTGTATTGGTGCTATTAATTGTTGTTCTAAGTTTTTCCATGAAGACATTTTTTCCTCCTCAATCGAGTAACTGACACTCTTTGATAGGAAAGCCCAGTGATATAATTTAAAGTTTGGACACGGCATTCCTCCATCTGGTTTTTTGTATTGAAGATCAGACCATTTTATGCTGGGGCTTCTTCCATTCCAAACACAAGTCTGCAACAGGGAGTCTCCAGCTGGGGGTGCAAGTAGAATCATTGAGCTGATAAAGTTAACGCGGGGTAAAACATTCCTTTTGATGACTGAAATACATCCTGGGACTGACGCTGGCAGGTGTCTCCATCTAGTGATGTCTTCTTCTATCTTTTTTCAGAATTAGACAATAGTTTGTCTTTGCCACTGACGATAATTTATACCCAAATACAGAACCTCATTTACCACATTGGGGAGTATAGACACTGCATTTTTGTCTGTTAATCAGCATCAATGCAGATTTTGAGAAATTAACTTTGTATCCTGAAAGGTATCCAGATTTTCCAGTATTTTTGAGACATATGGGAGGGTAACTTGAACATTTGCCAAGTAAACCAGTGTATCGTCTGCGTACAGCATGACTGAATGGGAAGTTGAAGGGGACACGTGAAGGGAGTTTCTAATCATTTACGCAAGCGGTTCAATAGATAAAGTAAAAATGAAAGGAGACAATGGGTCATCTTGTCGCGTGCCGCATTTTATGTCGAACAGTTCTGAGAGGCTTCCTCTTACACACATACCAGCAGAAGGATTAGCATACAGAAGTTGCAGGAATATTTCTAATACCTACCATGCTTTCTGTGGTGTGTAGGAATTCAACTTCCTCTCTGCTGCTGACAGGCTAAACCAGGACATATTTCAGTGAGAGTGCACTTCCTCTACTTACCCACAACCATAATGTTGAGCTCAAAACCTTGCTTCATGGCCTTCCTCCTCATCTGCTCCAGGATGGCGTCGATGCCCACGTAGCTGAAGTCCACCGCCGTGGGGCCGCCGGCTTTCTCCCCGTACAGACCGCTCACTGCTGGGGACACCAGAGCGTCCGGCACCACCGCCTCAGACATGCTGCTGTAGCTGGGAAACACCTCAGGTCCTGATTAGACACACAGAGAGGCAAGGATGAGTTTGACTGGAAATGTTTTGTAATATAGAGGAACGAGTGGAAGGGAGGTGGAGAGAAGGGACAGAAAAAAGTCTGATTAGCAGCGCTGGGAATGGAAAAAAAACAGTAGGATGAGGAAGCAGTCGAGAGAGGTGAAAACATCCACAAGTAGCAAGAATTCAGAGGAAACACTGATAAGACAACAATTTACTGAAATAAGCTGTTCAATTAATCTTCCTGATGCATGAAAATCACATTATGGCTCAGCGGCTTCTTAAGAACTTTTGGAATGAAACTAAACATAAAAAATTGGTTTAGTCACCTACTTTTTAATCAAACAACAACCACAACTTTTGAGAAGCCATGCAAGCAGCTCTGTGAGGTTGAGCTTTTAGCAAAATGCTAGCATCAATATACTAACGAAGGCCGTAAAAGATTTTTACAGTGTTCCTCTTAGTTAACTTGCTAATTAGGATTAAACACAAAGTACAGCTGGGGCTGACGGGAATGAAATGAGTTTTGCAGGTGTTTGGTTTGGCCGAAAGCTCCAGTGACAATGTTTTGGTACAGAATCAAAATTTTCTCCACAGATTTAGTTAAACTCATGTGGCTGCCTGGATACACCGCATATTCTTTATGCTATCTCTGCATCCTGCATGCATTTTCTCTCTTTAATTTCAATTCACTTGTATTTCTACAGCACCAGTTTACAACTTGAGTCATCTCACGGCTCATCACATAGTAGGATGATCTCTGCAAACTCCCAAAATGTGCGAATTTCGACTGCATAATTTCTGGTAGTGGGGGACTGCTTTTCTTGAATTTCCTTTGGGATTAATAAAGTATCTATCCATCTATCTATCTATCTCTTTCCTTAAATTATGTGGGAATAAACCTCTGGCAGAACCACGCTCGGGAAGAGACAATCTCCCTCGACTGCTTAGGGTGACGATAAATTAGAGAGGGAAGTTCTGACTTGAAGTAGTGATTTATATTCTTGCTCTGCCATACTGTCTTCTATTCACAGAATAAGTTCTTCTTACAAGGTGTGAAATTGCATCATGACTAAACATGCATTTGCACAATTCATCTGAAAATTAGATAATCTAAGAATATTCACAATAAAAGATACGAGTAGAGGATATTTTGACCTTTCATCATTCCATTAATATCTGGACAAAATTTAATCCATGCAACAGTCAAGACATATTTCAGTATAATCCTAAAATGTCAACCTAAAGGTGCCACCGAGGTAAATGTCAGAGAATCACACAAGTCATTAGAATCCACCCTCTGGGAATCATAAAGGTCTGTGCAGAATTTACAGCTGCTCCATTTAATGCTTTATGTTTTAGTGTGGAACTAAATGCTAGCGTGGCTAAAAACACATCCTGACTCTGAAACAGAGGGAACAACTGGTCTCCTGCCAACACAGGCTCTTGACTCATCAGAAAACTATTAGAAAATATACTCTGTAGTATTAAAGCACTCTGGACTTGGCAGGAGGTCGCCTCTGCAGTTTGTTTTATACCAATGATTAGCTTAATGTCCTGCATACGTGTCTAATCACAAGACAAATATTCAACCTGCAGTGTGCTCACTGAGGTATGCAGAAAGTGACTCCACCAGGTGAAGAATTTACTCTGCAGTGTTTATGTCTGTATGTTGGCGGAGCTGCTGCCCCTCTGAAGGCCTCCCTGCTGCCTCGCTCTGCATCGTGTCGTGTTACTGTCCTGTTAATGCGAGAGGCAAAAAGAGGGAGACTGCCGAGGCAGAAACCTGATCCACTCTCACACACAAAACACAGAGTACACGCCTGAGTTTGTGCATTTAAACATGACCTCACTCACACAGCTGACCTGTAGCTGCACACATGGACATGCGAACATGAACATACACTCAGACCGCCTGCCGAGGACTTAACAGCAAACACTCGGCCTGCGACGAGGAGGAGAAGAAGTCCAGACGGCATGCCAGTCCGCTCGTATCGCTGAGTGGATTAACCCTTTAAGACCTACCATTGAGCCAGTCCACCAGGACATATTGTTACATTTTTATATACTGTAGTGCATTTTTTTGGAGTATTTTTATTTTCTTTACATCAATATAACCCTTATAGCCCAAGTTTTAATAATATGTATTGGCTTCTGACTTAACTACTACAATAAATTGCTTAAAAGTGCAATAAACCTAAAAAAAAATGTAAATCATTTATTTATTTTACATATCTTTCAAAATACAGAAATTGCATATCTGTAGCCCTCAAATATATAAGAAATTGCACAATATCCCATTTTCTGGTTTATAAAGATTTTTGATATGTGCATTTTTACAAACCCATCACTGCAATGAAAAAGTGCTCTGAGACTTGGTGAATGTGTGAAATATTAGTGAAAGTCCCCAGATTTTATATCCAAAAAGAATAATCGATCTATCTTATCTGGTTTCAAATCTAACACCAATCAAAGATGAAAATACAGTCGTAGTACCCGCTCTATGCTGGGTTAAATCAGTCCACACACTTCAGACTGGCACTACTTTGATTAATGGGCAAAAAAAAAAAAAAAAAAAGAAAAATGCAGCAGCTGAAACTGAAAGCTAGTTGCTGCTATAATGTGCTCCATTGTGTGCATCCATGTGCCATTGAGACCCACCTATGGAAGCAGCTCTCCTGGCCTCCTCCACCACTTCCCCATCCTGTTCCAGCAGTCAGTCAGCAACTTACCGCGACTCTCTGCTCTCCACCTCCCCAAAACCTCTGCTCTGCTGCTCTCTTTCACTCAACCTCACCCTTTCCTCCCTCCTCTGGCCGATGCTCTGTCATCAGTTTCCCCTCTGCATCTCATCCATTGTCTCCCCCTTTTACCTTCCTCCCTCCTGCTGCACATCTGGCTTTCAGTTTGAACGTTACATTTGTGCCACATTTCTTGGGGCTATCTCACACAACCTTTCATCCTCTGAGTGACACTGTCGATATCAACCCCTCTTTCTAGTGCCTTTGTGGCAGTTATGTGCTGTAAAAAGAGACCAGAGGGGAGCTTCACCCGAGGCTCAAAACCAACAAAGCATCAAAGGAAAGGGACGTAAAACGAGACAGTATCAGCCTCAGTGTTGTCACATATCTTTAAACAGCAGCAAAACAGTAAATATAACCGTCTTGATGATTAATAAACGGAGAATATACTCATTTGCAGCTTTCTATTGCTCCAGCTGCTTCCTCTTGAGGATTTACTGTATCTGTAGATATGGAAATCCTGTTTTCTTTTTTTTTTTTAGAGATAACAGCTCATCAGCACCCTTTCCTTAAGTTAAAGCACCAGAACAGCGAAGTAACCCCTGCAAAGCTAAATCAGCTCAATAAAAATATACCAGATATATGTGTTAAATGCACAGAGGCAGAGCAGAAAGATGACAACATTTTGGGAAGACATCAGAGCCAAATGTCTGAAGATTACTTCAAAATGAATTTCATTAGGTTTGGTCTGTTTCCAAAAGAACACAACTATAATGAACAAATACTGATGAACCTCAGCTTTCTAAACACTAAAGACACCAAATGTTACTCGGTACAAATAAAGTTAAACCTTTCACTCAAAAGAATAATATACGTACTGAAAAAATATTAGAAGATTTTGCCATAAATCATGCAGACTTTATTGAGAAAATATCTCAAAGACTTACTTCAAAAAAAAAAAAGAGTATAACATGCCATCTATTTGTTGAGCGTTTGTGTACACTATTCTGCTTAGCAATTACTTTTTCTCTCTATGTATATGCTTGAAAATAAAAACAAAAGTACCAAGACATAAATGCAAAAATGCTTCACAACAAATTAAAGTCCTGCTCAAGTTAAAGCACAGAAACAAAGGAAGCAGAAGGTAGTTTAAGAGTTAAAGTTCTGGTTTGGTCCCTGTGACTGATGTATTATTGTATAAATGACATCATTAGATCATTAACGTGTGTCAGTAGCAGGAGGAGCCGGTCTGAGCTGCACTTTTACAAACAGACAGCAGATAAATCAGAGGCGTCGTCAGATTAATGACAGCGGAAAGAAGAAAAAATAAGTTCTGATACACAAATCTGCTTTCAGTTTGTGGACTTTTTCCTCTAATCCAGATCATTTGAACATTTATTGGAATTAAACCGTGTGTTCAGAGGGGAAAAAAAAACAACTCAGTTTGTTGGAGCTCAGACTTCCACATCGGACGCCAAAAATACTGAAAACCACCGGATTGATCTTTAACAGGCTGTTCTGTTATCCATTGTGTAAAGTCTTCATGTTATAAGTAACTAAAGATGTAAAACAAATGCAGGAGGGCAGAAAGTTCAGTATTCCCCTGTGATATATAGTAAAGCAGAAACAAAGTATCATAATAGTGTATAAATAATGGAAACAATCATTTATTGTAGGTATACTTGCCGATACAATCCAACATAATCCATATTCTCAGTGTTCAAACTTACATATTGTCAGACAAATAATCAAAACCAATTTTTATCTGGATTTCTATGACATATAATGTGCTCCTGACAGTTTTCTCTGCTCTGAATTTCCATTTGTTGTGTGCTCCTGCAGTTACAGTACCTGCATTTTATACGAGGACTTCCTGAAATAAGTGTCTCATTTCAGAGAACAATGCTGACCACATTTATTGTATCAACAAGCTGTCTGTCCTGTTTAAAACGCAGTAAACACACACCGATCTCCCTGTGTAGCTGGAAAAACACTGAATCTGGGAGGGAACAGGGAGAGCAGTATAGCTGGTAACGCACCGCTTTCCCAGAGAGAAGCAGCGAGGCTCTTCAAAGCTTTGACTGTCCTTTGTGAATCCAAAACCACCAATTTTCTCAGGGCCGTAAACAACTTGGCAAACACACAAACAAACTGTGGGAAACCCAGCAAAGATAACAAATCTCTTTCATTACAGGTAGTAAAGCGCTTCGGTTCTGTCATCAGTAAAACTACAGATCCCAGAGTGCAGCGACACAAGAATGTTAAGCTTTGAATGAATCTGGTTGCTTTCACAGCGAGTCCAGGACTTCAGAGTGACCCAGCATCTGGACACGCAGACCATTTGTTCTTGCAACATGCTGCAGACCTGTAATGGATTCTAACCCGTAAACACAGGTGTCTGGAGGCAGCCGGTTGGAGTGAATTTTTAAAACATCGGACCTCCACCAGTAAAAAGTCGGATCCTGGTGGTTTACCAGCTGGTGGACATCATCCCAAACGTACCAAACGCAGTGATCAATGCAGAATGCCGGTTCATGTCAGGTTAAATAGGGATGGAACAGACGGCACAAACATTGCTTACATTTTTCATGGTCATCCAACCAAAGGGAATCAAAATAAACAGATAACATCTTACTGAAAAGCACCTCCCTCACATACAAGAACAGTAAAAGATCAAATTAATCTAATTCTCATCTTCACCTAAATTACACAACAAACAGTCTGTCCTTCTCTGGAGCAGCTTTAAACCTCCCAGTCTCTAAAGCTAACGGTTCCTGAGTGAAACTGAGCCCACAGGGATCTCTGAGATTTGCTTGAATTATAATTCACAGGGTTCCACACTGTATCTATCCTTTATAAGAAGATAAGCTCGGAATTTCTCCGCCACGCAACAGCGGAGTTATGTGACAATCTGCATTGGTTTGTCTGTCTGTTAGCAACATTACTCAAAAAGCAGACTAATGGATTTGGATGAAATTTTCAGGGAAGGTCAGAAATGACACAAGGACCAAGTGACTACATTTTAGCAGTGATGCGGCTTATAGTCTGGATCCACGGATTTGTTAAAGATTTCTGCATCATTGCGAGATAGCGGCATGGCGTCACTGTAACCATGACAACAAGTAAACACGACGTCAGCTGCCTGCTGATGATCACATGATTGTGATCCTACTACAAATCCACCGCTGTGGACGAATCAGGACTTATCTGTTGGAAATGATACAAGGAACAACTGATTAAATTGTGGGGGTGTTTCTGAGTCCCATCAATTTCTGCCGCCTGCTGCATATTTAAGTCACGTGATTCGGTATCCGTACATAACATACATGCTCAGCGCGAGGTCTTCTTGTTTATTTTAGTTAAAGTTGATCTACATTGCCATTCAAAAGTTTGGGGTCACCCAGATAATTCCATGTTTTCCATGATAACTCTCACTTTTATCCATGTGCTAACATAACTGCACAAGGGTTTTCTAATCATCAATGAGCCTTTCAGCACCATTAGCTAACACAATGTAGCATTAGAACACAGGAGTGATGGTTGCTGGAAATGTTCCTCTGTACCCCTATGGAGGTATTCCATTAAAAATCAGCCGTTTACAGCTACAATAGTCATTTACCACATTTGCTATGTCTACACTGGAGTTCTGAATAATTTAATGGTATCTTCATTGAAAAAAAACTGCTTTTCTTTCAGAAATAGGGACATTTCTAAACGACTCCAAACTTTTGAACAGTACTGTGTATTTGATGTTTGGAGGTTCCCATCCTATATCTCTACTAATTGCCAAAGTAATGCCGAAGTAAATTGATGGACTCCCAGAAATGATGCTCTGTAGTACAACTTGTGTGTCGCCAGGAGTCCCAACCACCAGAAGCAGTGAGACACCGGACAGACACATGAATTGCATAGTTATGTACAAATATGCAGATTACCACAATGCTTAATTCTGTTCAGTTTTGACTGAGCTAAAACATTAACAGCTTCCTTAAATGTCGTGTGGAAATGCTTTAAGCTGTCAGATTGGAGCTACAGTTTTAACACAACAATTCAATTCTGCATTTTGTGTTTCTTCCTCACTGGTTTGTATTTCTGTGCTTTAAACACACAAACACTTTTTGGATGTTAAATAATTAAGGGATCATACTTTAGAACTGTTATTTAGTCAGAAATCTTCCATGTTGTGGAGAAATTCTTAAGAAACAAACTCACTGACACTTAGTTTTCCCACAACTCTAGTTTTTAAAATGGTTTTCCCCTGTATCAGCTCCAGCTACAGCATGAATAGTGTGTTTCCTTTAAGTCTGTAAGAAAGCTAAATTAATTTTAGCAACTGGAAAGCGGAGAATGACTCACTGGACTTGCCGTGATGCTGTTTTCAATTACAGGCACTAAAGAATACTTATTTTTTTTCTTGCTTCCAGCGGTATCGGATTGCTTTGCTTTTTTGTAAATATGGCCTGCAGGCTGCTCAAACACCACAAAGCATTTCTGAGAGGAGAAACAAGAGCAGGGAGGAGGAAGAAGTGTGGTGAAAGAAGGGCAGCAGTGTGGGAAGCATGAGATAAAGAGAAGAAGCAAAAAGGAAGACGGCCGTTGAGCGAGGGGAGGTAAAACAGATAAGGTCAGGGGAAAGAGTTCAGAGGAAGGCATCTAGAATGGAGGAGGAGGAAAAAGGAAAGAGAAAAACACGAGCGTGGACAGTAGAGGTTGTGATTTATTCCACTTTTGGGCCCGGGGCATTCCTCACTAACTGCACACAGGCCTCCAAACCAGGATGTAAATACATGTGAAACCAGCTAAACATGTCCCCCCTTCATTGCAAAGTCTCTTCAGAAGACGCTGAAACTACGAAGGACTGAAGAAAACTGTGACTCTGTCGTCTGTGTTTAGTGGCGGGGTGGTGAAAACCGCCGAGCCGTGGCCCAGCTGTCCAGGGTGTTGATCTTGACAGCGTGGTGAGCAGGTCAGAGGTCACGTTCCCAGTTTAGGTTGGAAAAGAGCTGCTCTGAGGTTAGCCCCCTCATGACTAACCAGTGGTTTGACCCTCTGAACAAACTGACGTGAATCACAGGAGAGGAATCCAAAGAGAGAAAGGGTTTGGAAACTTGGACCGAGGGAAGAGTGTTTGTTATCTCAAACAGCGATTCACTCTCTGGATCCTTGAAACTGTGATCTGCAAAATCTGTTGCTTTATTTAGACACTTTTACAACTCTGTGGTGCAGTTTGTTTTCTGTACCGGGACGCTCCTCTGCATGAAGAACGATTGACTAACAGTCAGTAAACACATCCAGATCTAAGACTAGTCAAAATACAGATTAAAGGGATCAACTGCATTCATTATTTAATCACTGCAGTTCTTCATAAAACTTGATAATCATGATACACAATTGTATTGTTGGTTCGTCATTCAGGAACTGGAGGACATTTGGGATTCAAAAGGTTTGAAAAACAAACCTCTTTTACAGTTTTCTGCTCCATATTCATCAATAAAAGGTATTGATTGGCTCAGCTTCCACATCAATGGTAGCATTTTTATTCCATGTTTTCTGTGCTGTTTGCTAACCCTACTCTAATCACAGTAACAGGGTTGCTAATCCATGCTAATGTGATCTTTTTCTCAGCAGTAGAAGCTAGATATTTAGCTAGCTGTTACTGCTGACCAAGAGGACAAACTGACTGATGGAAAACAGTCCAAAGAATGAGTCTGATCCTGATAATATGAGGTAGAGAGAGACATTCAATCAAGGCTGACAATTTGATGAAAATCTGAAAAAATAGAAGAGAGGACATAGCTTTGCTCTACACATTTTTTTTTAGGAAAACAGTTTGATGGTGTAAACAACAAAAACAAGACGGAAAACGACGAATATAAGACATAAAAAGAAAAAACGAGTAAGAAAATGACAAAAATAACACTCAAAATGACAAAAACATAAGACAAAAATATAACAGCAAAAATGTCATCACCACAGTTGCGTGACACGGTCCATGTGTAAGAATCATTTAACATATTGTGTTGATTAAAAAAAATCCCACAATTACAAGAACCATTAATGAAAGAAATAATATAAAAAAAGGTAAATCTATTTAACCCTTTAAGCTTCAGTCAATTCCAGCCGTTTTCAGTACAAAAAAATCGCTAATATTCTATTTTTAAATTAAAAAAATTACGAAAAATACAGGGAATATTGGATGGGCATCGCGAGGTGCATTTCCTTGAAAACGACCGATTCGGGGATTTTATACGACTTCAGGACATGTTTTGGACAAAATAGTTTACTGGCTTGTGTCATCTGGATGTAAAAGGTTGGATTATGGCCGTTTTTTGTGGAATTTTTTTTTGTGTATAATAATAAACCCGGAAATGTGAGTCGCGCTGTGTGCGTTGAAGCCGTGTATAGAGAACGGATGGATGAATATTTGTTTTTGTCGGACAAATGTGTTTTTCTCACCCGCTGTGGTAATCGCATCTGAAAGTGGTTTATACCGGCGGATTCCTGAGAATCTAAGCTTTCCATCGGCGTATAGTGTTTGTATAATCGTGTTTGCAGCCGTCGGACATTCTTGAAATTCCTATGCAAATTAGTAGGTGTACCGCCGGCGGTACACTGAAGCTTCAAGGGTTAAATTTATTTTTAACCGTTTTATTAGAGATTCAATTTGGTCATCGGGGACAAGAGAAAAATGGCATTTAAGAGGGAACTCCAGACGCATTTGGTATTTTTACAAATACTTTCAAACATTTTTTCTCCTAGTTTTTTTAGATTTGGTCTCAGGACAAAAACATTTACACAACTACTGCATGTTTTAGGCTCTTGTATGTGCATTATTTGAAATTTGATAGATGGGACCTAAAATGTCCTCCAGTTCTGGAACGACCCAGGTGCAATTTTAAACCATCATAATTTTAACTTATTCTACATATTCTAACTTATTCTGGTTGCTAAAAGTTAACTGAACTATACCGATTGTAGAAATTTACATATTACAGCGATTTTTTTTTCAATTTATTTAGTTTTTTTGAAAGTTCCCCCACTAGGCACGCTCTCTCCCAGTCAGAAGATGATCTAAACTCGTGCATTTTATCTGTTTGTATGGAGCTCCTTGTCAAACACACATTAGTCAACTAATCCAGTTAATGGGATTTTAGATCTGTGCTCAAGACTAAATTCTTTTTATGGACCCCGCTTTAAAACATCTGCTCTTTTTTGTTGTGTATTTACATTCCCAGGCAGGACAGAGAAGGTTTGCAGTCGAGTCCCATCCTGACAGATCCACATTTGTTTTGATAGTGAGTTGGATGCTTCTTGAGAAGTGTGTGGGCTGCTGCAAACGTTATTTTAGCCAGATAAAATCCAAGAAGTTTCTGCCTTTCCAGTGCTTCTAGAGCTGGCGTTTTTATAGCCAATTTCCCGTAAGAGGAAGAGACGATTCGAAAGACAGCGGAGAAACTTGTGTAGAAGGAATAAAATGCATCCAGCTGCCCTCCAGCACAGAATCAATCTGACAACCTCGACCACAGGGGTTTACGACGGACAAACACGCACACACAAACAGATTTTCCCACCCTCTGACAGCGAATCCCTTAATAAAAGAGGGAAATTGGCGTGGTGGCAGCGCAAACACGCTCTGTTGTGTTACTGAAGTCGCAGTGTTTGTGCAGCGAGGCCGGGTTCCCAGAGTCCTCGTCATTCAGGTCTCAGGAGAAATGTGACCTCTGACCCCTGCAGGGTCCGATGAGCTCTTCATACCTGTCCCTGGATAGTGTCTAGCATCTGTCTGCATGTGGCTGTAATAGTGGTGGGACGCAATTTAAGAAATTATCTAATTAACTAGGAGCTTTGTAATTAATTAAATATCAATATTTCACTCAACAAGCAAAGTTTTTCAACTCAAATAAATTGTGGTTGATGACTGAATAGATGAGCAGACATATACATGAACTTAAACATTTCTATTTATCTGCATTTTTCATCTGCCTGCTACATTCACAGATTACTGCAAGCGCAACTACAGCGATTATATTCAACAATTTAAGACTTTTTGTAAACTCAAGCACTTTCATTGTCTTGAAAAGTGGTCTATTATGGGATGGCTACACCAGTCGCCGGTACCAGGATTGCCATATGTAACATTAGCTCTGTGTAAATATGTTTTACACCATCGGCTTAAAGTGCTGCGTTCAACAGAAAACTCTTTGCTGCAAAACCATTAAAAATGCAAAACAAGCATGAAAAAAAACATAACCACAGAAAGGCTCAAAATCATCCCAAAAAGATGAAAAAACCCCCACAAAATTCAAAGTCACCATAAAAAGACACAAAATCACTACAATAACATTCAAAATGAGTCAAAAATTTGCAAATTAACAACAAAGAGGTTTAAAATCACCTCGTAAAGACACTAATCACAAAAAAAAAAGCCTAAATCACCACAAAAAGAAGTGAAATGGGTCCAAACAGAGGGAAGATGACCACAAAAAGATTCAAAACTTGTAGGGCTACACCCAAATATCCCGAATATCTGAATATTCGTTCGCTACGGCGGTATCCGGATATTAATTTTGGTATCCAAATATTTCTAAAAAAAAAAAAAATGCTGCATTTCTGATCATGCCATATGGTGGAATGAGCAGCCTTGGTGGAGTACTGTGCTTTCTGAGTGATATTCCAGTTTTTTCTGCAATTAATTCATTGAAATTAACACATTCAACTCCCAGCCCTAGTATTTATTCTTCTATTCTGCACATGTGTGATGCATTTCATTTGGAAACTTTACAACGTTTTAATGCGTGATACGATCCCTCGTCTACAACCAATGACACATCTTTGGTACTTTCAGGATTCAAAGTCCAAACTGTATCCATGTCAGTGCAAGAACAGCGAGCAGCGGTGCTACGTTTTCGACAGCTGAGAAATGTAAATTGCTGTAATGACAGTAGAAGCCCACAGGTTTGTCTAGACTGCCAGAGGAATGTGTTCAGTCTCCACAATGCGGTGGTGCACAACAGAGCTGTTGTCTTTCTAGGCTCCTCTGACACCGAGCAAGAAAAAGAAAGAAGGCCCGTCAGCTGCAACAAAGTCCATTTTGCAACGTTTCATCCTTATATTATAAAACGCACGCATTCATCAATGTGTGCATGCAAGTGCACTTAACTTTATGGACTGACGAACCAACCCAAGACTCATTTATTTAATTTCTAACTAAACATCTGCAATTAGAGAAAGCAATTCCACCACAGCACAGCATTCCTCACATAAGTGAAGTTTTATGTCTTCGAGAAAAAATATTCGACCCTAAGGAAACGTCTAAACTTTAACCCCTGAGTGTGTTGACACAAATGCATCAGGAAGCTGCCCATTTTCTCTTTGCAAAGAGGCTGAATTAGAAAGCAATTAGCCGCTAGATGCTCAGAGTCGTTAAAGCCGTTAGCTGGGCTGCGGCGGTGAGTCGGTGAAGTTCTTTTATCTCAGAGAGCAGGTCAAAGTGTATCAGTGAGATGGTTGGCTGACAGCAGGCGTGGGTCTGCAGGGCTGGAGGGCTTCAGGAATCTGACCTCTGTCCTCACACATGCCTCACCTCAGACACAACAGTCAGGAAGATATAAAACACGTTTCTGAATGTGGTGATGTGTCAACGTGCAGCAGCACATAAAATAAACACCCAGCTTCTTTATAAAACATATAATTGTCATAATCAGAGCTGAGGACTCACAGCAGGAGTGCAACTTTAAATAAGAAAGCTTTTTAAATAATATTAAATATCAGACATACCCTATCAATACTGGATCTAAAAACATGCAGTTGTACTTTAATGCTTTGCTGACTTTAACTCTATAAACCCCTGAACTCAGCATTAGGTTGTCTTTAAAATATCTGGAAAATTACACCATTCATCGGCGCCAGAAACTGTAAAAACAGAAAAATTCAACGGATTTCCAACTTGCCGACAGTCCTTAAACTACTCATCTGTGACTTGCTGTTCCATCAGAAAAAAACAAAAAAACAAAACAAATCTAAGCTTTAAATTGTGATTTAAAAAAAAAAATCACTATTTGATGTGTCTTCTTTATAAATTTGCAATAAAAAAGGTTTGCTCTATCTATAATTCTTTGCTCCTCAGTGCAAGCATGAAAACATGAATAACTCAGCTGCGATCAACAGTTACGTGATTCAGGGACTTTTCGGCTGACCTGGGTTGAACTGCAGGCTGTGTGTTCACAGAGCAGATATGAAAACAAAGAAATATGTCAGCAGTAAAACATTTGTAGCATGTAGAGCTGTCATGTGCTCCTGCGCTAAGTGCTGCACAAAATGTTGCACATGATATCATTTTTTGTATAAATGAGTAATCAAATCAATTCTTTCTTCTCCCCTATTTTTACTACTTTATCTCACTGTACAGAAGACATTAAGTTCTGTCTGCTGTTAGCTGCGGTTGTTCTGTTCCCATAGAGGTGCAGGACTTTACATTGCAGTGAAACATGAGCTCAAAGTGAATAAAACTGTGACAGGAGCAGAAGAAACCATCCAGAAAGTGCTTGAGAGAGTTAACTAACTACAGCTGCATTCACACAGAGTTTAATGGCAGCTTTCTGTCAGTGTTGATGGAGGGAAGGTTCAGGGTTTCCAGCAGCACAAATAAATAAAATAGTTTCTCGGTAGGTGTGAATGTGCACAAACACACACTCAGTGCTCTATCAACAACACAAGCAGCAGGAGTGCTTTGGTCTGTGACACTCTGTGATATAAAGCCTGACACTTGGGTCCTCTCCAGGCCTCAGGAGGAGTATTTATGGACTGTGACTGACCCACATACAAAGCTCCAGATTACAATAGTGGACGGACCAAACTACTGAGAGATCATTTGCCGGGTTCCAGTATCAGTTTTCATGTGCTAAATATGATTCCTCATTCAATTTAGCTTGGATTTCTTGTCTCTAAACCACTGACACCAACTTCTTCACATCTTCAGTAACATGATAAAGTAGGACCAGCAGTAAATGTAAGAGAATCTGTATGGGTCGCATTAGAATGTTAAGGTGGAAAAAAAAAAAAAAAAAAAAAATCAGACAAACCATTTTCAAATTCCAAGACGTAATATATGACAGTTTGTACAACTCACTCCCTTTACGTCAGTGGTGTCAAACATGCGGCCCACGGGCCAAAACCGGGCCTCAAGTGTAAAAATTACAGAGAAGACATTAACTACAGATTGTAAATTAGTAAAACTACAAATTTAAAATCATTTCTAGACCATGACAAGTTGCTTTGATTATAAAGTAAAATAGTAGATTGTTCAATGTTCTTTTGTCATTTTGTGCCTCCTTTTTTGTAATATTTTGTCTTGTTTTTTCGTCTCACTTTTGTCATGTGTCATGTTTTTGTCATTGTTTCTCATTTTTGTCGTTTTGTTTCCTTTTTGTCTCGCTTGTGTTTTCTTGTCTTATTTCATGTTTTGCTTTATTCATTGCTTTGTGTATTATTTGTGTTTTTGTTTCGTTCGTGTGGCTCTACTATTTTTTGTTGCTTTGTAACTTTTTGTCAGATTTTTGGTCTTGTTCATGTTTTTTTTTTTTTTTTTCATTTGTCTCATTTTTTGTCATTGTGTGTCTTCTTTTAGTAACATTTTGTCTTTTTTGTCAGATTTTTGTCATTTTGACCACAAAGTAAAATACTATATTGTTCAGTTCCAGATAACGGTGATTAAATGTTTTGTGTCTTTGTAGATTAACTGTGAGCTCTGATTTTTAATGTGTAAATGATAAACTGAGGCATCATGTTGATCAAAGAGACATTAGTTTTCTGAAGAAATTTGAGGTTGCTCATAATGTTTTGTAAAAAGACAATTCCTTCAATGTGAACATTTTTACTTTTTTGCATTAAAATAAAGTAAACATGTGGAGTTGTGGTTATTTACAGGTTATTATTTTACTGGTCTCGATCACTGGAGATCAAATTGGGCTGAATGTTTCCCTTGAACTAAAATAAGTTTGACACTCCTGCTTTAAGTCCTTAATATAGTGTAAAACCTGTTGATGTTGATCAGCCTGCTTTGTTCCAAGATCATTTTTAATTCCTCACATTTCCATAAAGCACACTAGAAAAGTCAACCTACACACAATGCCAAGCTATGAGACGTTATCAATTTTACATCACGGAGCTCCGATTGCATTTGCGAAATGTTTTGCATTTCGAAGTTATGATGCTACATTCCACAACAGACACACGATCTTCCCCCACAGAAGCACAAAGACGTACAGGATACAGTAGGTAACGATGACCTTTTCAGTGTCCCGTTAAACACTGGTGAAAGGCCACCTTCTGTTCTCAAAAGGGGGCCACAACAGAGCTCCTTTCAACAGCCAGAGAGTGTGTGTGCACTCTCATGAGGAAAACCAGAGGCGGCTGTCGTTTTCCAAAGGTTTGATATTAACAGAGAGCCAAGCTTTGTGTTCTCCAGGTCGACTCCGGGCAACAAAAGCCGGATGATACATCGCTGAGGCCCGGTTCTGTTCTAACTGCTGCCACATCGCCAGAGTTCACACAACCACTTTTCCACTGCTTCAACATGGACAGAAAGAAGCAGAGATAACAGAAAAGAATACTGAACTGGAACAAAAATCCGTTAGGGGTTAACGAAACAGCTCAGACAGAGAATCCTCATTTATTTTGGTCAACATTTGACACCTAAGCACTTCCTACCGGAAACAAACCAGAGCTCCTTTCCACTGATTATAATTAGCTAAGAGGATTCCTTCACTTTCCCTTCCCGTCACTGTGAAGCCTCTTACAGCACGTAACCTCTCACTTTATACACACACACACACACACACACACACACACACACACACACACACACACACACACACACACACACACACACACACACACACACACACACACACACACACACACACACACACACACACACACACACTTCTGGTTGATCCGGTAATAAGTCACTGTCAGAAACAAGAGAAGGTCCAACGTGTGGAAAATGTCAGGAAATAAGAAAAACAAAAGTGAATTTAAACACAGAAACATGATGGAACATCTCTCTGTGTGGATATACACACACACACACAGGCCTGTGTGTGTGTGTGTGTGTGTGTGTGTGTGTGTGTGTGTGTGTGTGTGTGTGTGTGTGTGTGTGTGTGTGTGTGTGTGTGTTATGCACAGACAGACTGATTACAAATCTTGCCACACAGCAGACGTGCACAACATTTATGGGATGAAAGACAGAGGGAATGCAAAACTTAGAACAATGGTAGCTATACACAAAGCACACACACATTAACAGATGAAATGCAAACCCGAGAAGCTCGTCTGTGAAATTTTATACCTGCACTCACTCATGCATGAACAGCAACATGCACATCAGTCCCATAAAACTCTAATATTAAAACAGCTGGACTCCAAAACAGCAGACCTCTTCTTACAGGAAAGAGGAAAAACACACAAAAACAAGAACAAAGGGGGAAAATACTCACTTCCTCTACTTCCAACTGCTTTCTTACAAACACACACACACCCCCACACACTCCCTGCTGGTATGCAAAGCACTCACCGTGTGTGAAGTGTATGTTTGGGTCGTCCCTGTAGAAGTGCAGCGCTGCAGTGAGGCCAAACTCTGCCGAGGCTCTGAAGCTCCCTGCCCGCCCCTCCCACCCCTGACGGTCATGTGACTGCAGCAGGACATGCCCACTTCCTTCAAATAACCCCCTCCCTCTGACAAAAAGTAAAAAAATAAAGCCTGACCTGTCTGTACAAAGAGTAAACTTCACTAGAGATCACATTAGACGAAGAAACAATGCATTTTCAGCAGCAGTATTTCAGCTAAATAAAAGCTGCTCCCTCTGCACGTGTTGCTGTGATTACTTTCACTTTTCAAGATAAGATAAACATTTTAGTTTGGATGCCACATCCTCTATGATGCTGTATAGTGATGCAATATTTCAGTTTTAAAGTGGAAAACAATCAGACTGTTTTATCACTACTTGGCACCGATTACAATACATTATACTGTTTTTACATCTATGAATGTATTTTACTACATGACTGCATTATCCTTTGCACTGCAATGCCTCTTTGTGTCTTTGTCTTTTTTCTACGGTGCATGTTGAGCCAGAGTCTGAGAGAAATCCACACTACTGCGCAAAAGTTTAGGGTCACTTAGAATTTCCTTATTTCTGAAAGAAAAGAATTTTTTTACAATGAAGATAACATTAAATGAATGATAAATCCAATCTAGAAATTGATAATGTGGTAAATGATTATTCTAGCTGCAAATGTCCTGTACATACAGCAGAATCGACATTAAAGTTGACTAAATTGCACAGAAGGAAATGTTTTTGATAAAGCTGAAGCAACCCTGCGTTCCAGAACGATCAGAGGATATGGTGACATTTGCACTTTCGCAAAGAAAATGCCACAAAAGGGTGTGTGGGGAGGTAAGAAGAATTGAATAACTTTATAGCAACAGCAAGGGAAATGTGTGGCATAGACGGAGAAACAGTGAGATTAACCGTCACGATTCACGTTTGATTAAATGTCTGAACCTCAAAGGCAGATTATCATAAAAATAAAGACTTAAAATGACACTAAGAAACAGAAATAGTCATCATAATTCACCAAAAATAAAGCGCTTTTAGTAACAAGATTCTGTGAAAAACTAAAACTTTTCTTAGCGATGCAGGATTTAAATTACAATGAAAAGCAAGCACAAAAGAAATAGAAGCACAGAAACAGCCCAGGGTTCAGAGGTTAATTACACAGCTAACAAAGCAACATCATTTGTAAACTCGTAAAAGAAGCACGAACAAAAAGTGACCATTTACTTCTGTTGAGTATAAAATTATCTGGAATGACGATTCAACCTGAGAAATAAGCCAGAGGAGGAAAATAAACTTTCAAGTAGCTGCATCTCATTGAATAGTGAGAAAAGCACTTATTTTCCAAAGCCTGAGAAGTAAACCAATTTCTCTGCTGATTACTATTCTTACACGGTGTGTATATTTGTGTGATTAAAGAGTGAGAAAACAGCTGTCTTCAGCCTCACAGGAAGTGTAATTACACAGCAGCGTGGTGGCCGGAGAGCAACCCGACAGCCACAGGCAGAAACACACATTTACTCAGGGCAGCACCTGCATTCCTTGAAAAAGTTGCTGAAAAAATATGCAACACCGCAGGTTGGAAAGATGGATTTGTTTCGTCTCATTATGCAAGATAAGAGTTAGTGCTGCTCCACGTTCTTCTAGCATGTCTGCAGCATCAACGTGGACCTTCTGCGTTCCACAGACACATGCATGTAAGAGTGATAAAAAGCAGGTCTGACCAAATATGGCCTTAAAATAAACCCTCGCTCTGCTTAGTTTTTACTATGTGAAAAACCCTACACTTTCCTCAGACTCAGGGCCGGTTCTCTTACAACCTTTCGTTCTTTGCCTCCTTTTCTTTTCATCTCCGTCTCTCTGGAGCTCAACTTTATCTCCCCAATAAAAACCCTGATTTAAAGTGGAGATACTGAAACTGTGGAGAAAACTAGCAGGAGTTACAGGATGGGATTAGAAGCTGCTTTCTGCCTGCTGAGCTTTTCATCATTTCAGGTCAGTACTGAAGCTCATATCAAATTTAAAAAGCTGCTCTGTGCAAAACGCAGATAGAAGGATACGACCGAGAGATGTCAGAGATGAAGCACGTCATCAGAAAGTAGAGCTGAGAGAAATAAAGTAAATATGAAGAGTTTTTACAACATGAACACATGCAAACCAATGCAACATGCAGTTTTTTCCCCATTCAGTGCAAATGAAAAAAAAAAAAAAAAAAAAAACAGATTTGGGAAAATAAAAGCAGTGCAGCCCTGCAGAGCGTCCTGGAACAGTTGTTTGAGAAAATGTTTGTGCAGACTCTAAAACTTTCCACCTCTCTGGAGCCTCTCACTGTAGGTTTCATTAATAACTTGTCTTTTTTATTTACACTAAAGCTTTGAGTTAACTTCTCTCTACTGTGTCGTCACTGACGACCAGCGAAACCATTTCACTGACATAAAACTGTGATTATGACTTCACAGGTGTCATCAACCGGTTGAAACAGACATTCTACAAAATAAAAACTCTCGACTCCTGAGTGAACCCGGCCTTGGGTGCATGCGGAGCGAGCCAGCCGTCGTTTGTTTGATCCGACGTAGCTGTTTTATCAGAGAGCCGCTGTCCTGCTGGGGACGTGGCCTTTTCCGATAAAGAGATCTTCACTTCGAGGAGATGGGGGGATGTAGTGACAGAAAGCCAGTGTCAGGGGGCTGAAGTTTCTGGGCCTCGCCAAGCCAAGATGTTGTCATGCATTGGCAGGCAGAGTGTAGAGCTGTCTGGCTGACCCCCGCTCCTCGCAGCTGTCCAAGGACTTTCATAACACTGAAACACGATAGGTAGAAACAGCATAGACTCACTGGGCGCAATATATTAAATTCAGCAAAGGCATTTTTTCCTGCGTTGTACCCATGAGCTTTTCAGAGTGTACAGAAAAGGCTGGAACAACATCCTAAACCCATGAATGAAGAAGTTGAAGGATAAAACCTGACATTAAGAAGCCTAATATGAAGAACAAATGCTGAAAAATCAACAGCATCCTGAGCTGCTCGTGTGTCAAAGGATGTGAGAAGCAAATTAAAAAGAGCAGCAACTTTAGCAGCGTCACTTCTTGCATGATGCCCATGTGAAAGATGTGGGTGGCGACCGCTGAGAAACTAAATGTTTCCTTTGTTTCCTTTCTCTACCCAGAGGGAATACGGAGGCAGGATATCAAGAGAAACCTGAGCGTGTCACTGTGTGCACATCTGTGTGCATTTAATCTGAATCTGTTTGTCTGGTTACACTATGGGGACTGGACTTCCTTTTTAGGACAAAACCAAGTCTAATAATAAAAATAATAACAAAAATTTAAGATGAAAACATGGTTTGAGGTGAGGTTTAGGTTAGAGTAAGTCTCCAGGAAATGAATGATAGCCAGTATGTGTGTAAAGAGGAAGTGCTTTCTCAGTTTGGGGGATTAATAGTAAACAGTCATGTTTTTCATGTCTATATACATGAATTAGAGTCACTCCATAATAGCTAAAGTTTTTCTAAAGGAGTTACAGTTGATCTACACTACCATTCAAAAGTTTGGGATCACCCAGATAATTCCATGTTTTCCATGAAAACCCCCACTTTTATTCATGTGTTAACATAACTGTACAAGGGTTTTCTAATCATCAATGAGCCTTTCAACAGCATTAGCTAACACAATGTAGCATTAGAACACAGGAGTGATGGTTGCTGGAAATGTTCCTCTGTACCCCTATGGAGATATTCCATTAAAAATCAGCTGTTTCCAGCTACAATAGTCATTTATCACATTAACAATGTCAACATTGGATTTGTGATTCATTGAATGTTATCTTCATTGAAAAAAAGTTTTTCTTTCAAAAATAAGGACATTTTTAAGTGACCCTAAACTTTTGAACGGTAGCATACGTGAGTGCAACAACACAGAACCAGACAGCTGATCTACTGTTTGCTGTGTTTCTAACTGTAAACTACACTGGACTTCAATGCAGCACTGACTTGGAGCTTTTCCAGGCTCAGGGTTTGGTACCTTCCAGGTATGACGACACTACCTGTGTGACAGCATCTCCTGCTGGTTACTGAGGGAGTTGCAGCTACTTCTCATTCTACAAACGCAGAGGAGACGGGCAGACTTCAACATGCTACTTATCTGATTAATATCATTGGTTAAAGATTGTTTCTACAGCTTGTATTTTAATATCAAGCTTTTTGTAACGTATAACAACTGTCTTAAATCGAACAAACTGAGTTCTGGTGACATAAAACCACCACACGTTTTGTTGTAGGTCACACCAAAGAGTGAAACAGTTGTTTGGTTTTCTGCTCTGTCTAATAATTCTAAAACATCAAATTCAAACATACAAATCTAACATTTACACATCTGCAGATAGTTCACTTCACTTTCAGGTAATGAAATCTAAACTTTGGTGAAAAGCTGTGACTCATAAATACACCTTACTGTTGAAGAAAACAGACGTGGTGAGTATAGGATCACAGATCCAGAGTTATCCAGAGAATTAATCAGATCACTGATTTCCTGTTAGATGTCTGTAAACCTGCACAACTGAGCCCAGCACTTTGTCTTGGGAGGTCTTCTGTAGATTCTGATGGACTCGTCAGATGGAGTCACTGAAGTTTGATGTTCTATTTTATCTTCACAACATTTTGTTTACTACTAATTTGTGTGTTTTTTACTCCACCAAGGAACGCAGTGGAGTTATGTGATGATCAGTGTCTGTCTGTCACATTATTTTTAAAAAATGGAACAACGGTTTTGGATGAAATTTTCAGGGAAGATCAGAAATGAATCAACAACCAAGTGATTACATTTTGGCAGTGATGCGGCTTATAGTCTGGATGCACAGATTTGTTAAAAGATTTCCGCATAATTGCCAGATAGCGGCACAGCGTCATTGTAACCATGACAACAAGTGAACACTACATCAGCTGCCTGCTGACGATCACATGATGGTGATCCGACTACAAATCCACCACTGAGGACTTATCAGGACTTATCCATCAGAAATGATAAAAGGAACAGTTGATTAAATTGTGGGGGTGTTTCTGAGTCTCATCAATTCCCGCCACCTGCTACATATTTAGGTCACGTGACTCGGTATCTGTACATAACATACACATGTATAGCATACGTCTGTGATCAGCGTGAGGTCATTATGTTTGTGGGTACATCTATACTAAACGGACTCATTCTATGGTGCCGTGATTTCTGCTCATCATTAACCAAACAAATGATGCATTTCTGACATATGAGGGAATGAACAGCCTTGGGGGGGGACTTCGCTCTCTAAGTGCTTTTCTTGTTTACTATTTGTTGCATAGTGATTTACAAAGTGTCTCTTTTGGGATGTTTAAATGACCTTTTTTCCCCACTTTGTTTGGGTTTATATACTATATAAAATATACTATATTCCGGCCCTCATTTAGCAATGAACCCACAAATAGCTCCATCCTCATGGTTTTGTTCGCTTTGCTTTTTAAATCATTCCTTATTGTCTGAAATAACAGATCAGGTCCAAGAGATCATGTTGTGTCATGACAACCTCGTCCTAATAACTTAATGCGGACTCGCACAGGATTCACGTCTAATTGTGCACAGTGGAAAGTTTTTGGTGCTCAGGAAAATGAAAAAAAATTGGCACACAAACGCAAACAAAGTAAAACGTTAGTCAGAGCCCTGGTGGGGGTGTTTTCTTTTTTTCTGGAATAAAGGAGGAGATTTCTTCTAAACTGCTTCATTTGGCTACTTCAAGGTCTCTTCTTACACAACACTTGACTGTTGTCATAGTTTCATGTACTGGGAAAACAAAACCTAACCGGACTGCTCACTGGAAAACACAGATCAGACGTTTGAAAGCTGCAGACTTATGCAGGTAAGCCCTTTCTCTTCTAGAAGTAAAGTTCTTTTACTGCTTAGAAATTATGCTCAAGGTGAAAATATTACCTTTAAGAGTATTTTGCTGATGCTAGATTGCATTCGGTATGAACCTTTTGTGAAGCTCTTTGTAGTATTAATTAGAGTGTCCGGTTTCACATGCATGTCCAGTTTTGACACAAATAACATTCCAATTTCAAATCTTATTATCTTTTGATAAATCTAAACTTGGAATAACAGTGAAGTAATTTATTGCAATTTATTGCAAGAAAGACATCTGTCTTAAAGCTTGCTCCTGTTCGTACCGACCACACCTTTCCTAATGTGTTTTCAGTGTAAACAAATTACAGTCTATTTAGCTGGACTGTTGCTCTTAGTGTTACAGTTCGTTTGTCACTGTCTGGAGAAATGACAACAACAAAAAAGACTATTTCATACTAAAAGACGAACCTCAAAAATGTTGAAAAATATTTTAAAAATATATAATATAATCATTGTGTAATCATTACATGCATCACTTGTGATAAAGACATGTATGGACCGAGTACAGATGAATAAGAGTTTCTTCAAATTCTTCTTCTTCTTCCTTTTTTATTATGATATTCTGTCACTGTTTTACTGTCTCTCTCAGGTCACTGTGCAAAAAACAACAGGATAAACTCATACTAAAAAACAACAAAAAAAAAACTGACACTCATTTCCTTTAAGTAATTAAATATTCTGAAGCATTAAACTAAAACTTTAAGAAAATAAAGACATTTGTTTTAATGCACACTCAGATCCCGTCTGACCTTTATTAAGGTTTTATGATGATTTATGGCCAAAATGATTCTTGTTTAAAGACAGACTGGAAAAAAAATTCAAACCTTTATTCATCAAAATGTGAAAAAATGGTCTCCAATAGTTTTTTTAAAAAAAAACCAAATGAATAACTTTTAAAATATCTTTCAGGATGATGAAGGTCTCAGGAAGAATCCTGATTCGCTGTGCAGCTCTGACCCTCGTCCTGACGTCTGGATCTGCTATACAAATACTCGACTCCATCGATGACCTGAAGAGAATCAACTTTGGCCGGTCTGTGCCCACTCACAGTCTCGTGCTGCTCCACTGGTTTGCCAACACGGTGACCATCGACGGCTACAACGTGATAAGCCTGAATTTTGACTCAGACAGTGGCGATTATGGCTCACATTATTATGGCAACTATGAAGGGCTGCTGCCTCTAGGAAACAACAGATACTACACCATCGGGAACATCTATCAGGAGAGAGGCTTGCAACTTCCACATCATGTTGTCAACCCTCGGCCCGAGTATGCAGGAAGAAACAGGGCTCGAATCATCGTCAGAGTCAGGCACCAAAGAAGACAGGGTTTACAGATAATAGATGAAGTCTACATCACCCAGCATTATGAGATGTCTGACAATCAGGGGACAGATTATGATCCACATCAGACATTTCTGATCACCCCCAACCTCTTAAGACAGATTAGACAGTTTTCCATGAACAGAGACCAGCACTTACTGATGAGTCTCAGAAACCGCTTTGGGAGCAACGTTGATGATTCCCAGTTGAGGCTCATCAGAAACACATGGGGTTCCCTCGCTTGTCTCGGACTCTTGTTGCGCATCGTTGTCCAGTCAGGGACAAGTGACAGAAACAACAATTTGTGCAACAATTGTGTATTATTCATGCTTCTGTTACTCTTCATTGCTTTTTTTATTCTATTCGGTAACGCAAATAAACAACACGCATGAGAAAACATGCTCCAAGATCCACATCCTGACCTGACAGGTGGTGCTGTTTTAGGATTCATCAAGCCAGCAGTATTTTAAAGTGGGAAAGGAACACATTGATGCCACTAGATGACGGCCAGGGCTTGTTCTTTTGTTCGCTTTACCTCACTATGCTTCACATATTAAAGTTTTCTGTGTAGTTATTCAGCTCATTTTGTAAATATTGTTTCGCTAAGACTGAAGTGTAAGTTCTGTACAACAGGCTAAACCGTGTAAATGACAAACTGTGTGCCATTCAGGGTTTCAGTTACAACCAAAGCTGCAGAAACTAGTAAAACATATGATAACACACTCCTCTGGTTTCAGTTCTGCAATAACGTCTAGTCATCGTGTCTAATTTAGAAGTAGTGCTGATTCATGTTTTGTTTGAGAATGAAGAGAAACTGTTCTGATGGATAAACGATAAAAATCTGTGTTAGCATTTAGAGTTAGTGATTGTGTTTTAGTGACGATTTGTACTCTTGATAATTGTTTTTACAATAAACCACATTTTATTGGTCTTGTCGGTGGTGTTATTTTAAGCTCAGATAAACTGGATGAACCCGTGTTAGATCTGCTAACAACATGTACGCCTTATTCAAACAAAACCACATACTCAAACACAGATGAATAATGTCTCCAAAAGATCATTTCCATCTCCTCTGACATGCATTAATCCGTGTGTCTCACTCAGTCAAACATCGAACTGTTTTTTTTGTTTGTTGTTTTTTATAGGATGTATCATAAGTAAACAAACTGGGTGTTCTGGTGATTCACTGACCTAATCCTCCATATTAATAGTTTGAATCCGCCTGATTAGAGAAAGAAAGAATAAATTCAGACCATAAAACATGAACACATCGGCTTGTCTGGTGAACAAAGACAGATTTTACCTCCCAAACCTGCTTATAAATGACCAATGTTCAGTTATTGCACTTTGACAGGCATCTGGCTGGCTGCTAAGACTTGACCGTGTTCAAATGTTAAAGATCTAAAAAATAAATACAAAATTTCACCAAGTCAGCATTCAGAGGAAGCAGGATTTATTGATGACAAAAATTGAGGAGTGGCTCTTAGAAGTGATTAACACCACAAGAAAGACCGAAGATACTGAGCTGTGCTTCATCTTTTATGCTGTGACAGTTGGTTTTTCATATCTATATGATAGGAGGGACACTTTTGACACCATTATACTTTTCTAAATCTATTGGTCAGTTTAACAGATGTTAGGCTATCCTATTCCATCTCTCGATCTCACTTTACAGAGGACATTTGCATTAGGTCTCTCTTTTAAAAATCACATTGCTTTAAGTTTACACCACATACAGGTTTCTACAATGCGAGTATCTTTATACCAAAGCTACAGCTTATACTTTGTGACCTTCCAGCTGTATGTGTGTGTGTGTCCTTCACAGACACACACCAAACCATCAGACACGACTAGAATATTCATCATTATATATGATAAGACAAAATATGACAGTACACATGTTGCTGTATCTCAAGCCTGCAGACGACAGCTAACTGCTTAATAACTGCTGCTTTGACACAGGAAGCTCTTTCTCCTTCCTGCAAGGTGCTGCTCTTAACCAATGTAGTTCACTTCTCAGATAATGAACTGGATGATGCTCTGGAACACCTGCAGGTCATTAACGTTTATTCCTGCTGGAGGGAGCGACATCAGGTAAGAGGAGGGAAGCTAAGTTTTGATTCACACCATAAAACAATGTGAAAGGAGGAATTGTTAGGATTTATTATTTTTATTATTTCTATTAAACATACTGCTGGCTTAATACCGATTTACACACTGCATTGTACACTAAATAACAGAGTTGTATCGACCTGTGATTGAATAGGAGGGTCTCGAATATTATCTCACACTATGTGAATTGGGATAAAACAAAGTTGAATAGTACCAGATCAGACAGAGGGCAAAGCACACCGGTTTACACCCAACACACATCAGACACACAAACATGCACTGCAGCCACACACATGAACATGCACACTTCGTGCACACTCACACATACCAGCTACCTGTACTGAAGGCCGCACCTGTTTTAAGACATCATGTGAAAGAACACAAAGCTGATAAGGTGCATATGATTGGAGACATCAACGAGAGCACCGTCACACAAGTTTAACAGGAAGACCATAAGTAACTACACATGACTGTGCGCTCAATAATAAAGACACTAAGACACAAACAAACCTATCAGTCATTCATTGTAGGGAGGGATTTCTTTCTCATTCAGGTTATCACAGACTGATGACTGGAGAGAAGATGTGGACAAGCCTATCCACCAACCAGAGAGAACCATGTCTAAACCACGGCTCTTCTCCACCTGTTTTTGACCAATGAGATTGTAGTACATTTCATAAATATACACTATACTGAATGCCGCATCCATTACCGGGAAGACGCCTTCAGATGAACACCTTTGTTATTAACTATAGTCCTCTGAACAGTGATGGTCCTTGATATCAAGCTATTTGGCATCGTAGAAAAAAAACAACTTTAACGGAGAGAAGCTGTCCTTCTGCCATCTCAAAAAACAAACCCTCAACAGGACACGTCATCAGAGCACCACTTTCCTTTCTTGAGTAACGGAGGTTTCATGCTAACAGCGTTCTGTAACCACTAGTGCTGCTTGTTGCCTGGTTTCAGTTTCATTTCCATTATTGAGGAAACAACCTACAGGGAGTTGCCTGCTTCATCACAAACACATCAGACCCGACTCCTGCCTGCAGCACACAGATACAGGTAAGCTCTCTCTTATTTTACTACAGCAAGTTTTTTGGTTTACTTTGGCTTCTATTCAAGTGACTTGGGAAACTTTTCTACCGGGTATTCACCAAATACAATGCAGCTGGCGGTGGTTGTTTTTCTGTTGGATTAGATTTGGAGTACATTGTACTTTGCCTCCTGTGAAACTTCAGTCGGATCACTAGAATACTCTCTCACACACATTCACACGCTTGTTTCATTGCTTTTAAATATTTAATCACTTCTTTGTACTGTCTGTCTTCTAATTGTGTCGTCATTTATGAAAAAATAACCTGCATGAACAGAGCAATAACAGTTATTATTAGCAATAAAACTGTCACTTTCCATGTTTGTCTGAAAACAACAGTCGCTCACACTAAGCGATCACTTCCTGATGCGTTTTCAGTCCAACTGATCTTTGTTTTGGGTTAAAGTGTGTTCAGTTGTTTATCTCCATTCTGGGCTGGATGATGCAAAGAAAAAAAAACTTCCCCAGATCGATCAGCGTACTTTGAATCTACCTACTTTTTTTTAGTTTTTAATCAAGGTCCAGAGCAAATAATTTTACTGCTAAAACACAATAAATGAACACAAATAAGAATAAATTAGGATTAAGGGATGATCTCAGCTTCAGGGACATTAAATGAGTAAAATCAGCTTTAAGGCAAAGTGATCTAACATTAGTAAGATGCAAAAGGGAAATACTGTTTTAGAAAATAATTAATTCTTCTTCCTCTTTGCATTGTTCTTCTTTAAAGTCTTCTTTTTCTACTTTTAATTTTCCCTTTTTGAATTCTTCTTCTTCCTCCTCTTCTTTTTTCACAACAATATTCTCTCACTGTTTTACTGCGTCTTTCTCAGGTCACTTTGTAAAAAACATCTTAAATTCATACTAAAGAAACAAAACTTACACATTCATTTCATTTAAGTAATTAAATCTCCTGAAGAATTAAGCTAAAACAATAATTCAAGAAACTAAAGATTAAATTTGTGGAATGCTCAGTCAGATCCCTCCTGACCTTTTTAAAGTTTATATGACATTTTATGGCCAAAATGATACTTGTTTTAAGACAGACTGGGAAAAAATTGCAAACCTATCCATCAAAATGTGAAGAAATAGTCTCTAAATAATCATTTGATTTGTCCCTAGTTTCAAAAATACACACGGAACAAATGAATAACCTTTAAAATATCTTTACAGGATGATGAAGGTCTCAGGAAGAATCCTGATTCGCTGTGCAGCTCTGACCCTCGTCCTGACGTCTGGATCTGCTATACAAATACTCGACTCCATCGATGACCTGAAGAGAATCAACTTTGGCCGGTCTGTGCCCACTCACAGTCTTGTGCTGCTCCACTGGTTTGCCAACACGGTGACCATCGACGGCTACAACGGGATAAGCCTGAATTTTGACCCAGACAGTGGCGATTATGGCTCACATTATTATGGCAACTATGAAGGGCTGCTGCCTCTAGGAAATAACAGATACTACACCATCGGGAACATCTATCAGGAGAGAGGCTTGCAACTTCCACATCATGTTGTCAACCCTCGGCCCGAGTATGCAGGAAGAAACAGGGCTCGAATCATCGTCAGAGTCAGGCACCAGGGAAGACAGGGTTTACAGATAATAGATGAAGTCTACATCACCCAGCATTATGAGATGTCTGACAATCAGGGGACAGATTATGATCCACATCAGACATTTCTGATCACCCCCAACCTCTTAAGACAGATTAGACAGTTTTCCATGAACGGAGACCAGCACTTACTGATGAGTCTCAGAAACCGCTTTGGGAGCAACGTTGATGATTCCCAGTTGAGGCTCATCAGAAACACATGGGGTTCCCTCGCTTGTCTCGGACTCTTGTTGCGCATCGTTGTCCAGTCAGGGACAAGTGACAGAAACAACAATTTGTGCAACGATTGTGTATTATTCATGCTTCTGTTACTCTTCATTGCTTTTTTTATTCTATTCGGTAACGCAAATAAACAACACGCATGAGAAAACATGCTCCAAGATCCACATCCTGACCTGACAGGTGGTGCTGTTTTAGGATTCATCAAGCCAGCAGTATTTTAAAGTGGGAAAGGAACACATTGATGCCACTAGATGACGGCCAGGGCTTGTTCTTTTGTTCGCTTTACCTCACTATGCTTCACATATTAAAGTTTTCTGTGTAGTTATTCAGCTCATTTTGTAAATATTGTTTCGCTAAGACTGAAGTGTAAGTTCTGTACAACAGGCTAAACCGTGTAAATGACAAACTGTGTGCCATTCAGGGTTTCAGTTACAACCAAAGCTGCAGAAACTAGTAAAACATATGATAACACACTCCTCTGGTTTCAGTTCTGCAATAACGTCTAGTCATCGTGTCTAATTTAGAAGTAGTGCTGATTCATGTTTTGTTTGAGAATGAAGAGAAACTGTTCTGATGGATAAACGATAAAAATCTGTGTTAGCATTTAGAGTTAGTGATTGTGTTTTAGTGACGATTTGTACTCTTGATAATTGTTTTTACAATAAACCACATTTTATTGGTCTTGTCGGTGGTGTTATTTTAAGCTCAGATAAACTGGATGAACCCGTGTTAGATCTGCTAACAACATGTACGCCTTATTCAAACAAAACCACATACTCAAACACAGATGAATAATGTCTCCAAAAGATCATTTCCATCTCCTCTGACATGCATTAATCCGTGTGTCTCACTCAGTCAAACATCGAACTGTTTTTTTGTTTGTTGTTTTTATAGGATGTATCATAAGTAAACAAACTGGGTGTTCTGGTGATTCACTGACCTAATCCTCCATATTAATAGTTTGAATCCGCCTGATTAGAGAAAGAAAGAATAAATTCAGACCATAAAACATGAACACATCGGCTTGTCTGGTGAACAAAGACAGATTTTACCTCCCAAACCTGCTTATAAATGACCAATGTTCAGTTATTGCACTTTGACAGGCATCTGGCTGGCTGCTAAGACTTGACCGTGTTCAAATGTTAAAGATCTAAAAAATAAATACAAAATTTCACCAAGTCAGCATTCAGAGGAAGCAGGATTTATTGATGACAAAAATTGAGGAGTGGCTCTTAGAAGTGATTAACACCACAAGAAAGACCGAAGATACTGAGCTGTGCTTCATCTTTTATGCTGTGACAGTTGGTTTTTCATATCTATATGATAGGAGGGACACTTTTGACACCATTATACTTTTCTAAATCTATTGGTCAGTTTAACAGATGTTAGGCTATCCTATTCCATCTCTCGATCTCACTTTACAGAGGACATTTGCATTAGGTCTCTCTTTTAAAAATCACATTGCTTTAAGTTTACACCACATACAGGTTTCTACAATGTGAGTATCTTTATACCAAAGCTACAGCTTATACTTTGTGACCTTCCAGCTGTATGTGTGTGTGTGTCCTTCACAGACACACACCAAACCATCAGACACGACTAGAATATTCATCATTATATATGATAAGACAAAATATGACAGTACACATGTTGCTGTATCTCAAGCCTGCAGACGACAGCTAACTGCTTAATAACTGCTGCTTTGACACAGGAAGCTCTTTCTCCTTCCTGCAAGGTGCTGCTCTTAACCAATGTAGTTCACTTCTCAGATAATGAACTGGATGATGCTCTGGAACACCTGCAGGTCATTAACGTTTATTCCTGCTGGAGGGAGCGACATCAGGTAAGAGGAGGGAAGCTAAGTTTTGATTCACACCATAAAACAATGTGAAAGGAGGAATTGTTAGGATTTATTATTTTTATTATTTCTATTAAACATACTGCTGGCTTAATACCGATTTACACACTGCATTGTACACTAAATAACAGAGTTGTATCGACCTGTGATTGAATAGGAGGGTCTCGAATATTATCTCACACTATGTGAATTGGGATAAAACAAAGTTGAATAGTACCAGATCAGACAGAGGGCAAAGCACACCGGTTTACACCCAACACACATCAGACACACAAACATGCACTGCAGCCACACACATGAACATGCACACTTCGTGCACACTCACACATACCAGCTACCTGTACTGAAGGCCGCACCTGTTTTAAGACATCATGTGAAAGAACACAAAGCTGATAAGGTGCATATGATTGGAGACATCAACGAGAGCACCGTCACACAAGTTTAACAGGAAGACCATAAGTAACTACACATGACTGTGCGCTCAATAATAAAGACACTAAGACACAAACAAACCTATCAGTCATTCATTGTAGGGAGGGATTTCTTTCTCATTCAGGTTATCACAGACTGATGACTGGAGAGAAGATGTGGACAAGCCTATCCACCAACCAGAGAGAACCATGTCTAAACCACGGCTCTTCTCCACCTGTTTTTGACCAATGAGATTGTAGTACATTTCATAAATATACACTATACTGAATGCTGCATCCATTACCGGGAAGACGCCTTCAGATGAACACCTTTGTTATTAACTATAGTCCTCTGAACAGTGATGGTCCTTGATATCAAGCTATTTGGCATCGTAGAAAAAAAACAACTTTAACGGAGAGAAGCTGTCCTTCTGCCATCTCAAAAAACAAACCCTCAACAGGACACGTCATCAGAGCACCACTTTCCTTTCTTGAGTAACGGAGGTTTCATGCTAACAGCGTTCTGTAACCACTAGTGCTGCTTGTTGCCTGGTTTCAGTTTCATTTCCATTATTGAGGAAACAACCTACAGGGAGTTGCCTGCTTCATCACAAACACATCAGACCCGACTCCTGCCTGCAGCACACAGATACAGGTAAGCTCTCTCTTATTTTACTACAGCAAGTTTTTTGGTTTACTTTGGCTTCTATTCAAGTGACTTGGGAAACTTTTCTACCGGGTATTCACCAAATACAATGCAGCTGGCGGTGGTTGTTTTTCTGTTGGATTAGATTTGGAGTACATTGTACTTTGCCTCCTGTGAAACTTCAGTCGGATCACTAGAATACTCTCTCACACACATTCACACGCTTGTTTCATTGCTTTTAAATATTTAATCACTTCTTTGTATTGTCTGTCTTCTAATTGTGTCGTCATTTATGAAAAAATAACCTGCATGAACAGAGCAATAACAGTTATTATTAGCAATAAAACTGTCACTTTCCATGTTTGTCTGAAAACAACAGTCGCTCACACTAAGCGATCACTTCCTGATGCGTTTTCAGTCCAACTGATCTTTGTTTTGGGTTAAAGTGTGTTCAGTTGTTTATCTCCATTCTGGGCTGGATGATGCAAAGAAAAAAAAAACTTCCCCAGATCGATCAGCGTACTTTGAATCTACCTACTTTTTTTTAGTTTTTAATCAAGGTCCAGAGCGATTAATTTTACTGCTAAAACACAATAAATGAACACAAATAAGAATAAATTAGGATTAAGGGATGATCTCAGCTTCAGGGACATTAAATGAGTAAAATCAGCTTTAAGGCAAAGTGATCTAACATTAGTAAGATGCAAAAGGGAAATACTGTTTTAGAAAATGTGAATTTAACAGATGAATATCTGAAACCGGATTTAATTATTCGGAGTTTATGTTCTTCTTGTGATGTTGATTGAAAGTTTCTTGTATGCAGTTTGTCTGAACAGTCTAGTAAATCTAGAAACGTCCTCTGTGCTTTGATACCAGGAAATGAAAGCTTTTATATATGGTTTATTCTGACTTTCAGCAGTTTTCAAAGCCATCCTGCCTTTTAAAATGGGCAAAAACAACTACTAATAATTTGTAAAAGTGTGAAATAAAATGCATTAAATGGAGTTTCCACCAGGCCAGAGACGTATTTTCTCTGTTGTGTCAAATGTTGAAGGTGTGACCGGACATGAAATGACTGCTGAGCTCAGTCCTCATGTGATATGTGAGGCTTTTAATGAGTCTGAGAAGGAGCACGCTTGGTTTTGTTTATGTGCTTTTACTGCATCTAATCTATTCAAGTGACGCTATTAAACAGCCTATTGAACAATGACCCCAAACGTGGTATGGGGAAAGAGGATTTCACATGCTGTAACTTCTTTTAATTCTTCTTCCTCTTTGCATTGTTCTTCTTTAAAGTCTTCTTTTTCTACTTTTAATTTTCCCTTTTTGAATTCTTCTTCTTCCTCCTCTTTCTTCTTTTTTCACAACAATATTCTCTCACTGTTTTACTGCGTCTTTCTCAGGTCACTTTGTAAAAAACATCTTAAATTCATACTAAAGAAACAAAACTTACACATTCATTTCATTTAAGTAATTAAATCTCATGAAGAATTAAGCTAAAACAATAATTCAAGAAACTAAAGATTAAATTTGTGGAATGCTCTCTCAGATCCCTTCTGACCTTTTTAAAGTTTATATGACGTTTTATGGCCAAAATGATACTTGTTTTAACCCTTTGGGGACTGCAATTTTAAAGGTTCGCCAGTACATACATTTGTATTTTTGTTCATTCTGATGTCATTTCTTGGAATATCTTCAAATACCTAATATCCCTAGAATCCTTACAACTTAATCTAAAATGGTATACATATAAATAAACCAAAAACATTAGGTAAAGGTGTTCAAATTGTGTTATAAATAAGAAAATACATAAATCGGAAATGTTTTTTTTAATTATAATTACTAAATATGCACACAAAACCCATTGATCGAAATGATTTCCACATGTAGTAAAATAAATAAGAAATTTCTGAACACACCAGTAGTGATTTAAACAAAATACCTATTTTAGTTTTTGAGATATGAACATTTTTGTGTAAAAACTGCAGAGGCGTTTTTTTTTAGTTTGATCACTACTGCAGAACTAAGGCAACACTGAACATAGAAACTTGAACAAAATATTTTTTCAACAATATTGTTTCAACTATATTGGTTCATTCATTCAACATTCATCATTTATTCAACTATATTATATACTCACACACAATCTCTCACTAAATCACACGACTTTCTCTCACCTAATCAAACTACTCTCCCTAAATCACACACTCTACAGTACCCAACTCTCCCTATCACAATTCGAATCAATCAGTCTATCTATCTATCTAGGCTATCTATCTATCTATCTAGCTATCTATCTAGAGCTCTCTCACTATACCTCCTGCTCTTTCCAACCTACTCGCCACAAAGGCATTTTGGCGCCACACAGTGGTGGCGCGGAACAATTCCCGGAGTAATCACTCGAGTTTTTTTTTTTAACATGTTGTAATGACGTAAATCATGTCACTTGAAAGACGGAAGTCTGTGCTTTTAGCAGCAAAAAGAATGAGCATTCTAGCTAATGTGGCTTTTGAGTTATATCAGTTTAAGGAGACCTATGTAGACAGCGCGGGGGGGCGGGGCCGCCCGCGGGATGTCCGTCCCTTGAGGGTTAAGACAGACTGGAAAAAAATTGTAAACCTATCCATCAAAATGTGAAGAAATAGTCTCTAAATAATCATTTGATTTGTCCCTAGTTTCAAAAATACGCACGGAACAAATGAATAACCTTTAAAATATCTTTACAGGATGATGAAGGTCTCAGGAACAATCGTGATTTGCTGTGCAGCTCTGACCCTCGTCCTCACATCTGTGTCTGCTGTACCAAGACTCAACTCCATCGATGACCTGAAGAAAGTCGACTTTGGCCAGTCTGTGCCCACTCGAGGTCTTGTGCTCCTCCACTGGTTTGCCAACATAGTCGACATTGACAACAACAACATCATACGGCTGCCATTTGACCCAGACAGCGGCGATTACGGCTCACATCATTATGGCAACTATGAGAGGATTCTGGACCCACTGCCTCGAGGAAACGCCAGATACCGATACTTCACTGTCGGCAACATCTTCCAAGGGAGAGGCTTGGCAGTTCCGTATCACGTTGTCCACTACCAATCAGGGAATGAAGAAAGAAACAGGAACCGGATCATCATCAGGGTCAGGGAGCAGAATGTGGGAAGTACAATAGACCAGGTCTACATCACCCAGCATTATGAGACATCAGACCATATGGGGACACAGTACGATCCGGAGGAGACGTACCAGGTTACCGTGAACCTTTTAAGACGGATCAGAGAATTTCCTCTGGAGGGAAATCAAATGAGCACACTGGCAGATCTCACAAACCGCTTTGGAAGCAACGCTGATAATTCCCAACTAAGGAACCTCATCAAAACATGGAAATCCCTCGCTTGTCTCGGACTGTTTTTGATTATCGTGATCGAGGAAAAGCACTCCCCGGCCCAGCGCAACAACAGACCAAAGCCTGCGGCGAGAAGGAACACCGATGTGGTTGTCAACATCCCAGAAACCAGAGATTTCATAGGATGTCAACTAGTGGTAGGAAGCGCTGAAATAACACTGAAGGTGATGGCAGGTACAAACGGAAAAGCCAGAATTGTTTGGGACAACGTCCCTCGACATCTTCTAAATGAAGGTGTGATGGTAGCACTTTACAAGAATAACGAAGACGAGGATGCCATGATCTCCAAGCATATCAGGACTGGATCAGGCAGTCTTGACACGTCTGTCCCTCTGAACGAAGGCCTTCAGGTCCGACTGCATGAGAGGAAGACCTTATACTGTTTCTGGTCACGGAGGGGAGAAGAGAAATGCAGAGGTCCTGAGTTCAAGAATCCCATGCCAGTCAACATAGCAGACTACGACGCAAAACTGCAACTGTTTGTGAAAGACGGGAAGGCTTGTGCTCGATTATACGTGAAGAAGTCCTTCAGGGAGTGGAGGACGGAGTTTAAAAAGTCTTGGGTTGGGTTCTACAGCTCTGCACAAACAGCCACCAAAGACTATGAGTGGTGGCAGTGGCAGTGGGCAAAAAAATTCCAGCCAAACCCGAATTTTGAGGACTTGTCTTATGATATCTATGAGTACCGCTCAGGTATGGCAGCTGCTCCAGGTGTCCAAGCACGATTCATCCTCCAGGGAGAGGAGATGGAGACAGCTCGCACTCCGGTCTGGGGGGAGTGAAGACTGGTTGAGTTGTACTGCAGACAATCTTAACAAAATACAAAATAAAGCTTTAAAATATCAAATCCATCGCAAATTTAAAAGCATTGCTATGACGGCTCAAACCAGTCCTGCCATTATAATGTCCGTTTGTATATCTAAAGACAATCCTGAATTAAATACCACCCAGGAGACAATCTCACAGAGGCAGATTTAAAAGATTTAAAGTTTTCTTTGTGTTATGTGTTGTTTTACTCCATAAAACATCAACGCTGGCAGATAAGAAACTTCACTGCAGAAATGTTTATAATGAACAGATTCTTGACCATACAGCATTGACTGATTTAATTTTATGAGATTTTTTTATCATGTTAAAATTTTGTGTAACGTTTTCTTTAAATGACAATGAATATGCATATTTTTACATAATTTTTTAAAGACTATATGTGAAATGCCCTTTGAGTCTCTCCAACATGTTTTCCTGCTGTGTGTTTTGTTTGGTTTCCATACCGTTGATTTTATTGTGTACTATATTTGCTTTCGTTTGTAAATGTTCCTCAGTTAAGATGGAGATGTGGGACATATTTATGATCCCGGCAAACCGTCCAGAGTCTTCAGGATTTCAGTCCAGTTCAGTCGGACAGTTAACTTCAATCCAGACAGCAGACAATCGTAAGAACAGAGTGATCACCAAGATGGACCAAAAACCTGCAGACTGACTTCTGAGGCAGACATTTGTCAAAAATCTCACTTGTCTAGGAACAAAAAAAAGAGGAAAAACAGCATCTAAAGTTTTACTAGACGCAGATTTAAAGTTTAAAGGTTGTGTTTCAACAAATACACAGGGGTCATTCCAGAACCGGAGGACATTTTACGTCCCACCCATCAAAATTCAAATAATCCATGTACAAAATACTAAAACATGCAGTTGTTGTGTAAATGTTCTTGTCCTGAGCTGAGCCAATCAAGCCTTGGATAGTTTATTACCTATTATTGATGACTATGGAGCAGAAAATAGTAAAAGAGAAGGTTTATTTTTCAAAAACTTTGAAGTCCAAATGTCCTCCAGTTCTGGAAGGACCCTAGCCTAGCCGCGCTAGACAACCCACGGCAACGAATTTAATTCTCTGCCAGGGTGGGTCTCGTTACCCTCCATAAGGCTTGAGACTGGATTCTACTAAAACTGGCCGGACGAATCACCATAAAGTGTAGAGTCAGAAGGCGGGCATAACTGAGTGACAACAGAGACGCGACGATTCTGACAGAAACAACCAACGCACAATATCTTTCGACTCGGCTTTGGCCACAGCCCTTAAAGATTTGAAGCTAAAATTCAACTTGAAAGATAAACAAAGGACGGCACTGAAGTGTTTCATTGAAAAAAAAGACGTATTTGGACTTATGCCGACGGGATATGGCAAATCCTTAATATACCAGTTGGCTCCGCTGGTTGGGAAGCTAATGGGACTTAGCCACAATCTGATAATTAAACTGATAATGTGTCAGCTTTGGAAAATGATTTTTTAATTTTCTCTGTACTGTTGAAAATTGTGCATTTAATAAACCATATTTTAAAAGTCATGCTGGTCTTTTTATGATTTTTTTAATAAAACTTCTATTTGTCCAAGTTAGATCTGCAAAATCGTACAGAGGCGACTTTTTTTTAAAGTTTATTTTTAACAGCATGTATGCCTTGTGCAAAACAAAAACCACCCAGATACAGATAAATGATGAATTTGAGAGATAATTTCCATCCCTTGTGACATGCACAAGTCCTGGTTTCTGGCCAAGTCCCAAACAGGCCTATCAAAAGGCCTTTATCTGTGTGTGAAGAGATGAATTCTGTTCCTTAATGTGGTGAAACCAGGATAGTGCTCAGTCGACGAGCACAAGACGGCTCATGAGATAATGAGTCATGTAACTGATTAAAGTTTAAAAACTGTTGCAGACTCAGCTTTAAGGGAAAGAAAGACCTAAGAGTGTTGGAATTAGGGATGTGTGCGACTCGTCGTTTAATCATTTAACCGCCTACTCATTTATTAAACATTTAGTATTTTACTAGTCGGTTAAACGCTGCATTAAGCATCATGCACCTTGTTCTTCGCGCCTCTGCCTCGGCTTCTTTGTAAACAGGCTGAGCAGCCAGGGAGAGAATTGCTCCTCCTCCCCTCCCCTCACAGGCACACGTAGCAGGGGGCGGGGCCACACAGTTTGGGGAAGAAAGTTTGGAAAGGTAAAGTGGGAAGATGACGACGCTCCCGCGTAACCCAGAATTTCCACATAACGCGAAAGCGCCGCGCTCTTGAATCGTACTGCACAGCACTTAGAACCCATTCTCTTCAGACAATTTCCACTGCACACACTGCGGAGCGCCAGCGCCGCGTCCCTGAAGCGTCGGCGCGCGCCACGGCGCTGGAGATTCGCTTCAGGTCTATTTTCTGAAATTGGGGGTTATGTGGAAATTGGGGGTCCGCGAGTTTACACAGCCGACAGGCGACCTTGTTGTCATCTGCTGCGTCAAAATACTGCCAAACGGTGCTGATTTACGCTCTGCTGTCCTGCCCCTGTGGCTCTCAGCGGCGAGACCGAGACGCCCCGTCTGCCCCAGTTGCCCGACCACGGAGCCCGTCGCCGGGTTCGCCGGCCCCCGCCACTTCTGGCCGCTGAATTGCAGGTTTTCTGGCTTTGTAGACTAGTCGCAAATAATAAAATAAAAAAAAATTTGCGACTAGTCGGCGGTGAAATTAGTCAAAATTCCCATCCCTAGTTGGAATCCAGAGCCAAGTGATAAAGACAGACTGTCATTTGAGAGAAAAGCTGGCACATTTGATCATCTGTTTCTATCATTTAATGAAAAATTCAGTGCATAGAAGAATTGTATTAAGCAGAAGCTATTTCCCTCCGGCAAAAAAAATAAGCTGATTCAAATGTAGACATGGATTACATTTGTGTTTCAGCGCTGAAACGAAACCAATCAAATGTTGCAGAAATGCTCGTTTTTATTCAATCCAGTCTATGATCATCGGGGGGGACTCTTTAATTCAGGTAACATGGGTACAAGAAAATTACAAAAAAAACAAAACAGACTTTGAGCTGCAGCAAACTGGTATTTAAATCAGCTCAAGGAGGCATGTTTTCATCTCGACAGTCCTAAATTCAAATAAAAATGATACACAACACAGAAAAATCAGCAGCTCCTTTCACCTGAAAGCTGGTTTCTGTGTAATGAAACTAGGTTTAGAAGATATCAGACGTTAATATTCTGACTAGACTTCCTGTTTTCACATTCTTTCAGACCTGTCACTAACCACACGATTCCAGACTCACCACAAAGCATTATCTGGAACTGTTTTGCTGCAACTTGCAAATGCAAAACTTCATCACTTGTAAAGGAAAAATGACTCTTTCTCCTTTCTAAGGTCATAATGGCCTTTAGACAGTCAGGCGCTGCGTTAGATTAGATATCGTTTATTCTGACGTGACTAGACAGATGAGTGGCCTCCATGTTGGTCTGTAATCTAAATCTGACCTTCTCCAGACTATAATATAAACACAAAGACCAGAGAGAATCCTCAGAGCTGATTCTGGCATTGCTTGCATGGACTGCTGCTCTGTTGGTGTCACTTCTCCTGATATCAGGAAACCTCACAACATAAGTCATCCGAGTCTCCGGTATGTCTCACTGAATCGGCCTCCTCATCCTCGCTGAACTTCCACATCAAGTTTCTCAATCCACAAACTGCTCAAGCTCCTGAATTTAATTAGCAGCAGCATATATTTACTTGGACCCTCAGCCATTTTTAGGCCCATGAAAAAAAGAGGAAATTGCTTAAATTACTTCCCAATCCAACAGAGGTCAGCATTACTAATGAGAGGGAGTGGGTGGACGGCCTGGGAATGGATTATGTCGACATCCTGATCTTGTGTGGCCTCACTCCCACACAAACCTCCCCTGAAAAGACTCCGTTTCAAAAGGTGTATTCAGGGCAGCACCTTTCTAATGCTGTATTTCCAGTTTATGTGATTAAAAAGAGTGTAAATCATAGCCTGTGAAGCAACAAGTACCACTAGTCAACTCCAAACTGCTTTTAATGCAGCAACAATCCTGTAAGACCACTGTAGACAACATGGAGCATCAGCTGCCTGCTGACGATCAGGACTGCAATATCCTACTACAAATCCACAGTTGAGAACTTATCCGTCGGAAATTACACAACAAATGATTAAATTGTGGGGGTGTCTCTTAGTCCCATCAGTTCCCGCCACATATTAAGGTCACGCGACTCGATATCTGCACATAACGTACACATGCAGAACACACACCTGTCCTCAGCGCAAGGTCATTTTTTAATTTAAGATTTAATCTGTCGGAAATGATACAATATCTGAGCAGCCTTGAAGGTGTACTGTGCTCTCTGAGTGATTTTCTTCTTGTTGTTTTATTGCAGTTTTTTATGTGAAGCACTGCCCTGGGTTGTTTAGTTATTGCTAACATGAATACATTCATATTGTACATGCATTACACACGGAGTCTGTGTGTCAGACAAAGATACGACCTCCTAAACCAGGTCACATTTATGCATCTTAAAATAAAGTCCAGTTTACCAGACATTTAACCGACTCTGGCATACGCATGAGAGCAGCCACGACAAAATAAATCAAGGGACAGGAAACCCACATGAGCTGTGTACACAATGAAAGACTGTGTGCGCAAACATGAGAGTACATCCTCAGACCGGATACAGCTGCTCATCATTACAACCAACAAATCAACCGGAGCCGACCTCCATCATTACAGCACCTTGAGCTCTGCAACGCCCTCCACAAATATGGCTCATCAGCGCGTCCATCAGTCCCTCCCCTCTAGGCGACACATTCTTAAACTTTACCGTCTACGTGGGGTTGGATGTACATACTGAATACATGTATGCACACGAGTGAGGACACATGAAAAGCCCAGAGGCAGGTTAGATCCCAGTTATGTACCACATGAGGCCTTGTGCAATAATCTGACGTTTCACAGCCAACCGGATGCAACATGAATAAACAGCAAAAAACATTCCCTTCGAAAAAAAATAAATAAAAAATCTAAAATATTTACGTAAAAAATAATAAAAATCTGCCTGACAGTTTTCTGTGTGTGCTGGCTGAGGAAATTAAAATGTCGTTCTGGGCACGTCTCTGAACCAGTGTGGTCTGTCCGTTGAGTTTACTCCCAGATGACTGGAAGTTAAAGTGGGCTTTTCTCATTTTGTTTTCTCCCTGCAGACAAACTTTACAGGAAATCACACTCGCCGGCTCGCATGCTTTATGCACTCTCTGTTTTTTTCTCTCTCCCTCTCTCTCTCTCCGCCTCCTATCTGCCTCTTCCCGAGCTTATTTTTTGCAGGGCCTCCCTCCACATGCATGGCTGAGCAGGAAGGTGGTAATCTGAGCCAAGTGTGGAAGAAGCCGAGACTTAATCCTCTCCCTTCGACTTACACAAGGCCATTTCAGATATTTAGCATGCACATGTGCTCTCTGATTCACCAGCATTGTGATGGAAGCTACAGTTAAGAAATATCTTCAGTAAAAGGCAGAATTAACATTAAATCCTGAGCTGCCTGTGAATGTAGTGGAATGGACAGAGAGACGCAAACAGGCAACGCTCAGTGTAACAAAGTGGAAATTGGAGGCTTTCTATTTTTACGTAAAATGTTTTATGACCTCCAGATTTGGAATGTATCACCTCCCAGCCGCCTACGCCTAGATACTACTTAACCAGAGAGTGCAGCCCATGAGCACAGCTGTCTCCAGATAGCAGAGGCACACCAGTATAAAGATGAGCTGTCCTAATAGCATGAGACACAGCGAAGCAAACGCTGCAATTAATCAGTGAAAAAATGCAATGGAAACATACGATATTCCACTGAAACTGTAGCACAACACAAGGTCCCTGATGTCCAACCCTGCATTTACACCGAAGCAAAGTAAACGAGGAAATGAAAATACAGATAATTTAAAGGTGCAGTATGTGAGATTTTTCATTATTACAGCAGCAAACAACATAAATATTTAGTAAAGTAATGGTGTCCTTAGCAGCGACTGAAGTCAGACTCCCTCAGTGTTTGCTGTAACTGGAGCTTCTCTGTTCTGAGTCCTGGCAGCCGGTCCGGCCACACGTGCATTTTAATGCATGTTAGTGCATGTTGGTACATGTAGGACCCTCCCTTTGAAACCCTCCCAGTGTTTCTACTGTAAAGACACTGAGAGCGACCTCCCACATCGCATTGCAAATGCCTAAGTGCACTCTGGAGCATTCAGCCAGTGCACAAAAACCAAAAGAATTCATAAACGACAAAGAATTGTACTTAATTTATGTGCACTATTTGAATTTCAGCTCAGTGTCGCAGTCTCTATTGATGCTTTGCAGCTCACCGCCAAACATCTCCAGACTGAGGCCAAAGAGTTCGTATTAGTGTGAATGAATGATGATCATTTAGATGTTTTGTTGTCGCTCTAACCGGGGCAGGAAGCTACTGAGTTAACCTTGTCAGTCTGTCTCTGTCTGATGCTATTTAGCTGCTGTGCATTCTAAAGATAAAGCATCTTTGCAATGCTGCAAAGTTAAATAAATATTAATCACAGTTATGATTTTAGCCTCCCACTATGGCATAAACACGATCAACTGTATTTACACTCAAAAAGTAAAATCCCTCGACTTCATCTTGGACAATTCTGACATTAGGACACCTTATTTCACTCACAATGTTTTAAAAAAACCTTAACCTTAGCTTAGACATAGTTCCATGATATCTTCGGCTACAAACCAAACCTGACATCAGTATGACGCACTACATTTGGGGCAAAAAGTAAAGCAAATAAACATCAGATCAGGAAAGGCTTAAATGTGGGATGACTATCTAAAACAAGAGTCCATTTCCTCCACACTTGACCAGGTCAGCCCGAGTGGCTCGTTCAGCAAAACAATGACTCACCAGAACGCAGCATCTTACCACAGCTATGGGACATTTCTTGATGTTTCACCTCAGCTAAATGAATCCTTATGGAGCGAGTTACTACACAAACATCTGACGCTCGGCTTGAGCTTGGCATCTTTTTGGTACCACATGTTTAAGAGGCTAGTCAGCAACAGCTCAAAAGTCAAACCTCTGCGTCGTCTGGATGGAGATAAATTCATTAACATGTGTTTGTTAAAGTGTTCCAGCGATTGTATGACTTCTTATGTGAGAAAAGTCGGGCAAATAACCGATAACAGATGTCAGAAACATTCACAGAAACTGCATCTGTGAAAGCTGACAGTGATTATATCCTCCAGTTTTAGATGGTTAATTCAGGTTTCAGAGGTTTTTTTAAACAGCTGTCCTGGGAGCAGCCCTGGGATTCTCATCATCACCTCCCTGACCTACATTCACAGATAGTCTAGACTGACACACGGACTCATGCTTGTGCTTTTTTGGTTGGTGTCGTACTTTGCAGTTCAACCGCTGACATTAGGTCGAAAACAAAGAGCAGAAGCAGTAAAGAAACAAAATAAAAAGGTTAAAGCGTGCTGCAGAGCTGAGTTTAAAAATGTAAGTTTACTGTGTTTGAGCCTCATCTAGACATGAGTGTGTCGCAAGACGGAGATAAAATGAGAGAGAAACTGAGCAGAAACACACTCATGAGAGAGGGGCGGTTGCCAAACTTTTGCAAGTTATTAGATTTAGAAAGATCGACCATGTTGAAACTGGTAAATCATAAACAACACAGAAAGCCGCACTGCAGGCAGAAAACACAAACCGACTGGCTGCATGACTCCTCACAGGAGTTAATCTGGAGAACATGAGCTGAGTGGTACTCACTGTCTGCTGCTCGGGTGGAGGTGGGCTCTGTGACGGGTGACTGCACTCTCTCCACCGGGGGCTCCGTCAGGGAGGGCAGGGGGGCGACTGGAGCGGGAGGCACGTGGTGGTGGTTGTTCTCCACTGTGCCGCTTTGCACCGAACCGTCCGGCTGTCTGAGGACGGGCACCTCAGGCCTCCTGGGGCCTCCCTCCACCGGGCTGAGGCTGGGGGACGGCGGCTCTGCTCTCCTCTGGGGGGGCTCGGGGATCCTGGAGACGGGGGCCGAGGACAGCTGAGCGTCCATCCTCTTAGGGGGAGCGGGAGGCTCGTGGGGGCGAGTCACACCGAGCTCCGCCCGCCTGTTGGCGGCGCTGGGGATGGAGTTGGAGGAGCTGTCCAGGTGCATGCGGTTGCTCAGGCTGACCTCCGGCCGCTTGAGGCCGAAGCGGGTGATGCCGGCACTGGGCGAGCTGTCAATCTGCTTGGACGAGACCTCGATGGAGATTTCTGATCGGCGGGAGGAGGCTGTGTCCAGGTTACGGCCCCCCGATAAGTCGATGCGCCTCATGCCGGTCTTCGGGGAGCGTGGGTTGGAGGACTCGGAGGGGGAGGACCTGGAAGAGGAGGAGTGGTCGGAGTTGCGGGAGCTAAGGTCGTAGCTCCGCTGGCTGGACGTGGAGGAGGTGGACGAGCGGAGGGGGTTGGTGGTTCGGCGGGACAGAGGCGACGGGAGCGAGGACGTGTCTGCTTCCTCCACCTCAAAGGACCGTTTCAGTGCTGGAAAACACAAAAGAAGACTCTGTTAGCCCAAAATTCATCGTCATAGCACCATTATTCAGGCAAATAACTGCTGGAGCATGTAGGATCTGTACTCAAACAGCAAGACAGAAGAACATGTAAAACCTAAAAAGCTGCTAAAAAGCAAAAAGGTTTTTAGGCTCAATAAACTCAGAGCAGCTCAGTCAGTGCCTCAGTTTAAACAGCTTTCACCATACAGACATTTGCATCATATTTAATTATAAGTTATTTGTAACATTTTATTCTGTCCTCATTGTGTTGTTGTTTTTATGTAATTTAAAATATTTTACTGATGTTTTAAAGCTTGATTGTGGCTATTTTTTTAGTTTTGAAAGGAGCATTAGAAATAAAGATTCCAATAACCATTATAAATAATAAGAATTATTATTATTATTATTATTAGTAGTAGTAGTTGGTGTTGTCGTATCATTATCAAATTTATTTATTTTTTAAATTATTTAAAATATTTTTTTCAGAATCTGGTTGCAGCAAAGGATTTATTTTGGCAAATTTATAAATGAGGAATCTAGAATAAAGTGATTTTGATCAAATATTCCTATTTTAAAATGAATTAGGTTAATATTCACAGTAGAACAGCACCTCACACATAATAATAAAAGCCCAAAACATCAGATACGAACCTAATTCATCATCAATAGTGTAATGTGAGCACCTTTATTCTGACAAATAATTGCTCGAGCATGTCAGATCTGACTTAAAAAAATAACACAGAACAACTTGTAAACTCTGCTTCTGTAGTAAAATAAAATACTTCAATATTAATAACACTAGCAGCAACCAAAGCTCATTACATGCATGCAAACCAATGAGAAGAGCAAATTATTACATTCAAACTCCAAACCAGCCGTCTTGCAACCAAATAGCTGTTGTTTTTATCAGAAATGTTTGTAGTTTAGAGCAAAATCCATCAGGAAATAGCACTATTTCTGATGTACAGGTTATATATATATATATATATATATATATATATATATATATATATATATATGTATGTTCAGACTGCAAAGCATCATTGCACAGGTGGACTGTATACTTAAAATAAAGAAATGCAATTATCCTAAAGGTTAAAAACGTTAACATATAGCCCTCATGGATAAAATCAAGTCATTTTGAAGAATTAATAATATTTCAGTTTCAATGTAGTCACTTTTTTAGCAAACGGAAAACCACATTAAGTCAGTCGAAGCTCCAACGGTTTTGAAAAACATCTTGAGTATTTACAATCTAAGGGACACAACATGTAAAATAAACTAACAAATAAATAAAAACTACCGATATAAGGATAGTTTATTTCAGACAAGCACTTTGTGCCACCTGGACACCTGATACTTTTCAGATTTAGAGCGATTAGTTCATCAAAGAACGAAGCTAATATTATCCACCGTCTGCTAAAATGATTGATTTTTCCTCCGATATGCGGCCAACGGCAGCAACCTTACCTGCCTTCATACGCTTCACGTAGCTCATCATTTTTTCTGCTTAACTTTTAAAATATTCCGGAGTTTAATGATATTTTCTGACAGAAACTCACAGAGAAGCTAAATTTAACCCTCTGTGGCGAAAGAGTTCACCGACTTACAGCAACAGCTCCGTCGTAACGCTCCACCCGGACATCTGGCACACCTGTTGTCATGACGACTAATCAGTAGCCACGCCCCTTCAGAACTCTGATTCATCACTTGAGAAACCACTGTCTAAATATGGGCAGTATTCTTCTGTTTGTTAGTTTTTTAATTTGGTCAATATTAATAATAACGATTATTATTATTATTATTATTATTATTATTATATGTGAGGAGCTGTTCTACTGTAAATATTTACCAAATTTAATCTTAAAATAGGTATATTTTCTCAAAATCAATTTATTCTATATGTCTCACAAATTTGCAAAAAAAAAAAACTTTTGCTGGAATCAGACTTTGAAAAAAATTAAATAACTAAATAAATAAACGACTCCTACTATTGATAGTACTACCACAAATAAAAATAACTATTAGTATTATTATGTTCATCTGTGAGGGGCAGTTTTACTGTGAAAATGAACCAAAATAGTAATATTTTATCAAAATCACTTTATTCTAGATGTCTCATTATGAATTTGCTTTAAAAAATCCTTTGCTGGAACCAGACTCTAAAAAAAACATATTCTAAATATTTTTTAAAATTTAAATATGATAATACTGCTAATAATAATAACAATTAGTTATTTATAATGATTATTGTAATCTATATTTGTAAAGTGCCTTTCAAAACTAAAAAATAGCCACAATAAGACTTTAAAAATATCAATAAAATATTTTCAAAAGCAACAAAGCATTAAACAATGAGGCCACAATAAAACACTAATAATTTATAATAAAATATGATACAAATGTCCGTCTGTACAGTGAAAGGTAAAACTGCATGTAGAGTGGAGCGAAACTATTCAGAAGTAATCAGCAGAATCTTCAGTTGAATTTTATAATGAATGAGGAGCCAGGGTCGTTTTTCTTCTTGCAAACGCTGCATCATTGAGTTAGTATCAGTAGTTTATTCAGGAGAAAATAACATATATTTCTAATTTACAAACTGCACGATTGAACAAGAGGCTGAATGTTCTGATTAAAGTTGAAGAAAACTCCCAGATTTGTCATTATAGATCCTAGGTGATCTTTAAAAATGTGATCAGGACCAATAGGTAGGGCTTCAGTGTTATCTGTGTTTAGCTGCAGGACACCGCGTCATCTTTAATGCTCGTTTAGATCTGGACCAAACCTACACCAACACGTCTTTTTCCCACATATCCCTCTTCAGCATTCCAGCTGCAGGCTCTTGTTTAGGTTGTTTGATAAATGATTTTCCTGTAGGGATGATTAGCTCCACGTCAGATGCGAGGCTGACACCTGGCTCACCTCAGCTCGGCCCACAGTCCAGAGCTACAGAATCTGGAGCTAGACAGCCCTCTGCCCAGATAAACACCGAGTCTGCTCAGGCATCTGGCCTGCTTCATCCTGACGAGTCCAAACACCAGCATGAGAGAACAGCTTCTTCCTCCAACTCTGTGTTTTCACACCCTTGATGTGTTTCAGCAGGTTTTTCAGTGTGTGATATAACTGGGAAGAAGCTGACGGTTCACAGTTTCCAGTGTTAGACGCTGATTTAACCGGGCGTCAGTGGGATGAACTTTTCCATTTTTCCTTTGTGAAACTTGTGGAGTTTGGACTGGACATGTAATATTATTTCTGTGTCGTACTTCGTACTTGTTTTCAGCTGTCTGGAGTCCAAATACGCCAAATATCTGGTGCGTGCATCACATTAAAACCAACACAAAGACTGATTTTAATGTAATCGATGATCCCAAGTCAACTTTTGAATTGTGAAATATTGTATTTTCTTATTTGGGGCCATCTATTAGGTCTACACGAGACAACATTCAGGTAGAAATACAACATTCACGGTTACAGGTTGTCTGTTACGCAGACATAGTAGGATTCCTGACGGGGTCCAAACCATAGTTTCTATTAGTCAAACAATTTTACAGCTGATATATTTATACAACTTCATCCCACTGAATGCAAATGACGAAGCTGTTTGTATCACGTTGCCATAGCAACCTGCATGCTTTCAGTGAATGATGCAGAAATTGCACACAGAATTAGGCTGAACTTCTGCAGCTTATGAAGCACAAATTAAAAATGCTTGGTATTTAGATTTCAGAAAATTGAGGCAGAAAATTCCGCTTAACGTAAAATTAAGTCTGAATTAAAAGTCACGTTTCCACTCCTGTTCTGTAATTCATGCTGATAATCCAAACAGAACCTCACTAATGCATTAAAAAGAGCAAACTATTGGTCATTCACTTCATACTTCCTTCCTTATATAAATGCTACTTACATGTCGTATCCCTCACTGCTTGAATATTCAATATTTCGACACAATAGTTAACATTAAATCCTGTATACTGGATGCAACATCTCCATATTTAACAATTCATGGTACATTTTGTAATTTAGTGCATATTTTATTCAAGTACACTAACATTCAAAAGTTTGGGGTCACTTAGAAATGACCTCAATTTTGACAGAAAAGCTTTTTTTTTTCAATGAAGATAACATGAAATGAATGACAAATCCAGTGTAGACATTGCTAATGTGGTAAATGACTATTCTATCTGGAAACGGCTGATTTTTCATGGAATACCTCCATAGGGGTACAGAGGAACATTTCCAGCAACCATCACTCCTGTGTTCTAATGCTACATTGTGTTAGCTAATGCTGTTGAAAGGCTCACTGATGAAAAGAAAACCCTTGTGCAGTTATGCTAGCACATGGATAAAGGTGGGAGTTTCATGGAAAACATGGAATTGTCTGGATGACTCTAAACTTTAGAACTAGTGTATTAATTTTCTATCCCATTTCTATTCTATTTTATGATGAGTAGCATGACACATCTGAAAAGATTATTTGCTTTCATGAGAGTTAAATTAGAAAATTTACACCCCTTTCATGTCTGCAGGCTACATAATGGTGTAGAAACTATTCAGACCTTTTACTTCATTATACATTAATGTAAAACTACTCCATTACAAGCAAAACTCCTGCATGAAATGTGAAAGTATGCAAGATTCTGCAGAAAAGTGTAGTTAACGTATTGCAGTAAAGTAGCAGTTCTTATTAAGATGAATGATTAGATTATTAATAGTGAAACTTCAGTGTATTCCTGCTTTATCTGCTGCAGGTGGAGCTCATTTAGTTTTACACTCTGGTTCATTCTGAGCAGTCATGAGATGATTAATGGTCGAGGAAAGAAGAAAAAAAACTACGTTCTGATACACAAATCTGTTTTCAGTTTGTGGACTTTTTCTCTAATCTTTCTTTCTTTTTTTTTTTGGTGAGAAATTAGATCATTCGAACATTTAGTGAAATGAAACCATGTGAGAAGTTTGGAGGGGAAACTATCTGCCGGAGCTGTTTACAACCCGCAGACATCGACTCCACGCTTTCTGTACGACGTCAGAGGCCCAGAAGTTGGAAACCGCCAGTTTAAACTTACACAACTCATATTATCGCCATCTTAAAATCAACAAAAGCTGTCAGATCGATGTAAGCTCAACATTCATGAACTCAAGTGCAGTGGAAGTGCAGCGTAGCACAAAATGAACAACTGAAGGACCTCAAAGCTGTCCTGAAGCACTCGAGTGTCACATTATGGAGCAGCATTAAAACAACTTCATGTGTGTTTACAGGAGCAGACAATGACAAAGAACAGTGTGATCTGTGAGTGTGTGAGCTCGCTGCATACATCTGCCCCACCACGGATCATTTAACCCGTCTCTGACAGCGACCTCTTTGTGCTGCTCACATGGAATAAAAAGAAAAGTGGCTTTGAAATGTTCCTAGAGGACACGGCAGGCAGTGTGAGAAATAAGCACACAAATGAAGTTAGAATTCACTGGATGCAGCGTGGCGGATGTCAGCGAATGGAGCATTAATGAATTTACTGTAGCTTGGCTTTGCTGAGCATTTAGTGAGTCTGCTTAAAGCCATGTTTGACCGTTAATTTGGTATAATGAGCCGTTTTCCTGCAGCCGTGTGCTAGCTGTGCTCTGTGGTGACGGACGGCCAACACACTGACGTCCTCTCAGACTCGGTGGAGACGGAGGCCTCGTCAGCTGTGTTGCTATCACTCTCTGCATGTGTGTGAGTGTGTTTAAACACAGCTGTAGAGGAAAGCAAACACCGCCTGTTTTTCTTTTCGCCTGGTTGGAGCCAAACTCCGTTAACGGCGCTGCGTTATGGGGTATGTGAGCATGTAAATGAATGGGGCCTTTTTGCACGTTTGCATGAACGAGACGACAGCATTAGGTTTGAATGTTGAACCTTTCACGAGTTCAGGTGACACTAATTAATACCAAAGTGGACCTGAATGTTCCTTTCACTCCTTCTCTTTGCATCTGAACGTAAATCCTTGAACCCTCTTAATCTCGGACTCCATCTAAACAACATGCTATAGCAAACCAAATAAGGAAGACACGGAGCCGAGCGCAGTGTTTTTCAGCCAACACTCGCTCAGGCATGGGCTGAATGCGTGTAGCGCTCTAAGACACAGTCAAACAGCCAGAAAATCACATGACGCTGTAGCACCACATTCTCTACGCCTCTCTGAGCGTGACTCTGGACGAACTGGACGCAGTTTCAAATCAAAACTTAATTAGTTTCAAAGATTTCACCGGGAAATCTGCAAAGTATCGTGACAAAGACATCACTTGTAATGAACAGTACAGAGTGTTTTGCTAGAGGGTGAGTTGTAATCCTTGTGTTTGCTTAATACTTCATCATATAATGGTGTAATTGCTTTTCGTTATATGGGTCATTCCACAATTAGAGGACATTTCACTCATCAAATTTCAAATACTCCATGTACTGAATACTGAAACATGCAGTTGTCGTGTAAATGTTCTTGTCCTGAGATCAAATATAAAAAAACTAGGAGAAAAGAATGTTTGAAAATATTTTTTAAAATACCAAATAAGTCTGGAGTTTCCCCTAAAATGCCATTTTTCTCTTGTCCCACCCCTCTGATGACCAAACTGAACCTCAAATAAAACAGTTCAAATGACATTTAAATCCCCATTTTTTGGCATTATTTTTTTCAATGATGTCTCTTGTAATTGTGCGAATATTTTAATCAACATAATGCTGAAAATAATAATTACTTTGCATGGACCGTATGTCCCACAACATGTTAGCGTAACCCGTTGATGACATTTTTGTCTTTTGTGTCATGTTTTTGTCATTTAATGTCTTGTTTTTATCATTTTCTGTCTTGTTTTTGCTGTTTGTGTCTTGTTTTTGGTGTTTACATCATCAGTTTTCCTAAAGAATGTGTAGAGCAAAGCTATGTCCTCTCTTCTATTTTTCATATTTTCATCCCATTGTCAGCCTTGATTGAATGTCTCACTCTCATTGTAGAATGTCTCACACTACCTCATATTATCAGGATCAGACTCATTCTTTGGACTGTTTTCCATCAGTCAGTTTGTCCTCTTGGTCAGCAGTAACAGCTAGCTAAATATCTAGCTTCTACTGCTGAGAAAAAGATCACATTAGCATGGATTAGCAACCCTGTTACTGTGATTAGAGTAGGGTTAGCAAACAGCACAGAAAACATGGAATAAAAATGCTACCATTGATGTGTAAGCTGAGCCAATCAAGCCTTTGACAGTTTGTTGCCTATTATTGATGAATACAGAGCATAAAATTGCAGAGAAGGTTTATTTTTCAGACATTTTGAATGTCCTCTAATTCTGGAATGACCCATATAGTTGTTAGTGGTGGCCATTCCATTAAGGTTCACATTCCCACCAGACACATGAGGAATTCCCAGCAAAAAAGAGGCGTGCATGTGATACAGCTTTACTGCTTGTCATTTTTATTTCATCACAATCAGCCTCACTGATTCACTCGATGCTGTATTCAATTCCTGCTAATTAGAACCTGACTGACATATCAGTTGTTCGCTAGCAAAACTGATTTTTGTCACAAAACATAATGCAGAAAATGATCCATCCATCCTCTATTATCCAGCTTGTAGAAGAGGTGGGATACACTCTGAACACAAAGAAACAGATCACTGTGCACGCTCACGCTTGTACCTATGACCAGTTAATCCAACATGCATGTCTTTGATCTGTGAGGAATCCCAGAGAAAACTCAGAGGCAAAAAGAGAACACGCAAACTCCCCACAGAAAGGCTCGACCAGCAAAATCAAACCTGTTGGAAAATGGCGCAATCACGCAGTTCTTCCAGCAGACGGCGCTTCAATGTCAATAACTCTCAGTACGGTACAGTCTGCAGCACATGCAGCAGAGCGGTCAGTGGTGCGGAGTTGAGCAGTGTTCTTATAGTTAAGTTCCAACATATTGCACATATGGAAACAAATGTACAGAAAATTGGTCGAAATATCGAGATCAGAACTAATACTTCCTTAAAATTGACCACATATTCAGAATCAGTCAGGTTCCACTGCTGATGCAAACCCAGTATTTCTACACAGCTGCTGCTTCCCTTTAAAATAAATCATCTCAGCATTTCTGGTGATGTCACAGGAAGCACAGCTGAGGTAAACTGCAAATAAAACTGTATAATTTTCAGAATATTTGGCACAAGAAGCAGAAACCACAGAGACACCGGTATTCCCAGCTGTTAATATAGCTGCTCAGCAAATGTAGAGTATAAAATTAAACTGCAGTTGCTTATCAATGATAATAATAATAATTCTATATTTGTACGGCACCTATTGAAAGCAGAAAGTGGAGAAATAGAGCTGAACATGGTGAAAGGCTTTGAAAATAAATCAATAAAACAACAACCAGATTAAATAATAAAATGCCACATCTAAGAACAAGCAGAGTAAAAGAAAACAGAAGGTAAAGCAAAGCACAAGGCTAAATATGATAACTAGAAAAGCACTCAGAGTACAGTACTCCTCCAAGGCTGTTCATTCTCCCATATGGCATTATCAGAAAAGCAGCTTTATTTTTTTAGAAAACAAATAGTTTATTAGTTATTGATGATCAGAAATCATGGCACCATAGAATGTGTCCATTTGATATAGATGTACCCTCAAACAAAATTAACTTCCGCTGAGCACAGGCATGTGTTCTGCATGTGTACGTTATGTACGGATACCGAATCACATGACCTAAATATGGAGCGGGCGGGGGAATCGATGGGACTCAGAAACACCCCCACAATTTAATCAGTTGTTCGTTGGATCATTTCTGACAGATAAGTCCCGATAAGTCCACATCAATGGATTTGTAGTAGGATCACAATCATGTGATCGTCAGCAGTCAACTGATGTAGTGTTCATTTGTTGTCATGGTTACAGTGATGCCGTGCTGCTATCTCACAAAGATACAGAAATCTTTAACAAATCCGTGGATCCAGACTATAAGGCGCATCACTGCCAAAATCTAATCACTTGGTCCTTGTGTCATTTCTGACCTTTCTTGAAAATTGCATCCAAATCTGTTTGTCCATTTTTAAGTGATGTTGCTGACAGACAGACAGACGTGGATCATCACATAACTCCACTGTATTCCTTTGCATACTAATAATAGTAGCTAAATACGATATTAAAGGGGCAAAGCCAATGCTTTAAGCCACTGAGAGCCTCCAACCGGGAATCATAAAAAACGTAATTGACGTGCTTACTAACCGTACTGATGAAAGATAGTCCAACTCATTTTAATTTGCCTTGCAAACAGTGTCTTTATTGGTCTCTTCAAAACTCCAAAAGTGCACAAATTTCCATCTACAAGTTTCAGCATTCAGCATTCAGTGTATAGCGCTCCGCGTTAGCATTTGCGTTTGCGGTGAAACCCACAAACATCAATATAATTACAGAAATTTCAAATCTGCTCCTACATAAGATGTCTACAATCTTTAGTAGGATAGAATTGAAGTCAAATTGTGCTTTCGACCAGCTGACAGAAGAACAAATGATCCTTAAATCATCTCAGAGCCCGACTCTCTACTACATTTAAACATTTTTCTTTCCCTGCAGGAAAAAACAACAACATACAATGTGCAAAAGAAAATCTTTCATCGCCGGCTAGCTGTTTTTAGCCGTAGCACGGGGCCTGTTGATAACTTGACCTAGGATGGCATCGGTGCAGGATTTTTTACTCCGTGTGTCCTACAGGGGGAAAACAGCAGGGAGTGGTTTGAAAGCCTAACAAAGACCCGCTGTGTTCGCTGTGCAGAGCGACCCTTGGTGCTTCCCAGCAGCTCTGCCGCAGTTAGCGTCATCAACAGGAAACCTGTCCGAGCTGGCGAGTAAAGAGAAGCCTGATAATGCTGATAAGAGCAGAGACTCTGAGAATGGCCCATCAGCCTTTTGTCAGGAGACACTTCCTCTCGTAGGGAGCCGACTTTGTCACAAGACTGAGCCTCAAAGCTGGAAATCAATAACACATTAGCCCATCTGCTCTTTGACGAAAGGAAATCAGTTGCCCCTTAGCACAGACTCAGTGGATTAGGGGTTATAGAGCACAAACTAAACTAAACAGAGTTCCTGAAAAAATCCACAGCCGCAGCTAAGTGGCAGTTGGCTTATAATAACAGTTTTCATTCTGAAAGGAGTTCCTACTGGGACTCTCCTCAACAAATTTCCCCATTAATGAGTTGTATGTCTCAAAAGAAGAAATATCTCAGCACATATGATACATTTGAACCATTTGCCTACAACTGTGTATGACAACTTCGACAAATATCTCATGATTAAATGCTTTATTTTACCTTTTCATAACCTTTCAGTGTAAATTTACACATCGCTGTCTTACCTGCTGATTACATTTTGACCGTCATCCTATCACTGCTTTTCAAAACTCGATGTATTTGACGGGCTGGTGAGTGCCATGCAGACTGGGCCTCATGCACATCTGTAAAAAGAGGCCCGGCTGTGTTCAGATCCACTCCTCTCTTGCCTACCCCGACATTTTCACCCACCACAGAAATCTACTCCTGTGGAATTTCCTCTCACTGGACCAGCAAAATGCCCTTAACATGCAGTTTAGAGATACAGAAGGAAGCGAGACGCAGATATCCTGGTGGAACTGTTGTAAAAAGGCACCACTATTTAACTCCTGAATGCATCTATGCACTGTCTGGATATTTAATATGAGGCAGCAGCACCAGTGGGATCCTGCACAAGAATAGAGACAATAGATCTCTTTCAATGCGCTGCAAATAAAGACGTGTGAGCGTCCGTCTGCTCAGTAAAAGGTCGATGATCGGTTTGTGAGGTCACCGCTGAGGTCATCGGCCTCAAGGGCAAGAAAACGCCGACTTCCGTCTGTTTCAGCGTCATCAGCTAAGGCCATGAGACACGGCAACAACACTCACTGTCACATGAAACTGTTTTTTTTACACGTTTCCTGTACAGATTCCAGTGGCACAAACAATGTTGTATGAATGAAGTGATTCATATTTTGTTTTACCAAGCATATGAGGTGAATATATTTGCACATAATCACCACTTCCAAACAGCAGAATAAGCAAATATGGCATCTAAGGTCTGTCAGTAGACTGATCAATCTTTAACCCAGTAATTTTAAGTGTGCATTCTGTGAAAATACATGCTTTTAATCTTCTTTACTTGTATCTGTGGCCAAAACTTCCTCTTTGACTCAGGTATTCCCAAGATTGTAAAGCTCTGTCACTGTAAACTAACCTAAACCCTCAACATTTACACCCTTTTTCACAAAAAAAGAGTAAAATCTCACAAACATTTAGACATTTGGACACTGAAGATGAAAATATTGTGCAGCACATGATAATTCAACAAGCATGCGCCCCTGTACTTGACCAAAAAAGGGAAGAAACTAACTGTTTTGCTGTGTACACACTCTAATTACAGGACCTACTGCTGCTGCTGCTATTATTATTATAGTGATGCTGTGGCATTGGTATTTTCAAATGATTATATTGTTTGCATGGTAAAACTGCCATTTAAAAATGCAGCACCAGAATGTGTGCTAAAGGGTTGAATATTACCCAAAATAGCATTACCGTATCCTTTTCTAAACAACTCATAATTATCAGTGCTGCATATAAAAGATGAAGTGCCTTAAACCCGCATTCTTTTTAATGGCCAGCAGGGGGTGAGAGCTCCGCTTGTATAGACGTCTATGAGAAACTGACCCAACTTCTAACTGAATTTATTACGTCAGTAAACATTTTCTAAAGAGTTTTATGGTCTTAAATGCTCGTTTCAACTCTCTTTCAGCTCAGAATGGTGTTTTGTTGATTGTGGTCGTATTAGAGTAAAATAGACAATAAAGCAGACTTTACTTTGGGGCGTGGCTACTTTATTTTTGAGAAATTGCTGCCATAGTGGTTTGAGTAGTGTCCTAATCATATTCTGTTTCAAAAAGTGGCCAAATTTCAAATTCAGTCCCTAAACTGACTTGAAAATGTTATCCATCGCGAGTTAGAGGAGGCAGCAAAACCTCCTGAATGCATTTCATTTAAAAAAAAAGAGGTTTTGTATCACTGTTAAATAGCGATCTTTATTTGCTAAAGGAGGAACATGTTATTTATTTGCTTGAAAAAATGAGAAAAGCTAACTGGAGGACATCTCTGACTCACATGTACTAAGATATGATATGACACAAGTATAAAGTTCTTGATGTAATCCACTGGATTGTTTTCTGGATGCACTGATCAGTCATGTAGTCTCTGAAATCCAGAAAACATTAAGAAATGGACAATTTTTTTTTTTAACTCAAACATCCCCTTCAGTGCACGATTACTAAAAACAGTTGTCTAACGTAGTGAAAATGTGCGTAAAAGCTTGTTATTTTTATGTCATCACAGCCAGCCTCACTGATTCACTTGATGTTGTATTCGGTTCCTGCTAATTAGAACCCGACTGACATATCAATTGCCAGAGAATGATCCAGTCGTCCTCTATAATCCAGGTGGTATGAGAGGTGGGATACACACTGAACACTAACTAAAAATAGCGTCATCACGCAGTTTTTCCAGCAGAGGGCGCTTCAACATCATTAACTCTCAGCACAGTCTGCAGCACATGCAGCAGAGCGGACAGCGGTGCGGAGTCGAGCAGTGTTTTTATTGATAAGTTTGTGTTTTGAGCCTATCGTTCCAACATATTGCACTTATAGATGCGAATATACAGAAAATTGGCCAAAATATCAAGATCAGAACTTTTTACTTCCTTAAAATCGACCAAATATTCAGAATCAGTCACTCTCCACAGCTGCTGCAAACCAAAGAGTTTTGCACATCTGCTGTTTCCCTTTAAAAGAAAGTGTTGAGATTTGTGATTTTTTTTTACTTAAACATCTCCTTCAGTGCACGATTACTAAAACTAGCCGTCTAATGTAATGAAAATGTGCATAAGATCTTGCTGAAAAGCTCCTCGGCCACAGCAGGATGAGCTCTCCCGCTGGACTGCTGTTCCCGCCGGGTCATACATCACGGTGCTTGGTGGTGACACAAAGGTATTACCACACCACTGACAGTCAAAACAGTAGCCCATTATGCTGCCGTCACACATGAGCGAGGCGAGTCTGGAAGCATGACTCGGAGCCACACAGTTGAAGCACACCTCTCTTTTCCGAACACCATTTATCTTTCTGCTCGGCTGCACTGTGTAAGCCGGCGGTTTGAGGGCGGAGAGGCAGGCAGACTCACCGTACATACAACAAGCCGACCGGTGTTGACAGAGGAGCAGCTCTGGACAAGTGTGGATGCATCCCTAATGGCTATGTGTTTGGGTGAGACAGACAGGTAGAGGTGTCGGCCTGTCAACCCCCCACCCTCCCATCTAGCTACCGACCTGCCGACCCGCCCGCCTGCTGTCTCCATCCACCGCCAGCCAGGCCGAGGAGAGACGAGCTGCTGAGAGAGGAAGAGGGGAAGCACAGCCAGAGGACGAGGAGTGGGAGGAGAGGGATGACAGGGGGAATCTGTGGGCCAGGGGCAGGGAGATGAAAAGGAAGAGGGGGAGGTGGTCCAGGTGTTCACCTCTCAGCCGTGTGGTCAAACGCTCACAACACGCTATCATTCTGTCTCTCATTCTGTGGATGCACGCTGCTGCTAAATGCGCAGTTTCCCCGAGATATCCTGCAGCAAAGAAACCCTCGTGTCCTTCAAGTAAAAGTTACGCAGCAGTAAAAAGCAACACATTTTCCTTTCTGAGCACCACAGCAGCTCACCGCAGACAAAAAACCTTCACACTCTCCTTTTTTTTTTCAATCAAACATGTGGAAACTGTCTATAGTGTCATCATGGCAGGGTGACAAGAAGAAGAGAAGCATGAGAGAGAAAGAAACTGACCTTCAAAGTCTGAAATGATCCCTTCCAAGTGAGCGTTGACAGAGGAATCAGACATTTTGGGGAGCAAGTGTGTATATGTGAGAGAGAGAGAGGAAGCAGGATTCCCTTTTCCCCAGCAAGGAAAAGTCTTCCTGAGGCGTCCGGTCCCGCTTTTAAACAAATCCCAAATTAGGAGCCCGTGTAAGAGAGAGGAGGGAAGAGGAAGAAGAAGAAGGAAAAAAAAACGGCAGAGTCGAGCAGCTCACTGATCCAAACCCTCTCCCTATCTCTCTCCACTCTTTCTTAAAGCAGCAACTTATTTTCCTCTTCTCAACTTCCAGAGCCTGGAATGAGCGAGCAGTGACAACCCCCCACCCTCCCTCTCTCTCTCTCTCTCTCTCTCTCCCTCGCCAACCCTCCCCCCTTCGCCTTCCCTCCCAATATCTCCCTCCCCTTCTGCAGGCCTCCTCTCTCAGACTTTCTGCAAAACCTCTCATTTTAGTTCAAACACGCTTCCTGCAGGCTCGGTCACATGACTTCTGGGCAAACTTTTTTTGAAAAGTTTGCACGTCGCCGACAGCAGCAGCATCACAGATCCATCCATCCATCCATCTCAGCCGGGTGATGGAGGGAGAAGTTACAGTAGGCGAATAAACGTGGAGGCAGAATCAGACTCATGCACTAATATGGTCAGGGCAGGCTCGCACAGGCAGTTAGCAGATCGTCTGACATGCTCAGTCCACTCTGGAGGCAAACATCAATAAATAAGTAGCCTAATGACTTAATGAGCATGTGAACGAGGCTCTGTGTGAGGGGGTGGAAGGGGTGTATGCGCCTCTGCAAAAAAAGTGAGAAAGATGTTGGGGGAAGTCAATGCATGTGAAGAATGCAAAAGACTGTTTACAGTCGAACGCATTCACAAAGTTGAAGATGCACTTATCTTCTTTCCTGAAAACCACAAGTACCCAGCAACAATGTTATCACGCCCCGGAGCAGCTACTCAGCCTTTACCAGCCACAGGCCACCAACGGGAAAAAACACTGCTACTGGCTTCTGAACCATTCATTAGTGAAGACAGTAACAGAATAATGGTGGGAGCTGTGTGTGTGTGTGTGTGTGTGTGTGTGTGTGTGTGTGTGTGTGTGTGTGTGTGTGTGTGTGTGTGTGTGTGTGTGTGTGTTAGCAGATTCTCCTCTTACAAGACGCATAACTCTCATTTCAAACTGCAAAGATATACAGCTTCCAAAATAAAAGCAGCCCTGAGAGGCAGCAACACATAAAAATAAAAAATGTACTGTAGAGGGGAAATAAATCCCGGAGAGAGACACACTACCATTCAAAAGTTGTTTCATGTTTTCTATGAAATCTCCCACTTTTATCCATGTGCTAACATAACTGTACAAGGGTTTTCTCATCATCAATGAGCCTTTCAACACCATTAGCTAACACAATGTAGCATTAGAACACAGGAGTGATGGTTGCTGGAAATGTTCATTGAAAAAATGCTTTTCTTTCAAAATAAGGATATTTCTAAGTGACCCCAAACTTTTAAACGGTAGTGCACATGAGTTCAAGTTGCTTTATATTAGCTAAAGTTGCTTTACATAGTTAAAGTTGACCCATACCACTCTTCAAAAGTTTGGGGTCACCCAAACAACTACATGTTTTCCACGGAAACTCACACTCTTACACATGTGCTAACATAACTGCACAAGGGTTTTCTAACCATCAATGAGCCTTTCAGCCCCATTAGCTAACACAATGTAGCATTAGAACACAGGAGTGATGGTTGCTGGAAATGTTCCTCTGTACCCCTATGGAGATATTCCATTAAAAATCAGCCGTTTACAGCTAGAATAGTCATTTAGGACATTAACAATGTCTACATTGGATTTATCATTCATTTCATGCTATCTTTACCAAAAAAAAATGCTTATCTTTCAAAAATACGAACATTTCTAAGTGACCCCAAACTTGGCGTATGGAAAGGGACACGAAAATGTTTCCAGTCCCCTCAATAGCTGCTGTCCCATGTGTGATTCATCAGAAAGAGTTTGGGACGTCTGACGAGCCAAATCGTTGCTTACATTGCAATCAGAGTTTTCTGTTGATTTAGACATCATAAACACAGATGTGCGTGAGTGCATCGACACACACGCTGATTTTTTTCAGAATAAATATGAGGCTTTACTGTACCTTCGTCCTGCAACCTGATATCAATCTTACACCACATTTCCCTGCCATTGAACCATGCAAAGTATGTAACCCACAACATGTGGGCAACCTCTGAGCAAAAAATTACAAGAGCCAGGACAGGTAAAAAAAAACTTCTAGGAATGCCAGATACACAATTATCTCTTGGCACGACTGCTATTGTGTCTTCTCCTTTGTCTCCCTCCCATCAAGAGGGATCACAGTGTCAGGTGTCAGGACAGAATCTCAGAATAGTCTGCTCACATCTAAGTCCATCTGTAGTGTTTTTCTTGGAGTTTGAACCCCACAGTGTCTCCTAATGTGTCACTTTGTCCAGCAGAGGTCAGCGTTGCACTTTTAAATACGACCTGTCGCCACGGGCAACACTGTTAGCGGTTGCTGTGTCGCTGTCATACAGTAATACAATCTGGAAACGGATAAAGACAGAGACACGAGGAGAATCCTGCTCTGGACACACCCTCAGCCTGCACATGTGTGGCAGATTCCTCCACACACATGGCAGACACAGACACAGACACAGACACAGACACACACACACACACACACACACACACACACACACACACACACACACACACACACACACACACACACACACACACACACACACACACACACACACACACACACACACACACACACACACACACACACACACACACACAATAAATACGTGCACAGTAGAAGCGTGCAAAAGTATGAGCATGCACCCTGAGCCCAGCACCCAACCCTTCCTCCACAGCGCACACACACATGTATTTCTATCTCTGTGAGGACACTTCCGTTCATCATTTTACTCTAACTTTAACCATCACAGCCACATGCAACAATGATCTAACTCACACCTGAAGCCTAAATCCATTTCTGGACCCTGTCACTGCTCTATGAATGACTTCAAACCCACTTTTGTCCACACAAAGACAGAAAGACGTGCACTTGCAGGCTGCAATGCACACTTCCTTTCCCCTGCATATCCTTGCAAGCCCCAGCAGGCCCAGACGGTGCTAATCCAATCTGCTGTAACAACTGTCACACTGGGAGAAGACCAGAATGTTTTTCGCCCTGTGGAGAACTTCCTTCATATCATAGCAATCATGTGCTCGCACTCAGCATACGCAGCGCTCTGAGAAAACAATTTTTATCTGCTATTTGTGGAGCACATGCCTCCAATATGGCATGCAGAGGCCTAAATGTGTGAGCGGCTGAGAGGTTTCATGAGGTCATGTTGACTCCACATGTCAGTGCTGAAATCTTTTTGTGGAGTTGATTCCTCGACGTTACTGACGAATCAGGCAAATGTGAGATTTAAAAAAATGGATTTTCTCTGCAGGTTTGAAGATCCCCAGTTTGTGTCCTGTGAAAGTCTGCATGTTCTCCCTGTGCATACATGGGTTTTCTCCAGGTTCTCCAGCTTCCTCCCACAGTCTAAAAAGATGCTGAGGTTAATAAGGGATTCTAAATTGTTCGTAGGTGTGAATGTGAGTGTGATTGTTTGTCTCTATGTGTAGCCCTGTGATGGACTGTTATCTGTCCAGGTGAACCTTCACCCTCAGTCAGCTGGGATAAACTTCAGCCCCCTGTGACCCTAATGAGGATTAAGTGGTGTATAGATGATGGATGGATTTTCTCTGCAAGATTTTCACTTCATTCTCAACTTGGTTTGGACAATTTGTTGTAAGTAAAAGAGATTGAGTCTGTTAGTCTCCTTTATCTTATTGTAAACTCTCAGCTCAGCATGCAGATGAAGACAGACAGAGGCAGCAGCCTACTGCTTAAAGAAACCCAGACCACCACCACGCCGCTCTGAAGTGGGCCCTGCCCTTGTAGGAGCTGAAAAACGAGAGCAGCAGAGTGGGAGGCGAGGGTGGCTTCTATAAACGGATGCCAGGCTGGCGTGGCAGTTGCTAGGGCAATGCCAGGGTAACGACAGATTGCGAGTGTCAGCGGCCTGATCCTTAGACGCACAAAGACGGCAGCGGGTCGACATGCCTCGGCGCCAGTCTGCCTCCTCCCCTACAGCTGTGCCAGTGGATGGACGTCCTGCAAACCCTGGAATCTGAGAGGAATGGTAACCGAAGCCACGCTGAGCAGAGGAATGCACCTGAGCTGTTATTCATGAGTACAGCTATGTTAACTACGGTGTAATCTTTAATCAGACATCCTGTGGGTGTATTTCAGCTGCTAAAATGCTCATCAGTGCAACTTTTATGTGTAATAATGGACTTCATATGATACAAATGTCCTGACAGCTCTGGTGGAACTCAGGATTTATCCAGCAAGCAGAAGTTCAGTAGGAGTATTAATCCATCCATCTATACACCAACAAATCCTCATTAGAGCTGGAGTCTATCCCAGCTGACTGAGGGTGAAGGTTCACCTGGACAGGTAACAGTCCATCACAGGGATACACATAGAGATAAACAATCACACTCACATTCACACCTACGGACAATTTAGGATCACCAGTTAACCTCAGCATATTTTTGAACTGTGGAAGGAAGCTGGAGAACCTGGAGAGAACCCATGTATGCACAGGGAGAACATGGAGACTCCATGCAGAAAGATCCCAGGAAGGGAAGGAAGTGAACCAGGGCTCTTCTAGCTGCTAACCACCTCTCCACTGTGCAGCCCTGGAGTATTAACGAGTCTGCAAAATCCAGAACTGCGTTCAGTGACTCATGAACATTACTGATATTAATCTCACATGTTTCAGGTGCACCCGGCTCACAGTAATGGCTGAATTTTGACAGACGTGTCAATACGTTATGTAATCGATACCCGTAGGTGGTGGACCTGGACACAAGCCGGGACTTGATCCGTCCCTGATGGGTGATGGTGTGTGATGTTAAAAACCCTGAAACACGCAAAGACTTCAGGACGCGTCACTGATGATGATGTCATGTAGAAAAATAAGCAAAAGACACAAAAGTTGGACTGTAATGTTGCTGAGTTCTGGGGACATCTGCTGACAGAAAACACACATTCAGAGGCATTTGAACTCTTTGCAGCTTTTGTTCTGGAAAAAAAAGAAAAGTCAGAAATACTGAAAACCAACTGCTTCTAATACCTGCATCCATGGACTGTACGCATCTTGAAATGTGCAATAAAATATTCTCTCTCTGATGCTCTCTGCCCACTAGCTTTGAGAACCACTCTGTAAACTGTGATTACATGTATAATTAGGAGGGGAAATAAACAGAAAATAACATGATATATACATTTTTCTTGCCAGTGGATAAAATGTTTGTATTAAGATGACATCACATATAAAAATAAGCAAAAGGCACAAAAGTTTTTCAGTAATGCTGCAGAGTTCTGTGTGTTTGGGCACATTTGCTGACAGAAAACACACAATCTGAGGTGCTTGAATTCTTTGCAGGCTTTTGATCTGGCAAAATCTCTTTGCAGAATTGTAAAGAAAAGCCTGAAATACTGGAAACCAACTGCTTCTAACACCTGCATCCATGGTCTGTATGCATCATAGGGGCTGAAATAACATGAGACATCTCCACTGGCAAGAAAAACGTCATGAAAGATGAACATGTTTAGCATTTTTTCCGAGGGGCAGATTTGTATTTTCTCTGTATCTGAGGAAGCACGACCCCAGAAAATGCACAGCTACACTTTAACTCATATGTTTAGAGATGCAGCTGAACAAAAACAACAACATACTGGTTGAAATATTACATTTAGCCTTGCTGGACTCTCCCTGCAGAATAAAGGATCAGCTTTTATCATCCGATAAGTGCCTCTTAAAAACTCTCTATGACAACTTTCTTAAAACCTTCAGAAGTAATTTAAAAGACCACATTATTTCTAAAGCACTTATTATAAAAATATGTTATCTTGAGGAGATTAAACGATTTAATAACGTTCTATAAAAGTTGCTTGTTATGCTGGTTTTATAATGATCGGCGTTTTATGAACAGGTCGAGTCGGGTTTAGACAGTCATTGTTGTTTTAAACATTACCAGCACCAGCAACAGAGGAAACTCCAGCTTCCTGCTGAGTTCATCCTAAAACAGCAAAAGCTTTGTTGGCCTCGATGCAGACATCTCACCCATGAGTCAGGCTGTATCAAATAGGCCATCTGGAAGAGGTAAAATCTGTGTGTTGGTGAGGGCGTGCGTTGCGTGCATTGTTTGCTCATTTGTGTATGCATGTATGTTTTGGATGCAAGTTGCTAGTTACTCTGTTTACGTGGCAACCTCCATAATAAGCTGCTGTACCTGGCTCAGGGCTGCAGAGGGGGCAGATGGATGAACGAGGCGAGAAGGTGGGAAAAGGTGTGCCAGGTAGAGGAGGAAAGATAAGATGTTTAGAAAGAGAGGGATGTGAAGTGACGCTGAAGCCCCATGGCGTTCATGGAAACTGGGAAGTGGGATGCCTGCAGTGTGTGAAAAACGACACAGAATGAGGGCAGTGTTTGCATAACTAATGGAATCAGCAGCACAGGTCATGTAAGAAACACAAAAAACTGTCTGGCTTTCAGGAAAGTACAGTAGAGTTCTGTGTTTTCAGCTCAGGGGAAAGCACCGCCGTCAGAGAAAAAGTTTCACACACGATGCAAGAAGCTGCATCGACTGCTGAACTCTAAATGCAGGTCAGAGAGTTTCACAGCATCACCGATACTTGAAATCCCATCCTGTGGCCCCATGGCACACATGGCAAAGTGGCTTCATCTAAAGTCCATGCACAGCTGTAGTGACAGCAGCTGCCTTTCACCAAATGTTAAACATCAGCACCTGGCCAGGCTCGGTTAATTTTAATCAAACACAACACCTGTTCGAAACACACACACATGCACAATGGCAAACAACCCCCCAACTGCTTTTGCTTGGGGGTTTTCTGTGCAGTGCATGGACACACATGTTGCTGTCTGCACATGTGTGCGTCATGCATGTGGTAAATACTGGGAGCAGCTGTCCTCCATCAGAAATGACTCCCAATAAAGCCCCCCTCTCGCTCTGCGCCGCTCTGCTCCACTTCTCCATGGAGTCACAGCTCTGTTTAACACGTCAACAAGCCTGCATTGTCACTGTGCTGCTGGGTGGGTTACCATGGCAACCCACACAAAAACACCAATCCTGTTACACCAGGAAGAGACGTGAATCTTTGATGGAAAAATATACACAAGGTAATTCTGAAAGCAAGATGCAAACACAGAAAAAAGAAAACAACATTTGTGTTTCCAACTGAAGGAAAGTATGTGAACGTACTTAACTCGGCACTGTCACCTGCTGGCTGAAGTAAGTATTGCAGTTTAAACTAAAAGCTTTCAGCACACGATGACAGAAGTTTTTCTGTGGATTTATCAGCATAAAAGGTCAAATCTGCCAGCCTACAGCTACTGCAAAAGTCATCAGGCTGAGCATTCAGTGAGCGTTTGACCACTTCCTGTTTAATCAAACCACATCAGCTGACTTCACTGTGACTGGAATTAATGCGACAAGTCAGCCCCTTCATGCTTCACTCCCATCCTCTGTGGTTCACGGAGAGTTTCCGTTCCATCATTGTTGACTCATGTGGGAAGAAAGAAAACACAGAGGAAACAAAGGGAGCCTTGCAAATCAGCATCCAGCGCTTCAATTTAGCCAATGAGAGGCGACATGACGTGTCCAGATAAGATGGGACAGCATCATCGCTACACCCACTTATCGTTTAGAGAGTCAAGGGAGGAGGCAGGTACATGGAGAACATCCAAACTACACATAGAAAAGGCCTCAATCGATCAGCAATGCACCACGACGTCACCCTGCAGGAGAATACCGACTTTATTTTAAATGACTACATGTGAGCCACCAGAAGCCAACAGATCTGATGTGACCGAACTTCACCAACGGCTGTACCTCTCACTCAGACACAAACAAAGACAAACTTCAGCCCTTTTTAGATGTGGACATAGACAGATTTCAGTCATTTTTTACATCAGTGTTCCTCAGAGCTGTGAGTGACAGGGTGTCAGAACCTGCATGGCTGCCTCTAAACAAACAGCTGTAAACAATAAACTAAACGATAAATCCACATTACACTCTGACCTGACTCTGACTCCACCTTCATCCCTGCATCCTTTTGGACATCCCAGTTTGTTCTCAAGTGTAGGGCAATTTTTTTGTGCTTTTCTTCTCTCCATGATGCTTTATGGATCAATATTAGCACTCTAATGTGGAAAAAGCTGTCATCAATGCACTTAAAACTTAAAACATGATCTGGTGAATCTTTTAACGCAACTGCATGCGGCTCAAACTCGTGCCATGTTGAAAGGAACACAGAAATCTTGCTAATTGCACATTCAGACATACAGCACTGTTCAAAAGTTGCTCTACATTAGCTAAAGTTGCTATTATGAGTTAAAGTTGCTTTATATTAAAGTAGCTCCAAATTAGTTAAAGTGAATTAATTTAATAATTAACTGAATGTTATTTTCATTGAAAACTGTCTTTCTTTCAAAAATAAGGACATTTCTAAGTGGCCTCAAACTTTTGAATGGTAGTGTATGTGAATTAAAGTTGCTCTATATTATTTAAAGTTGCTTTATATTGAAATAGCTCTGTATTTGTTGAAGTTGCTCGAAACTGAGTTAAAGTTGACCTACTGTACAACCGACACATTCAGATGTTTTCAGATTAATAGAATGGCAGAAATCGTCAGTGCTCACAAACACGGACACATCACAACCTCGAAAAGCAGAAATAAACATAAAAACGTTCAAACAACAATCCAGAAAGTCCTGCTGAATCCGTTACCGCTCCCTGGAGGAAGCACCTGGAGACAGGAAGTGATACCTCCATCACACACACACCTGTCATGACCTCACCTCCATCCCTGTATGTCACACACACGACCACATACACACACTCTCACACACACACGACCACATACACACACTCTCACACACACTTGACCGTTTCCACTCCATTTTTTTTCCAACAGTCACACTAAGACTCATAAAAATACCATTAAAAAGCAGACAGCTCTGCCTCACTGATGACTTTAGCACAATGTACAGCGCACATGGACGCTTATTATTCCAATATGCATGTTGTTTACCGCTTTGTCAGAGGCACAGAGTTTGGAAAAATGAAGGTAGAGCTTTCTCTAAACTAAAGGAGGGACTGAGTGATGGCCAACGTGGGATCAGAGCCACCAGGGACAAGAGTAGTACTGTTCAAACAGAGCTTTTCCTGTTTTTACACCAAAGAAGAATGAGAGAATGCAGAGAAGGGGGAAAAAGGGAGAAATGTCTGAGGCACAACACAACACAAAACGATCTCTCTGGAAAGTTTTTCTCAGTGCAGAAAAGAAGTAAATGCAGAATGGAAAAGCTTCGGCGACAAAGACATTTAGAGAGAACAAACAGTAGAAGGAGAGATAAACCAAAACCAGGTCTGTACAAACCCTGCTCAGCTCCCAGCTCCAGCTCCAAACCCCAAAGAAAACATGCAGTCAGCAAACAGGACAGAATGAGAGAGTGGAAAATACCACGGAGGGGGAAAACAGAAGCAGACTCGTAGAGAAAGAAAGACAGAGAGAGAAAGAGCTGATTGAAGAAGGTAGCAGGAAGTCATCTTACCTGAGAATTTGTCCCCCTCCATAACCAGATCACTCCCTCCACAGCCACATGTAGTGTCAGCTCTTTCACTCCACTCTCTCTCTGCCTTTTTTTAGACTTCCCTTTTCTCTCTCTCCTTCCCTCCTTCCCTCCCTCCCTCTGTTCTCCCTCCCTCCGACCACTTTGATTCCTTCAGTGTGTCTTGCTAATGAATTCAGAATTACGACATCCCCATGTGCTGATCATATGTTGCTGCCTTCAGTCTCCCTCTTTCCTCACATACAGACTGAAGCTTTCATTGTATCTTGAATATAGAAACCATTAGCTCAGCCATGTGACGCAGACGGCCTCCTCGCAGACCAAAATAACCTGCCTGACTTGAAAATTCTTCTGTCGGCTCACTTATAACGTTCGTCGTGCGATTCATTTGATACTGGCTGTGACTTTTAACTGGACTTCCTCATGGTGAATAAAACCGATGCGTAAAGACAATAAGAGAGAGGAACTTAATCACACACACTTCCCATCCTCACTGCTGGCCTAATGAGCTCAAATCTATGTTTCATTTCAATAACTAATCATTTATTAGTAGATTATTCTGTGATATTCAGGAGATGAGGAGTAATGAGTTTCTTGGGTTTAGAGAAAAATGTTCTGTTGATGTTTGGGTGAAACCAAAAATACAAACTTATCGTCTTATAAGAGACAGATACAGTTTGGAACCTGATGTGATGTAGATTTTAAGCAAAGCCCTGTTTGCTCAGTTACACTCAGGAACCATCAGCTTTAAAGCAGAGGTGTCAAACATGAGGCCCGCGGGCCAAAACCGGGTCCAATCCGGCCCACAGGACGACTTTGTAAAAATTACAGAGAAGCCATTAACTATACATTTTAAAATAGTAAAACTATAACTTTAGAATAATTTCTAGACCATGACAAGTTGTTTTGATCATAAAGTAAAATACTAGATTGTTGATTTGTCGTTCTGTGTCTCATTTTTGTAATATGTTGTTTTGTTTTTGTTGTTTTTTGTTGTTTTTTGTCTTTTTTGTCATTTGTCTCACATTTTTGTCCTTCTGTGTTTCCTTTTTGTCTCGCTTGTGTTTTTTGTTCTATTTTTTGCCACTTTGTTTCTATCACTAAGATGACTTTGACACCCAGTAGCTTTAGAGACTCTGAGGTCAGACTCTGTTATGTAATTCAGGTGAAGCTGAGAATGAGTTTCATTTGATGCTTTACTATTCCGTATACGAAGATGTCAGGGAGCTACTTTTCAGTAAGATGTCCTCTGTTTATTATGATTTATTTTGGTTGGAAAACTTGAATTATTTTTTAGAAGGGGAAGCTTTCTCAGAATTTCTTTGTCAGCCTGGGAAAAAAGGCAACATATTTAGCTTGAGGACTAAGCAGCAGAATATTGCGTGTTCTGGATGCATTGCTGCGATGTTACAATCAATCCAGGAGGGAAAGTGTGGCTGGTGTGTGTGTGTGTTGTGAGGATCAGTGAAACACAAGCCGTCGCTCTGAAATGTGTGTTCAGGAAACTCAGATGACCTCTGACTGTCGGCGTGTCCCTCAGGTCAGAGGTCACAGAGCAAACGTTTGAGCTGATAGAGAGCTCAGACACACTCAGACATGTCAGCCTGCCGTCTTGTGCAACACGCTGCCTTTGTGTATTCAATATTTGTGCGTATTGTTAGGATTTAGTGTGTTTTTTAAAATGTATGCATCTGTTTGTACTCAGATCTTCATTAATCCTTCAGCTAAAAACAGCTTTCTGAGTTCGGTGCTCTGAAAAGATGACTAGCGGAGGAAAAATGGATGCATTAGCGGCCCCAGATGGCCGAAATATGGAACTATGACGACGTGCAAGTTCATACAAGTACAAACCTAAAGAGCAGGAGGGATTGGCATTCAGCAGCTATAGATAGATGCATAGTGTTAATGTGCATTTGAAGCTTTGGCTCTAGAGTTCACTCACTCCTTCTTTCCAGTTTGCCAAATGAAGTGAAGCTGTCAGGAGTCAGAGAAGGTGAATCAGATTTAAAAACCATGTGCAAAAACTGTTTTCTACATATACAAGAACATGTGCTATATCCTTATTGCTGTTCTACTTATGCACAAATCTGTGCAATATAGTCAACTTGACTCATTTAGAGCAACTTCACCTCATTTTTGAGCAACTTTAATGAATATAGAGCAACTTTGGCTAAAATAGAGCAACTTCAATTAATATAGAGCAACTTTAACTCATTTTGGAGCAACTTCAACGAATATAGAGCAGCTTTAATACAGAGTAACTTTAACTAATAATATCAACTTTAGCTAAGATAGAGCACATGGATAAAAATGTGAGCTTTCATGGAAAACATGAAATTGTCTGGGTGTTTGGGGAACTTTTGAACGGTAGTGTAGATGCTTAATCTGTGCCATATTACTACGTCTTTTAGTATTTTTATTCATGAGCAAATCTGTGCAATACCGTTCACAAGTGCAATTTGATAGCTAGAAGTAGTAGTACTTATGTATATTTTGGTATGTTTTTTATTTTTGTACTGGTATTCCTTAAACATTTTCAGAATTCCTTTATCTTATCTTATCTTGTCTTAACGTTCATACGTTACGACATAAAACATCAACAGTTAAAACAAATCTTCAACCCCAATAACCTGGGAGTAAATGTGGCTCTGTGCCGTCCTCTTAACTGTTCTAATGACACTAATATTATATAATCACTGTTCAAAGAGTAAAAGGGCTTCAAACAAAGGGAAGTAATTTCACTTTGTGTAGACACACACACACACACACACACACTTAATAATATGATAAGCACCGATTAAGTGCATGTGTGTGGATTCAATAGAGCAGGATGTGCTGACTCCCAGATGGGACTTAACCACACACAGATCAACAATAGGGATAGTGTTGGACAGGCGTGTGTGTGTGTGTGTGTGTGTGTGTGTGTGTGTGTGTGTGTGTGTGTGTGTGTGTGTGTGTGTGTGTGTGTGTGTTACAATAAAGCATCCTCCCAAACACACGCTCGCTGGCTCGTAAATCTGCCCCGTTGGCAGATGTTTTGTACGGGGCATCTCCCTGCAAATGCCAACCCACACACACACACACAATCAAACACACACACACAGACACACACACGTTTGTTTATCTATACTGGTGGGGACTTACCATTGACTCCCATTCATATCTAACCCTAACCATAACCAACACCAAAACAATGTGGAACCCTAAAGAAACGTTTTTGCACTTTTACATTTTTTATTAACAACAACATGGCCAAGAAAACGCTGTTGCCACCCGTGGGGACCTCATTTTAGGTCCCCACCGTGAGACGAATCCCCACCTATATAGCAATAGTCAGGTTGAAGTCCCCACCGGGTCCCCACCGGGTCCCCACCAGTATAGATAAACACGTACACACACACACACACACACACATGCCCTGTGGCAACTGCATCATCGTCAGGGAGGTCTGCTGACAGGCATCCGCAGTCTTAAGCAGTTTCCTGCGATCTGTGGAGGCGTATATTAGCATCTGTTAGACTGCGTGTGTGTTTGAATCTAATCCTTTTGTGCTTGTCTTTTACAGACGGTAAAAAAAACCCAGCACCTCAAGGAATCAACATGGTCTGATTAGGCTGAAAAAGATGCAGCTTTATAAATTAAACTGCTCAAAAACTTTTGTTCTGTTTGTGTTTCCTGTATTCAAGATTTTTATTTGCCATTTGTGCACAGATAGAGCAGCACAGTGACTCAGTGGTTAGCACCGTCGCCTCGCAGCTAGAAGATCCCTGGTTCAGGTTCCAGCCTTCCCGGGATCTTTCTGCATGGAGTTTGCATGTCCTCACACTCAGCATACACGGTGCTCTGAGACTACAATCTTTATTTGCTATTTGTGGAACACATGCCTCAGATATGGCATGTTGAGGCCTAAATGTGTGAGTGGCTGAGAGGTTTCATGAGGTCATGTTAATTTCACATGTCAGTGCTGAAATCTTTTTGTGGAGTTGATTCCATGACATCACTGATGATGAAAACATCTTTCTGCATGTAGTTAGCATGTTCTCCCTGTGCATGTGTGGGTTTTTCTGGGTTGTTCATCTTCCTCCCACAGTCCAAAAACATGCTGAGGTTAACTGGTGATTCTAAATTGTCTGTAGGTGTGAATGTGAGTGTGATTGTTTGTCTCTATGTAGCCCTGTGATAGACTGCTACCTGTCCAGGTGAACCTTCACCATAAGTCAGCTGGGATGGACTCCAGCCCACCGTGACCCTGATGAGGATTAAGTGGTATACAGGTAATGAACAGATCTATGCAACCATATAAAACACTACAGGCTTAATTTAAAGCCATGTAGCTGCACTTCAGCAGCTCCATTTAACGTTACTTCTGCAGGTGACCAGTTTCATTCTGATGTTTTTCTGTTTCAACATTTACACCTCGTGTTGCACAAGAGGTGGAGTGAGCTAGTGAAGGGTTATTGCACATACTGTTCACATTTTTGGTTTGCAGATACAGAACACTGCATGTCAGAATGAGGTTCTTCTTATCTTTTGCTTCTCGCAGTCTGTGGGATGAAAACACGTCCTGCAGTTTATCAGCTCACAGATTACTTCCACGTATGGGGCATAAGCACGGCCTTATTTCTGATTAGTTAAAGGTACCAAATGATCCTTTTGCAAGTCGTGGTTTGTTGCTCGCGATCCTAGTGAGGATAAAGCGGTGTATAGAGGATGGATGGTTTGTTGCTGCATTAGAGAGACTCTCCCCTATGGCCAATCACATGACAACTTTACGGCTTCACAAACAGACAACACAAGAAAACTGCATCGGCTGCAATGCTAGTTTCTGTAATAGTGTGCGTTTACAACACTGTGCACATCAGTACAGCAAATCTGCATTGACAGAGAACCCTGAATGTCAGTTTTTACGCTTTGCCTGGAGGTTGAAAGTGCAACAAGAGCAAATAATTATGGAGAACAGAGGAGTTAAAACAGCAGCTGAAAGTGCAAACTACAGTAAAGTTAGCTTAAAATATTTATTTGTTGCTGCATCAGAGAGACTCTCCCCTACAGCCGATCACATGACGACTTCATGGCTTCACAAACAGACTCAACAAAAACTGCCGTGTGTGTGCACAAATGATCCAAGTTTTATCGGTGCGTATTTCGCCAGGACTGAGGATTAACTACAGTATAATTTAGTCAGTTTTCCAAAGCTGTTTTTAGACCCAGCTGGAAGAGATGCTATTAAAATAAACTTTTTAAGTGCGCCCAACACGTCACTTTTTCTTGTTTTATTCCTGACAGTGTTTTTAAAAACAGTACTAGTGTGTTTCTGGCTTCTGGCTGGGTTTGAGGGCAAAGGCAAAACCTTTTCAGGGAAACAATATAAATACCAGATAAGGTCTTTTCCGTGTTTTCTGTAACGTTTGGCCACGTGTCCGTCTGCATCGCTACATCTGCTGCTTATCTGCTATCAGCTGATATCTGGAGAGGGAAGAGAACCTGCTCTGCCCTCACTGTTATCACACTGACTTACGTAATGCTTTACAGGAACACTGAGCAAATAATTCCAGCTGGACAAGGCAGGTTGTTTGATTTAGACAGTGCCCAAAGTTGGATGGTTGACAGAAAAAAGGGATACCTGATAATGAAAGCTTTATTCACTTTATTCGTTCACTCTTACCCCAAATCCTTTCTGTTGCATGACTTCAAGCATACAGACAGAGTGTTTTTTATGACTCAGCAGCAAGAGGAACTAGGAGAGTCCTGAAACAGGTGTTGTGGCCCCACAGAGGCCTGATCTCAACCTCAAGGAATCAGTCTGGAGATTACAGACACCGAGACGGACTTAATTCACAGAAGACGCTGCAGCAACTTTTCCAAGATGCCAAAAAATCTCCACTGAAGAAAACTGGTGCTCTTTAATAAGCAAAGATTGGATTAGTTGGTTTCTGCTTGCTTCATAAAAATTCTGGAATTCATTAGTTTAGGAGGCATTCTCACTTGATTTTTCATGTCTTCTGCACAGAATGTATTCTTTTTGTAGGAATGTACGCCATCGTTCAAAGGTTTGGGGTGACACAGATCATTTCATGTTTTCCATGGAAGTCCACACTTTTATCCATGTGATAACATACAGTGTCTATCATAAGTATTCACCCCCTTTGATGTTTTACCCTTTTATTGCTTTCATAAATCATTCATGGTCAAAAAAATTTAGCTTTTTTAACAAAAAAAATTATTGGAATAAACTCTTTAATGTCAAAGTGAAAACAGATTTCTATAAAGTAATGTTAATGAAAGAAAATTATATAAATGAAAATACTTGTTTGGATAATTATTCACCCCCTTCAAGTCAGTATTTATTAGATGTACCTTTGGCTGCAATCACAGCAGTGAGTCGGTGTGGATAGGTCTCAATCAGTCTTGCACATCTGCCCACTGCAATTTTGCTCCATTCTTCTTTGCAAAACTGCTCAAGCTCTGTCAGGTTGCGCGGGTATCGGGTATGAACAGCCCTTTTCAAGTCCAGCCACAAATTCTCTATAGGATTGAGGTCTGGGCTTTGACTCGGCCACTCCAGAACATTTATCTGGTTCTTTTTTTAACCATTCCTGTGTAGCTTTTGCAGTATGTTTTGGATCATTGTCTTGCTGGAAAATAAATCTTCTCCCAAGACGCAGTTCTCTTGCAGACTGAAAAAGATTGTCCCCCAGGATTTCAGTGTATTTTGCAGCATTCATTCCGCCCTCTATCTTTACAAGCCTTCCAGGTCCAGTTGCTGAGAAACATCCCCACAGCATGATGCTGCCACCACCATGCTTCACAGTGGGGATGGTGTGTTTTTGGTGATGTGCAGTGTTTGGTTTCCGCCAAACATGACGTCTTGTCTGATGGCCAAAAAGCTCAATTTTGGTCCCATCAGACCAAAGAATCTTCTTCCACTTGACCATGGAGTCTTCCACGTGCTTTTTGGCAAACTCTAGTCCAGATCTAATATGACTTTTCTTCAACAGTGGCTTTCTCATTGCCACTCTCCCATAAAGCTTTGACCGGTGAAGAACCCGGGCAGCAGTTGCTACATGCACAGTCTCTCCCATCTCAGCAGCTGAAGTTTGTAACTCCTTCAGAGTAGTTGTAGGGGTCTTGGTGGCTTCTCTCACTAGTCTCCTACTTACACTGTCACTCAGTTTACGAGGGCGGCCTGATCTAGGCAGATTTACACAAGTGCCATATTCCTTCCATTTCTTGATAATTGATTTCACTGAACTCCGGGGGATGTTCAGTGCCTTGGAAATGTTTTTGTAACCATCCCCTGAATTGTACTTCTCAATAACCCTTTCCCTGAGTTGCTTAGAGTGTTCTTCTGTCTTCACGGTGTAATGGTAGCCAGGAATACTGATCAACCACTCTCTGGACCCTTCAGACAGGTGTTTTACAACTCAATCACTTGAAACACACCCACACCACTCAGGTGATCTTCATTTCACTAATTGTGAGACTATTGGCAACAATTTGATGGACCTCTATTGAATTAGACCATTAAATTAAAAAGGGGGTGAATAATTATGCAAACAATTATTTTCATTTATATAATTTTCTTTCATTAACATTACTTTATAAGTGACCCCAAACTTTTGAATGGTAGTTGATGGATGGATGGATGGATGGATGGATGGATGGATGGATGGATGGATGGATGGATGGATGGATGGATGGATGGATGGATGGATGGATGGATGGATGGATGGATGGATGGATGGATGGATGGATGGATGGATGGATGGATGGATGGATGGAAATAACAGGTGCTGTCTACTTACTGGGACTGGTGAGGGCCGATACTTCTCTTTCTGTCCTCTTTGCTCGAGCGCTGGCTGATCGTGCTGTAAATAGTGACAAAGACAAAAAGAAAAATGAGTAAAATCTGTGATTTACTGAACTGCTTTTGCGTCACAACTTCCTTCAATAAAAGTCAGTATCAGGAAAGAACTGTTGCACTGCTCACAGCTCTGATTTCATTCGTTTTGCAGTACAAACATACAAAACATTACGGGCTCGGGTTAGTTTCCACACCCACCCTTTCTGAAATAAAAAGCGCCATCCTGGTTTAGATCTACAGCCAATGTGTCCTTCAAAAATCCACTTTTAAATGACACATTGAATTGCTCTGAAGGACCCCTATTTCCAGCTCAGTGGTTCACTGGATATAATCTAAATCAACAAAGCAACAAAACATACAAGAACCAAATGGAAAACTATTACTTCACATTCTCCCAGAGGCCAAATAATCCACATGCGGAAAAGCAAAGGAAACCAATGTTTGAAAATGGCTGCTATTGTCTAACCACGGAGAAGCTGACTATTGAAGGACAGAGAGGCTCTTTTTTGCAATTTAATTGGTGGTTTGTGTCTGTTTTTACAATTGTGTGGATGAAATAACGATGAAATGAGACCAAAGCCGCAGTTTGAAGAAAAATGCAGCAGAAGAAAACTGCATCCAGTTTCTATTGAAGTGTGTGTTTATAACATTTTGCACATCAATACAGCAAATCTGTGCTGACAGAGAACCCTGAACATTGTTTTTTCAGCTTTGGGAGGAGGTTAAAAGTGCATCGAGAGCAAATGATAAGTAAATGGAAAAAGTTGCAGAACAGATGAGTTAAAACAGCAGCAGTTGTGTTCAGGGTGCAGTTTGGAGATTTTTTGGAAACAAAAGGGTCTTTATCGCCAATAAATCTCATCTGTCAGATCGCAGTTGGGTTTTACATGATGCTGGCTGGTTTAGGAATCAGAGGAATGTCGTCTTGGTCAGTGGAAGGCTAAAGATAATCTCTCATTGATCGACTCCGGAGTGTATCTGTGTGTTGAGTTGTGATGAATCACTGGCAGTTGTGCAGCTAGAGAACCATTGTGCAGTTATGTTAGCACATGAATAAAAGCGTGAGTTTCCATGGAGAACATGAAATTGTCTGGGTGAACCCAAACCTTTGAACAGCAGTGTGCACCGTATGAAAACAGACTAAATGCAGATTCCAGTTTCAGCCATTTTAGCCTCTGACTTGACTCATGCTAAATATAAGACATTGCTTGGTGCTGAGAATAGCTTGATGCTACAGTGAGGAGTTGAGCTCAACTCTTCCTGGAACATGTCACCACAATGCTGCATCTCTCTCAGATCAACCACACACTTCTTCTTTTCTTTTCCTCCCCGTCTTCCGGTCCTCTCCTGCATCGACCCAGTCAGATGAGGTGAGATGATGAGTCACTGGTCCCATCCTGTTTTTTAACTTGTTAGAAACACTTCCTACCGCAACATCAGAGTGTGATGTGACCTGCATTTTCTGCCAATAACGCCAGCAAATGCGGTAGTTTTCCACCTCTGTTGTTGTTTCAAACACTCAGGCAGCTGGTCCACTAGCGGGGGGAGGGAATGTACCACTGAGAGGCTGGAGGATGTGAGTAAAGCTCCTGTTATGTGTGGAGATTCTGAGGTTGATCCACTTTTCTCTCTCCAAGTAAAGTAAATAAATTAAACTACTGTAAGCGATGATGAAGTGTGCAACCTCTGCTCCAGTAGAATCCCTTTTTACAACCACACATAAAACCATACTAACCCAACAAATCTATTAAACTGAAACATGAATCATCGGTTGTTGGAGCAACATTATCTACTATTTTTGACACACAACAACCTCTGTGTAGTTTGCAGGAGGAGAGATACCAAATAAAAACTGGCAGAGGAGTCTGGATGCTTCGACAAAAGGAGACACTCATTATTTTGAATCTATGCCATGTTATAGCAATACTGTACTGAAATGAGCAGGTCAAACTGTGTGCTCAGGTCAAAATAACCCCAAATAAATGACTAAAACCGTTCTTTAGACAGCTCTGATCGACTGATTGACTGTAAAGGCTAAAGCTGATGGAAATGTAGCAAAGCTGCTTCCTGACTCTTTAAATCGCTAACTGGGAGTTCAGACTGACCAAAGAACACTAACATGAAAGAGTCAGTCGTCTTATTTGCTTCATTAATCATTAATCAGCTGTTTGCCATGTGATAACAGCCCATTATGCCAGAGTGCACATATCTACAAAAACCCAACCAATGCTGTACGATTACAAACATAACTATAGGTGTGTATGTCATATATGAATCATTGTTCTGCTGAACATAATGAAGAAAAACTCTTTCGTGTTTGTCTCAATGAGCTTCATAAGGTAGCCACCTGACATCCCCAAGTGCAGTCACAAAAACCATCCAATGCTACGACCAAACTGGTTCACATGAGGACCGCCCCAGGAAAGGAAGACCAAGAGTCTCCTCTGCTGCTGAGGAGAAGTTCATCAGAGTCTCCAGTCTCAGAAATGGAAAGTTAACAGCACCTCAGATTAGAGCCCAGATAAATGCCCCACAGAGTTCTAGTAGCAGACACATCTCTACATCACCTGTTCAGAGCAGACTGACCAATCAGGCCTTTATGGTCAAAAAGTTGCTAAGAAACCACTACTGAGGAAAAGCAACAAGCAGAAGAGATTGGTTTGGACCCAGAAACACCAGGAATGGACATTAGACCAGTGGAAATCTGTGCTTTGGCCTGATGAGTCCAAATCTGAGATCTTTGGTTTCACCCGCCGTGAAAAGGTGATGGATGGTCTCTACATGCATGGTTTCCACCGTGAAGCATGGAGGAGGAGGTGTGATGGTGTGGAGGTGCTTTGCTGGTGACACTGTTGGAGATTTATTCCAAACTGAAGGAACACTGAAGCAGCATGGCTACCACAGCATCCTGCAGCAACATGACATCCCATCAGGTTTGGTTTAGTTGGACCATCATTTATTTTCCAACAGGACAATGACCCCAAACACACCTCCAGGCTGTGAAAGGACTATCTGACCAAGAAGGAGATGATGAGTGCTGCTTAAGCCTCCACAGTCACCTGAACCCAACCCAGATGGTCTGAGGTGAGATGGACCACAGAGTGAAGACAAAAGGGCCAACAAATGCTCAGAATCTCTGGAACTCCTTCAAGACTGTTGGAGAACCATTTCAGGTTCTACCTCATGAAGATCATCCAAAGAATGTCAAGAGTATGCAAGGCAGTAATCAAAGTAAAGGGTGGCTATTTGGAAGAATCTAAAATATAAAACATGTTTTGACTTTTTTAACATTTTTTTGTTTACTACATAATTCCATATGTGTTCATTCATAGTTTTGGTGTCTTCAGTGAGAATCTGCGATGTAAATAATCATGAAAACAAAGAAAAAACATGAAATGAGAAGATGCATAAGTACTGATATTTCTTAAATGTTTGCTCGGTCCTCTTTGCTGATATGATGATGCAAATTTTCCTACTGAGGGATTAATAAATGCTTATTGCATCGTATCATCTAAATATATGTAAAATGAATATTGTGGATTTATAGCTATCAGTGTCGGCCTCAAAAACTCCCCTCTGATATCTACATGTGTCTGTGGGTGTTTCAGAGCAAGTTTATGGAAAATGACAGAACAAATAAGAGTCTGTCAAGCCGATCAAGCCTCGCAGCTAGAAAACATGTCTGTGCCTATTTGCTCCTCTAGCTGAGAAGAGTGAGTCAAATGGACCAAGGAAAGTTTATCGTTGTAACAAAGCAGCGTGCTTCAACAACAGCACAGAGTTGAATAAGTTGATATTTGGAAGTGATACAACTTGTCGGTAGCCGTGTGGTTTAAAACGAGGGCAGAGCACTGACAGACACAAAGAAAATATGTACGAGCTAATCACAGCGAGCTTAAACCAAAGGAGTGACACCTGCAAAGTTAAACTGTATGTTGGTACAGAAGTGAGCTTGTCAGTGTTGCTCTGCTCACCTGCACAGTCTTGTCTGGAGCCATGAAGGCACAAGCACACACACACCTACACACACTTTTAGATGCATGTCTTTTTTCGCTTGGAGCAGATTTGTAATCTTCTCAGGTCATGTTTGTCTTATGACAGGCTGTGTGCCGCAGAGGTCATTATACGCTCATGATACAAAAGAAAGAGAGCAGTGTTCATACGGATGGAAAATAACCTGCTCCGAGCGATGCTGCCTCGACTGATTGATGCTGGCTGCAGTGTTTGGCGAGGCCGAGTGTGTGTTTGTGTCCGTGTGCGTGTAGCATGACCGCAAAAGTGCACAGCCATGCTTGGACAAACGTGTCAACTGATTAGTTATTGGGGACAAATGACTGGAGAGGGTGAACAGAGAGGAGAGGCGGCTGCACTTCAACGTACTCCAAACACAATCCAACGAGTGAATGATGGCCCGTGGAATGATTCACAAAACTTTAACTCACCTGAACTACCTGAGATCTGTGTGTTTGCTAAAGGAGGCTGTTTGTGTTGGAGGACAGCGGAGGTGAAGGATCTGTACCTTCCTGCTTTCTTTCCCTCCCTCCTTCCTTTACTGCCACCCTTCCCTTCAGCGCTGGGCGGCGTTTTCATTTAAGCATTAATCAACAGAGTGGCAGATGTTGTTGAAGTGTACACAGCGATGTGACGCAGGAGCTGTTCTTCTGAATCCCAGTTGGTAAATTTTGTCTCTAAACACTTTCCACTGGAAAACACTTGTTTGAATCAAAGTCATTTTTGATGTTAGTCACGTGCAAACTAAAAACTATGAGCTGCTGGAACACAAAGGCGGGAAAACATTGTGATAAGTTCTGCACAAGATGCAAAACTTTCTACTTTCTAGAGCACTGGAGCAGCCAAACACAGATTCCTGTCTGATGATGAAGCTCCACAACAATATATGTCACTACTGCAATTAAAAATACACGTGAATATCAAGATGTGTATCCAGGTTGCAGGTTCAATGTCTTCTCAACATCATGCTTCACTTTATTTTTGCAGGAAAATGGAATCAATCTCATGAAACATGCTAAAATATACAGTACTGTTCAAAAGCTTGAGGTTTGGGTGAAAACTCTCACTTTTATCCATGTGCTAACATAACTGCACAAGGGTTTTCTAATCTTCAACGAGCCTTCCAACACCATTAGCTAACACAATGCAGCATTAGAACACAGGAGTGATGGTTGCTGGAAATGTTCCTCTGTACCCCTATGGAGATCCATCCATCCATTCTCTATACACCGCTTTATCCTCATTAGGGTCATGGGGGGTGCTGGAGTCTATCCCAGCTGACTCGGGTGAAGGCAGGGGACACCCTGGACAGGTCACCAGTCTGTCACAGGGCTACATATATAGACAAACAATCACGCTTACGGGCAATTTAGAGTTATCAATTAACCTCAGCATATTTTTGGACTGTGGGAGGAAAACCCACACATGCACAGGGAGAACATGCAAACTTCATGCAGAAAGATCCCAGGCCAGGACATGAACCCGGGATCTTCTTGCTGCAAGGCGAAAGTGCTAACCACTACTCCACTGTGCAGCCCCCCTATGGAGATATTCCATTAAAAATATTCAGCTAGAATAGTCATTTATCACATTAACAATGTATTAACAGGCAGTGTATATAATGGGTTTTTTTGTTTTTTTTTGCTCCACCATCAGTACAACACATGAACTGGTCACATGATGTTCCACTGAATGACTGTTTGTTTCTCCATGCAGACATGAAAACCCCTGAAAACACGCAGATACTCAAACCTCTGAAACCTTTGTTTAGCCTCAGATGCCTGTCTTCGTCTCCCATTTCTGACAGAACCCGTCGCTCATTCAGCTGTTCACCTGTGACTTACAGTAAGCACACATTTCCTGGGGGAGGTTTCAGCTCATAAAGCTCGATGGACTTTTTAAACTGACTCCGTGGTGCTTTAACAGCCCCACAAGAAGGAAGGCAGATCCTTATCTACCACACCGGTATTGTTTTATAGACTGTTATACAGCATCCTGTCTAACCTGGCTCACAGCGCTTTAATGGGACCAAGAGGGTGTTTGGATTTCAGTGCTGAGTGAGGAATAGGTAGGAAAAAGGTGTTGCCTGGTTTGTTTCTGTGGCGCCAGAGCAGCGGCTATTCATCTGGGAGGAGTTCAGGGTCATGGTCATGTCTCTCCCAAATGTGCGTCCACAGGTCCGTCCGTGGGCGGGCAGCCATTACTCCAGGTGAAGCTCTTATCTGGGCTGTAAAAACAATCTTGAAAAATGGCTGTGTGTCCTGCTTTATTTAGCTCTTTCACTCGCTCCCCGGCTCCCCCCCCCATCCTCCGCCCTCCGGTTGTGAAACGCTGTGTTTGCAGCATACCCTTAACATGTGTAATGAGGGTCATAAAACCACAACGGAACAGATGGGTGAGCCGAGAGACACAGAGGGAGGGGATCAGGGCTCAGCGATGGTAACCTTTCTCACATCATAACCTAAGCTATGAAAAAAAATATCATCTAGAGCGTTGTATGATTGCACAAAAGTTAGCGTGTCTCTGCAAACACAGTACATTAAAAATGTTACAATACTTTTGTGAAACAGAGAAAAGAAGAGAATATAGGTCAACTTTACCTCCTTTAGAGCAACTTTAATATGGAGCAACTTTAATTCATGTACACTACACAAGTTGGGGGTTTGGAGTATCGCAGAACTACAAATAGAGACAATCACACTCACATTCACACCTACAGACGATTAAGAATCACCAATCAACCTCAGCATGTTTTTGGACTGTGGGAGAAAGCTGGAGAACCTGGAGAACACCCACACAAACACAGGGAGAACATGCAAACTCCATGCAGAAAGATCCTAGGAAGGCCGGGACACAAACCGAGGATCTTCTAGCCGCAAGGCGAAAGAGCGATATATGTAATGGAATCTTGTGTAACTTTGACAGAGGGATAAGTGTAGTATAACAATGTGCAATACTGATAGAGCGACATATGGAATAGCTTGGATGGTCTGTTTGTGTGCACTATGTGTTGTTGCTTGTTTGTATGTTTTTGTTCAGTTATGGTTTTATGTTTTTTGTAATTTTTTTTTTTTAACCTGCAAATGGGACTCGAGATGGAAATTAACCACAAGCCTATAATCGTTCGTATTTACATGTAAATGTTCATTAATACAAACATTTCAGCATTCAGAGTGCAGTACTCCGCCAAGGCTGCTCAGTCATTGCATGATTTCTGACAGATACAATCTTAAAAAAAATGTGTGATCTGCAGCAGTGGGCTTGTAGTCGGATCACAATCATGTGATCGTCAGCAGGAAGCTGATGTCGAGGTCACTTGTTGTCATGGTTACAGTGACGCTGTGCCGCTATCTCACAATGATACAGAAGCAGACTATAAGCCACGTCACTGCCAAAATCGAATCACTTGGTTCTTGTGTCATTTCTCTGAAAATTTCTTCCAAATTCATTAATCCGTTTTTGAGTAACATTGCTAACAGACAGACAGACAGACGTACGCTAATCATCACATAACTCTGCTGAAGCTCTGCCTCATTGGTGGATTAATAAATAAGTAAAACTGAAAACTGAAGTGCGAACCACTGAGCCACGAAACTGATTCCCACATGTAATAAAATATTCCTTCATGTCGCTACAGGACGAGGCTACTCCTGCCAGAAGCTGTGGAGCTCCTTCACGGCTCTTTTGAAAAATGAACGGCAGCATATTTCTTCTTACGGATCCAAAATCAGATAACAACACATGGCTACTTCATCCAAAACGCTTAAACAAACGAATGAGTGTCTGCACTTTATCATCCTAATGCCCACGTTTAGATGTTCCACCACACATCAGAACTTCTCTCAGCCTGCCATTATCTTTTTACAGGCTCCTCTTGGCCTCGGGCTTTCAGCACAGGCGGCCTGCTGTATCGGCCGACACCAGCATCACTGAGCTGCATTCTTGGCTGCAGATAAAACACAGAAAGCAGAGTGGACACTTCAGAGAACCGAACACAGACCAGACAGAGGCTGTAGGTCTAACAGGGAAACTCCACACAGCGACACTTGATGCATGTGTGGTTCTGTTTGAGTCGATGCTCTTCTGTATTTGTGTTTAGAGCATCTAATCTGTTCCCCTTTGACTAGTGTTTCCCTCTGGTACCATTCAACTACAGTTTGGCTTCTGTGGTTTTGGTTCAGCGCAGCAGCAGTAATTTGTTGAGGTTGCTCGCAGGTTAAGATGACATGAAAACATGAAAACAGAGACTGACAGGTAGCAGAGAAACATTACACCTTTATCTTTACACACACAAAAACTAAAGGCTTCACAATGTTAACAGCTTATGTTAAAGCTCACAAACACTCTGATTAATCTGCTCCAAAATCTTTATTTTGCTCTTTAAATTTGGAAAATCATCAAGAAGCAGAGCGTCGCTGTCTCAGCAGGAGGACAAATCAAAACCTGACAAACCTGCTGAGCTGAAGCAGAAGAAGCAACAGTTTAGTTTTTTTTAGATCAGAAATGAGGTCAACATGTTGATTTTGATCATTAGCATTCTTTCCTTCAGTCTGATGTTACACCTGCAGCTCTGGTGGACTTTTACTGTGCAAACAGTCATTTTTCTTTTTTCCAACTATTTCTGCTATCATTTTCCTAATAATAATTACAAATCTAAATACTAAAAATAGGAAAACAGATTCTATTTCTCTACGCTACCTTTGGTTTATTTACTTAGTCATAAATTATGTCAACATGTTGATTTTCATTGCTGTGATTCATTCATTCATCCTGATGGTAAACCTCCAGCTCAGGTGGTCTTTTACTGGGCAAACTTTAATATGACTTTCAGATGAGAAACATCCAATACAATGAGTCTAAAACACTTGATTTAGCTTTTGTTTATCGCTTTTCCTAACGTAATGCAGCTTCCTGCCTTCAGTGCTGTTCAGTTTTACAGCAGTTGGTATCAAAAATATTTTTAAAAATGATTAATTTTTTGATATTGTGATTCCACACTTTAGTGGTTTCAGTCAGGTCTGCATGTATGTCAGTATTTACAGTAAACTGAAGTATGAGTGATTAATCACCTTCATGACGCATACATCAACAAGAAAAGCACTCAGAGAACACAGAGCTCCTCCAAGGCTGCTCAGTCATATGACTTCTGACGGATGAAATCTTGAGAAAATTCATGGCAGAAATCACGACAACATGGAATGAGTCCGCCCTGTGACAGACTGTCCAGGGTGTCCCTTGCCTTCACCCGAGTCAGCTGGGATAGACTCCAGCACCCCCCGTGACCCTAGTGAGGATAAAGCGGTTTATTGAGAATGGATGGATGGATGGATGGATGTCTATCTATCTGTCTATCTTTCGTTTTGTCCCAACATCAAACCTATAACTCCAAGATGCTGCTACTTCAGGTCCCTCCACCCCCACTACTGTACATGCAGGTCCACATGTCCCAATACCTTATTAGTCTATTATTCACGGGCTTCTAGGAAGCCAAATTGATGGTTAGAAGATCCCCGGCATGCTCTGCTAGATGACAGGGCAAAATATGTCTCAACACAGTTTATAGCTCGACTTTCAAGTTACGATCCAACAATGGCTTTAGGCTCTGAATCAAAGCCTCTCCTGTATAAACAGGCTGGAAGTCGTCATGAGGAGCAGAGCGAAGTCACTCAGGTACCGGTGGAGGGAATTAGGTGTGCATGTGGGTGTTTTGAGTAGGACATAAAAGCACATACCAGGAGGAGTGTACTCAGAAAATAATGTGTGAGTGTGTGCTGTTATTCATGCAGGTTACTCATTGATCCAGACTGGAGGGAGTGGTGTACAAGGCAGGGACCGGCTCCACGAGCAGAGTTCAGCTGAGAGGGGCTGCATGAGTGAACACAGACACACAACCTAGTGTGTATAGACACACACCAACACACAACCTACACTTTATAGACACATTAACTCACTCTCCCATCACTACACACACATTTAGGTCCAATCTATAGGCACAATCCGCTTGTTTTTGAGTGTCTGCGGGGGCATTTGAATACAAAACACACACATGCTGACACACAGTTTGTACACCACCATTCAAAAGTTTGGGGTCACTTACAAATGTCCTTATGTTTGAAATAAAATCTTTTTTTTTTCAATGAAGATAACATTAAATGAATGATAAATCCAGTGTAGACATTATTAATGTGCTAAATGACTATTGTAGCTGGAAACATCTGGTTTTTAATGGAATATCTCCATAGGGGTACAGAGGAACATTTCCAACAACCATCACTCCTGTGTTCTAATGCTACATTGTGTTAGCTAATGGTGCTGAAAGGCTCATTGATGATTAGAAAACCCTTGTGCAGTTATGTTAGCACATGGACAAAAGTGGGAGTTTCCATGGAAAACATGGAATTGTCTGGTTGACCCCAAACCTTTGAACAGTGGTGTAGGTCAACCTTAACTCCTTTAGAGCAACTTTATCTCATATAGATCAACCCTAACCCTCTCCCATCACTACACACACATTTCTCTATAGAAGGTCTAATCTATATGCACAACCTGCTTGTTTGTGTGCGTCTTCCGGGTGTATTTGCGTACAAAACACACACATGCTGACACCCAAGTCGACCGTCCTGCTGCTGTGATGCTTGTCTAAACACCCCTACACATCTAGAGGCAGGCCTCTCACAACACACATCAGACTGCATACACACTTTGTTATTAGACCATTCCCAAAAGTGGAAGCTCCGGCAAAGAATGTGACGGAGAGAGAACGCACACACATACACAAACAGGAGGTAGGAGAGGCGGCATGACCCGACATGTGCCTGGCTCCGATGGAAAACCGTCGGACGCTCCGTCGCACAAAGACTTTGGGAAGAGGAGACGGAGGAAAGCCGGCATTCCGGGGGGATAGGGTTGTGTACACTGGACTGAGCCAGAGCTTAAAGACGGAGGAGGGAGGAGGCTCTGGAGGAGATGGGGGTGATAGAAAGCAGAAGGGGAGAGTGTGGGAGATAGGGAGGCAAATTAAGAGCTGGTGGAGATACTGAGGAAGGAGATGAAGGGACGTCACATGATTGCACACAGTAGAGATGCACTGGGATCATCCAAACAAAAATCCACTGTTCAAGTCTCAAAGCAGCAGAAACGCAACAGTATGAAGTACTACACACTGTAAAAACACTCATACACACACATATAGATGTTACTAAGTTCAGCAAAACTTTACCGAATATAGAACAACTTTAACTCATTTTAAAGCAACTTTAACCAACAATATCAACTTTAACTAATACAGAACAACTTCAGCTAATACGAAGCAACTTTAAGTGATATAGGGCAACCTTAACTAATAGCATGCAAGTAGAATCAAAAAATGTATTAAAATAATAATGCAAAAACAAAATGTCCCTGTGACTATTTTACTACTAAACATTATTTTGCATTAATGTTGGTCGTGCATTTATAATTAAGAAGGATATTACTGTCATAGCTAGCTGAGATGGAGCTAATTATTTTTTACTGTTACTGGATAAAAATATGTTTTCATCATGGATAAATCTGCTGATTATTTTCTGCATTAATCGACTGATTGTTTGGTTTGTAAAAATCCTGAAAACGCTTTGAAATCATGCCACAGGGCGGCCAAAAATATTTTAAAAGGTTTGAAATAATTCAAAGGAAATCTTTACGTGTAGTGCTGCAACCATGATATGTTTTTATATTAATAAAATACCAATTAATTCAGTAGTAGAAGTTAATTAATTGCAAAACATTTGATTTTTTAAGCTCCTTGTGTGTTTTGTGAATGTGGAAGTAGGAGTCAAAGATACAGTATTTCTCTCTGAAATGTAGTGAAATGGGAGTTTAAAATGTCATGAAATGCTCCATAAATGTGTACCAAAGTGCAGTACTTGAGTAAATTTACTTAGTTACATTCACATCCCAGAATAAACTGAACCTCTGAGCTTGTGTAGGTTCGATCATAAATCAGGTCCTTCTTCAGGCATTACTTGGGAGGAGTGAGCCATGAAAGTGTCAATCAGAGCAGATTAACAAGCCAACCGTCTCATAATTTCACAGTTTAATATCTGACTATAAATAAGTTGTGTTCACTGCCTGTTTCTGCTGTTTTGGTGTCACTCAGGTAAAAAAAAAAAAGAACAGCTGCAGCAGGAGGTCACACCTGACACCTTTAACTGTCTGCTTGTGCATAAAGGAAACTTTAAAATGAGAAGCTCTCTGTCATGATGTCATTCTCTGTGGGTAAAGGTACATTCAGGGAGTCCAAACCTGCCAGAAAAGTTTTGCAACCACACCCACAGAGCCATGCGTGGGCCCTGCATGAAGGGGAAATTCAGCAGAAATCTGGAAATCTACGGAGGAGCAGTGATAAAAAGAAAAACAAACAAACCTTAATGCATTTTATATTTTAACTAGACCCTGGTACCTACACGCTACTGTTTCACACGTGTTATGATGTTATCTGACAGGTTTAACTCCTGACTCATTATCTGAAGGCACCACTCTTACCTGGATATGAAGATTTCCTCATGATTGACGATGTTTCCTCTCCTCACTTTGAAAACCCTGAATGTTCCGCTCCGGTTCCTCAGTCGGTGCCAAGATGAATCCGTAACTTTTCCAGGTTATTCCGCCTTTCTTTGCGCGTTTTCTTCTCTTTCAAAACTCACCGGACGCAGGTAAACGTTCCTGTATGCACTTCCTAAATTCAATCTCAACTGTTTAATTCCCCACTTCAGACTCCTTGAGGAGACAGTCTGCTGGGAATGGATACAATCACACCTGCGCTCTTTACGCACGCCCCATCCAGGAGCGGGAGTGGTTTACTGTAACTGTGGGGGCTTTCACCTATCAAGGATCGGAGGTGGAATAAAGACGGCTTGCCTAAATCATATTTACTGTGCGTTTGGGGTGTGTGGAGACATATCTGATGTGAATTAATGAATTGAGAAGCTCTGTGGTTTTGACGCTCAGGTCTGATGTTTTACGCGCACACGAACAGCTGTTACCCACAATACCAGGCATGATTACAAGCAGGTAACTAGAAAATAACTTCCTTTTTCCTATTGTCTGCGCCTGTGCGTGGATCTGTGCCATCACACGTGTGCTGCCTGCGTGGGCAGACTTGCGCGTGTTTGTAGTCTGAACCTGACTTTGCGTCCAGGTGGAGCCACGTGTGGAGTTTTATCGCTTCTACTCAAATATTCAACAGTGTCAGCGGCCTTTAACCTTACCAAACTCCAAATGTCAAACTGTGCCAACCTGCTTCATGCCATGAAGACCTGAATTCACTTCCTGCCACCAAGAGCTGCAGATCTGAGCTGCAGAGACCTCTTGTGGCTGCTGATAATCTGCTCCGATGTGCTCAACAGAACAACACCAGCTTTGGCTCAGCTGATGTAATATATGACTCCTGAAACTGACATAAATATTATTTTCATTTCAGCAACTCTAAATTCCACCAGTCTTTTGTATCAAAAATTCAATATTTTCTCATTAAAAATGAGGTGAAAGAGGTGAAAAACATCCAAAATTAGTCAAAAATGTATAAAAACTGACACAAAATTTCATTTTTTTATTCAGAAAGTTAAAGTTCCACCAGTCTTTGGGAGCATAAATTGGCTTTTTTCTCCTTAAAATGTTTAACTGCACCAACTTTACGAGCATATTTTGTGCTTTCCATTTTCCAATTCTGCAGCGTCCTTGGAAATAAGTTACTGAACAGATGATGTGTATTTCAGAGGATGTTTATGAGTAGCTTCAGTCTCAAAGGAAACGCAACCTGCTGATGTGTCACGCTGTGAAGCTTTGAAGAAGCTCATCAGCACTGACATCTGTGGGTGGACGAGAAGCTGCATGACCCAGAAAAACCAAAGAGGCTGAATCAGATAAAACATCACTCAGAGGGGTGAGCATTGTGAGCAGAAGGGATCCATCCAGACAGAACTTTACCGTCAGTGATTCTGCGGTTGTACACTGGACTTATTTAGCATCTGCTCAACAGATACAACTTTACAGACAATTACAGAAACAGTCTGGATGTTAAAACACACCAGCATGAGAAGCAATGACCCATGAAGTCATTTGACTTATACATCCATGAGCTCATAATCACTAACCAACATCAAAACCCATGAATAAAATACAGATGTAAACTGTGCTGTGTAGAACTTCTCTCAAAAGTTACGTAGTCTCACTTTAAAAAGACCTTCTTCCAGAGAAGTGACAAAAACAAGTCGAGTGAGTCATCTCAGAAGCCACATAAGCGTATTTGTAGCTCACAGATCAGCTGTAGATGGATGTTTTTCCCTCTTATTAAAGGCTAATGCAACTTCTGTTGAAGATTAGACACTTAAAGTCTCTGAGAACAAAAAATAATGGTAAAAACACTTTAGGTATAAATGGCTGAAAAGTGACACAAAAGAAATGCCAAACAACTAAAATGTGTCAAATGTGAAACAAAAGAGGTGAAAAACAATGCAAATTAGGCAGAATTGTCTGAAAAATGACACAAATAGGTGAAAAACAACCAAAATGAAGCAAAAATTTAAAAAATGACATAAAGGAGGTGAAAAATCACCAAAATGAGGAAAAGAAAATGTCAAACTTGTCACAAAAGAGCTGCCAGACAACCAAAACGAGGCAAAAATGTTTAAAAAGTGGCATAACAGAGATGAAAAACAACCAAAAAGGGGCCTTTCTGAAAAGTGACAGAAAACAGATGAAAAACAATCAAAATAAAGCAAAAATGTCTTTAAAGTGACAAAAAAGAGGTGAAAAACAATCAAAATGAGGCCAAAATGTCTGAAAAGTGATGCAAAACAAGTGAAAAACAAGCAAAGCGAAGCAAAAATGTCTATAAAGTGACGAAAAAAGAGGTGAAAAACAATCAAAATGAAGCAAAATGTCTATAAAGTGACAAAAAAAGGTGAAAACAAGCAAAAACGAATTCCAAAGACACTTTAATGATCATGTTTTTGATGAAGATTCTGCTGCTGCAGGGTTGTCATTAAAAGACAAGCGTTTAAACAAAAGTACAAAATGTAGAGTGAAGACTTATCAGGTCGTCTTTATTTGAATCTGGGGTCACTGTGATGCTTTGGACCACAGCATCCGGAGGTTTGACCTTCTGCAGCCTCAAACCTCATCAGACCTTCTGCAGGAATAGAACAGCACCTTATAGCTGCTGATTCAGAGGTTCTGTGTTCCAGATGTTTTACACTGAAGCAGAGAGCTGCACAGTGAGCTGGGTTTCCATGTTTCACCCTCCGATCCAGCAGAGGTCCTCAGTCTTCCAGTGTCCACTAAGCTCACCTGACCTGCTCTCCAAATACTCCAATTCCTCCAGTTTCAGCATTTACCAGACTGTACTACACTTATTTGGCTCTTCGACTGTGCTCTCTGGTCAGTTTGATCATAATCTTTGCTTCGCCCTTTTGTTGCATTCCTACATGCATCGTCCTTTTAAGCTTCACTGTCATCACTAAACCATCACCAACTGTCCCTGCTGTCCAAAGTTGTCTATATTTGTGTCCTCTGTGACTGACCTTTACCTAGAATCATCAAACTGATTAAGTGTCTTGAAACCAACCAATATATGTCACAAAGCAGATGCAAAATGGCTGAAATGAGACTCAAAACCTCTGAAATGTGACACAACAGAGCTGTCAAACAACCAAAATGTCTAAAAAAGTGACACAAAAGAGCTGCCAACAAAACAAAATGAGGAAGAAATGTCTAAAAAGGAACACAAAAGAGGTGAAAAACATCCAAAACATGTTTAAAAGGTCTCAAATGTGACAGAAAAGAGGAGAAAAACCAAAATGAGGCATAAAATCTCTGAAAAATGACACAAAAGAGGTGGAAAAACAACAAAAATGAACTAAAATGAACTCCTGTAAATGCACCCATTTGTGATACTTCTCCTTCTTCAAGTGTCTTTGCACAAACCAAAAAAAAATGCATAAAGCTGAAGCTGCATTTCTTCATTTTTTTCATCACAGAATTTCCTGATCGCTGTCTAAAAGTTCCACTAAAGCTTTAATACCTTACATATTTTGAAGAGAGACACTTTAGCCCAGTTTTATTCAAAACCTGCATGAGGAAGAGCATCCGCTGTATCAGCACTTTAAAACCACAGTGTTAACCCGAGCATCACGCTACCGTGGCAAAAAAACCAACAGGCAAAAAAAAAAGTCATGGTACATTCAGTTATGCTGTCTGTGGAAATGCTGCATGCTTTAAACAATAATCTTAATGCACACATTTCTGCAGCGGCCTCTGACTTATGCTTTTACATACGAGGCCGTAACCACATCCTGTCTCTGCAGCAGAAAAAAAAGTCCATGAGTACAAGACAGACACAGAAACTCAAACAACAACTAAAAATGAGGCAAAAATATCTGAAAGAAGTGAAAAACAACCAAATTATGGTCAAATGACTCAAATGTGGCACAAAAGAGGTAAGAAACAATGAAATTGAGGCAGAAATATCTGAAGTGACCAAAAAGAGATAAAAAAACAACCAAAATGAGGCACAAAAGGTTCAAACATGACAAAAAAGACATGACAAACAACTAAAATTAAGTCAAATGTCTCAAATGTGACACAAAAAGGTGACAAAACAAACAAAATTAGGCTAAGATACCTCAAATGTGATACAAAAGAGGTAAAAAGCAATAAAAATGATACAAAAGTGTCTGAAAAGTAACACAAAAGCAGTGGAAAAAACAATCAAAATGAGGCAGAAATATCTGAAAAGTCACACAAAAGAAGTGACAAACAACAAAAATGAGGCAAACATGTCTCACATTTGACACAAAAGCAGTGAAAAACAATCAAAATGAGTCAGAAATATCTGAAATGTAACCAAAAGAGAGGTGAAAAACAAGTCCATGAGATCAAGACAGCTCAGAGCTTTTTTTGACTTTACAACATGATGACTGATTTGGACGGAAAACACTGATCAGATAGAGTCACTTTGAATCCAAGCTGTGCAGCCTAACACCTGCCCACACTGCCAAAAGCACCGAGTGAATGTCACCACTTTCCACTGTTATCTCTGTTACAAAAAACAGCTTCTGACAAATTCTGTAACAGTTTCAAGAAAAGCTTTAATCGCTTTTCCTTTGACGCACAGCACCAGCGCGTAGAAGTGAGCAGAGGTGAGGTGAGATTATGTTCAAACAGACTTTCTGCTCTCTTTTTAACACCATGTGCGCGGCATCCATAGCTGTGGAGCAGATCATTATCTCTCACTGTGCCATACTGTAGTTTGAAACTGACATACTTCTCATTTGGCGTTTCCTGTTTACAAGTCACAACATGTATGGAAACTGCTGCAGTTGCGCAATTGGTAGTTTTCCACAATTGTGAAAATCAGAGATTCCCTGGTGTTATTCCAGAGTTATCATATATATATATATATATATATATATATATATATATATATATATATATCCCAGAAAGATGCAAAAGAGATGTAAATGAAGAGACGTAAAATGAGCACAAACTAACTATATGTGTCACAAAACAGCCATAAAGAAATACACAGTGACCAGAAAGAGACATAAAATGAGCACAAAGAAACTACATGGCAAGGAAATGATCCAAACCAACAAATATATGACACAAAACAGCAATAAAAACATGTAATGGCCACAAAGAGATGCAAAATGACTGAAATGAGACCAAAAACCTTTCAAATGTGACACAACAGAGCTGCCAAACAACAAAAATGAGGCAAAAATGCCACAAATGTGACACAAAAGAAGTGAAAAACAACCAAAATGAGACAAAAATGTCCAAAAAATGACAGAAAGTAGGTGATAAATAACCAAAATGAAGCAAACATTTCACAAATATGGCACAAAAGAGGGGGAAAACGACCAAATTGTGTAAAAAATTTTCAAATGTGACAAAAAAGAGGTGAAAAACAACCAAAATTAGACAAACATGCCACAAATGTAGCACAAAAGACGTTAAAACAATCAAAACGAAGTCAAAATGTCAAAAAAAAAGTGACAGAAAGGAGGTGAATGAAACAAAACAGTGAGGCAAAAATGTCAAAAAAGTGTCACAAAAGAGCTTCCAACAAACAAAATGAGGCAAAAATGTTTAACAAGGAACACAAAAGAGGTGAAAAACAACCGAAAAAAGACAAAAAAAACTGCCAGAATGAGACCAAAATGTCTGAAATGTGACACACAAGCAGTGAAAAACAACCAAAATGAGACAAATATGCTAAAAAGTGACACAAAAGAGCCGCTTAACAACCAAAATGAGGCACAAATGTCTCATATGTAACACAAACGAGGCGAAAAACAATCAGTGGTGCAAATCTGTCTAAAAGGACAGAGATAAAACAGCTCATCTCTGAGGGCTTAAAATAAACAAGCTCTGTGACTTTGTGTGACTTTGTGTGACATTGTGTGATTTTGTGTGACATTGTGTGACTTTGTGTGACGTTGTGTGACTTTGTGGTGCGACTCGTTGGCTGTAAATGTGCTTCAGTTGTTTTTCTTGTAAGCTGAATCTGTTTCCGTTCTGGACCACCGCTCACCTCTAGACGCAGTTTCCATCTTCGCTGGACTCCTTGCAAGTGGTCTCTGCTGTGAAAAACACTATGTGTAGTCGTTTTGTGTGTCTGCACACACATAACAAACAAAGCACAGAGTTGCACCTTGACATTTACCTCCCACAGACCCACACACGCTCATTTCACAGCTCTGGCTGATCGTCGCTGGCTGCTGGAGGAAACTAAAAGTCACAGCTCGTGACCACACATGCTGCACAAGTAAACATTCACCGCTCTGCACACTGCTGCCAGATGAGCGTGTTTTTTCTCTTTTTATGTTGACTCATACAGCGTCTCTTGGCGGCTGCTTCAACACAACCTGTCCTGACTGATTTTGTTTGAATTAACGGTGTTTAAGGCTCCACTGTTTGCTCTGGTGAGCCACACGCACTGGCTTGGCTCGGTGATAAATTATTTTATTCTGCTTTTAAAGAGATCGCTTCTTGTGTGAGTCAACATTGAATGTGACAGGATGCAAATGAACCGCAAGACAGCCATAAAGCAACACACAGTGACCACAAAGGCATGCTAAATGCATGAAATGAGTCCCAGAACCTCTCAAATGTGAAAAAAATGCCTGAAATGTGACACAAAATAACAACCAGTGAGACAAAAATGTCAGACACAGGTGAAAAACAACCAAAATGAGATAAAAATGCTTCAAATGACACACAAAAGAGGTGGGAAACAACCAAAACGAGGAATAAAAGGTTCAAATGTGACACAAATCAGGTGAAAAAACACAAAAATGAAGCAGAAATATCTAAAAAGTACATAAAATAGGTGACAAACAATCAAAAAGATGTAAAAATGTCAAAAAAAAGTGACACAAAAAGAAGTGTAAAGCAACCAAAATGAGACAAAAATGCCACAAATGTCACAAAAATAGCTGAAAAACAACCAAAAGGAGGCAAAAATGTCGATAAAGACGTGGTGATAAATTTTTGCGATGCTTTTAAAGAAGTTGCTTCTTGTGTGAGTCAACACTGCCTGAAAGATACTTTAAAATCTCAGGTCATTACAGAGTAGGTCACAGAATGTTCAACAACAGAAGTGTGTCAAACATTGTAACATTTGAAAACAAACGTAAACCCGGCGGTGGATGACCTGATTTGATGTGGGACGCTGATGGCTGGGAGGTTAAACCACAGATCGGCTGCTAAATAATTCAAAAAACGTTCAGACTTTTAGCTTCATAGCAGGTGTGATGTTCCAGTAAAACAGGAGGACGTTGATGGTCGTCTTCTAATTTAAGTCTAGTTCTAGTTTAATCTGGTTTCTGATCTTTAACTTTTTGTGTTGAACCCTGGTTTATTAAAAGTACATTTTACCAATAAGAGCATTTCTCCACACTCAAAAAAACATGCAATATTTGGACGATGGCTACAAATTACACAATTTTAATGTTTAATTTCTATACAAAGATTACAGTTGATATGATCATTACAATACATAGTATGGTAACGTACAGTGCATTTAACATAAATCCTCCTATTATGCAATAAATGTCGCATACATGGAGAGATTACTGATCAGAGATTCCCTGGTGTTATAGAGTTATTATATATACATATATATATATATATATTCCAGAAAGATGCACGTGACACAAAGCCACCATAAAGAAACATCCGGTGGCCGCAAAGAGTTGCACAGTGACTGAAATGAGACCCAAAAATGCCTTAAAAGCGACAAAAAAGAGGTGAAAAAGAACCAAAGTGAGGCACAAATGCCATAAAAATGTGACACAAAAGATGTAATAACCAAAAAGAAGCAAACATTTCAGAAAAGTGACCCAAAAGAGGTGAAAAACAACGTAAATGAGGCAAAAATGTTAGAAAAATGACATGAAACAGGTGAAAAACAGCAAAAATGGGGCAGAAATATCTGAAAAATGTCAGAAAATACGTGAAAAACAACCAAAATCTGGAAAAAATATTTCAAAAGTGACACAAAAAAGGTGAAAAACCACCACAATTAGGTAAAACTGACTGAAATGCGACACGAGGTAAAAAAACAAAACAAAACACACACACAAAAATGAAGCAAAAATGTCTCAAAGGTGAGACAAAGGAAGCAACAAACAACTAAAATGAGGCAGAAATGTCTGAAAAATGACAGAAAAGATGTGAAAAACAACCAAGACAAGGCAACGATGTCTGAAAAATGACAGAAAAGATGTGAAAAACAAGCAAAGTAAGACAAAAATGTCTCAAAAGTAGACAAAAGAGGTGAAATACCAGCAAAATGAGGTGAAAATGTCTCAGAAGTTACAGAAAAGAGGTGAAAAACAAGCAAAGTAAGACAAAAATGTCAGAAATGGAACAGAAAAGAGGTTAAAACATACTAAAATGTTGCAAAGTTATAATAATAATAATAATAATAATAATATGAAGAACATTGTGTCTCCTCCTCCCTGTCTAAGGCCTATTCCATCGTTTTGTAGCCATGTTTCAAAACGTCCATGTTTGTTTGTGCAAAACTTTGTCCAAAATTCTAAAAAATGACAGAAGAATTTACAAGCATCAAAGCTAAATATACAGCAGATACATGTCAGTCTCAAACATCCTGTCATACTGTCTCGTCTCATCGCACCAAAGCGTTTGTTTACGATGTTGTTGTGTTGTTTGTTTGCGTCACTGACTCTTGCAGAGGAAACAGGCTGAGCTGCTGCGTGGCTTCAGATGAACTCGTTCCTCGTCTCTGAGCTTCCTTCAGCGTCTGAACGTTCCTCTCATGTCCTCGTAGACGTCGTTGGTGGGGAGACGTCTCGGTGCCACTGAGGCTCGCAGAGACTTGGTCTGTGGATGTCAACAATATGATTATTAATATTCTCTAGACTTTATGCAGTCTACATGCTCAGAAACATTAGAGGCATTAAAAGTCTCAGAATGAATCCACCATGAAGGTTGTAACTTGGGTTTCTGCTGACATTTTAGTGCTTTATTGTCTTTATCTCTTCATTTATTTTACTTGTTTACTTTTTTGGATCATTTTCAGAGTTGTGTTAATGGATTTATCCTCCATTTTTCTTTTATTCCACTTGTTCTTCCCCTTTTTATTTCTACTTGATGCTGCTGAACTCATTTATTTTGATTTTTTTTTACCATGTTTGGACTGACCGGCCCTCTGTTGGTGCGCTGTAGCCTTCGGTTCTGAAATAAAATAAAATAAATAAATAAATAAATAATACCAATAGCAAGATTAATTCTGCTACTACTATTTTTAAGTCATCATTAATAATAATAACTAATAAAATGTGCTATACATTATTATTTATGCATAATAATTTTTTTTGATTGTTATTATTTTATTGTTGTTTAATATGATATAATAATAATGATAATAATAATAATAAGAACAACAATAATAATAATAACAATGTTGCTATTACTCATTACTATTATTTGTAATAAAAATATTTGTCACAATAATAATACTGTTAGTACTACTCATAGGTACTATTATTATTATTATTATTATTATTATTGTTATTATACCAAAAATAATATTTGTTGTACAATACCATTTGATTTTCTTTATTATTACTGTTATTCTATTGTTGTTTAATATAATAATAATAATAATAATCATCATCATCATCATCCATCCATTCTCTGTACACCGCTTTATCCTCATTAGGGTCATGGGGGGTGCTGGAGTCTATCCCAGCTGACTCGGGTGAAGGCAGGGGACACCCTGGACAGGTCACCAGTCTGTCTCAGGGCTACATATACAGACACACAATCACACTCACATTCACACCTACGGACAATTTAGAGTAACCAATTAACCTCAGCATATTTTTGGACTGTGGGAGGAAGCCGGAGTACCCGGAGAAAACCCACGCATGCACAGGGAGAACATGCAAACTCCATGCAGAAAGATCCCAGGCCCAGGCCGGGATTTGAACCGGGGATCTTCTTGCTGCAAGTTGAAAGTGCTAACCACTACTCCACTGTGCAGCCCTGGTTTGGACCACTTGAGATAAAATTGAGTTTCTCTGAGTGTCCCTGGTCTCTGAGTTGGATGCTTCACATCTGGGGTTGATGTTCCACCAACCGGTCTAGTCTCCATCATGTCCACTGTGGGATGCTGCTGCTGACCTTCCTCCAGCCCTCTGCTTCCACCTGCCCATTTCCACCGGTCAACTCTGCGTCACCCTCACTATGTTTGATATGCTCATCTACATGTTGTTTGAATTTTACTACCAGCTATATATGTAGTATATTTAATGCCAGAGGGCTGCACAGTGGAATAGTGATTAGGACTTTCGCCTTGCAGCAAGAAGATCTCCGGTTCAAATCCCGGGATGGGCCTGGGATCTTTCTGCATGGAGTTTGCATGTTCTCCCTGAGCATGCGTGGGTTTTCTCCGGGTACTCCGGCTTCCTCCCACAGTCCAAAAATATGCTGAGGTTAATTGGTTACTCTAAATTGTCCGTAGGTGTGATTGTGTGTCTGTATATGTAGCCCTGTGACAGACTGGTGACCTGTCCAGGGTGTCCCCTGCCTTCACCCGAATCAGCTGGGATAGACTCCAGCACCCCCCACGACCCTAGTGAGGATAAAGCGGTGGATAGAGAATGGATGGAAGGATTTAATGCCAGAGCCGTACACCATAACAGTAAACTATGAATCAATTTCAATGTTAGCTTGTACTTTGTATGTATCATCTATTTTATCATGCACGTATCCAACTGTGTGTTATATGTTCCTTGTTCCCCACTCCCTCTTCTCCCATCCCTTCCCCTTTCTACCCCTCTACCTCTACCTCTCTACCTCTTCTGTCCCTCTCAACCCACCGGCCAGCAGGCGGACGGGTCCCCCCACATGAAGAGTCGGGATCTGGGTGTTTTTTTCACCTTAGGGCTTGCTCTGGGGTTTCAGACAGATGGGTTCTGTAAAGCGTCTTTAGATAATTTGACCTGCAATTGGCTCAATATAAATAAAATTGAATCGAACTGTGTAATTATCATACTTATGTCATCATAAAATGTAAAATCATGATGGAATCGACTTTGCATGTCTGACGGTTTCTACAAAGTTTTCATCTGCAGATGTGGTCCCAGAGGTGCAGAGAAAGAGGAGAAGTGGCTCTCTAGAAACGACATGTTTAGAAACAGCAGGAAACTGAAAACCTGCAGAGCTCAAGTTTATGCTTCGCTGAATTCACATGCAGCTTATTTTAGATGCTCTTTTTATCCCTGCATTGTGATTCAAATTTCAGAAGAAAATATTAGCGTAAATATTATTTATTAAGCATCATATCTGTGGAACTACTGATAAAAGCAAAGACATCTTCATGTATTTAATTCTAATGTGCTATTTAGAAATTACTGAAATTCCAATTGAATTCAACTAAAACTGTTTTGCAATCATAATGTGAAAGAAAAATATCTGTTTAAATAAGTATGAAATATATTTTCATTTTATCTTGTACTGGACAAAACCATTTATTTTTACAATTAAACAGCAGATTATTGATTATTCGTATGTTTTAAGATCCATCCGTCCGTCCTTTATTGTTTCTTCATCTGAAAAAGAAAACATAATACAAAACAATGACTTTATTCATCCCCGAAGGGAAATTCAGTTGTCTGGAGTCCCATCTGTTTACTTTTGAATTAAATAGTCTAACTGCTGATGATAAGAAAGATTTTCTGAATCTTTTTGTCCTGCAGCACGGGGACAGGTGCTTCCACCGCTGATGTTTCGTTGTTCATTGAGGCAAATATGAAGTGGATGATCTATGTTTGTCAGAATGGTCCCCATCTTTCTAAATGCTAACCACTACGCCACTGTGCAGCCCCGTTTATTATTATTATTATTATTATTATTATATAAATAACAACCAAAATAATTGCAATAATAAAAATATTATTTTAGCATTATTTAATTGTACTTTATTATTATTTTATTGTAAAAAACATTTTTTATTGTAATGATTAGTATTTACTGATACTATTATTGTGATTACTGTTATTATTATTAATAACCACATCAGTCTAAATGATCAAAAAGGCACAACAGACAGTTAGAAATATCTTTGCTTGTTTCCCAGATTATTGCTTTTGTTCACAACAGGAAAATGGAAACAACCCCCGAGATTCCAGAGAGCCTTGTGGGCCAACGAAGAAAGAAGCACGCAAACACACACACACACACACACACACACATGTTTGTTTTTCTATACCGGTGGGGACTCACCATTGACTCCCATTCATATCTAACTCCTAACCCTTACCCTAACCATCACCTTAACCATCACCAAATCAATGCCTAACCCTAAACAAACGTTTTTGCACTTTTACATTTTTTATTAACAACAATATGGCCAAGAAAACGGTGTTGCCACCCGTGGGGACCTCATTTTCGGTCCCCACCGTAAGACAAGTCCCCACCTTTATAGCAAATAGTCAGGTCAAAGTCCCCACCGGTATAGCAGAAACAAGTACACACACACACACACACACACACACACACACACACACACACACACACACACACACACACACACACACACACACACACACACACACACACACACACACACACACACACACACACACCTTGATGATGATCATGATGAGGAAGGCCATGAGGATGCAGAGCAGCACAGCAGCTGAGATCACGACTGAAACCATCACCAGGTCCTGATGAGTCGCATCGCAGGCCTTCACTGGACCTGTGGGTGCTCGTACTTCACCTACAAATCACAACCAGATGAGACAAAAACGTCTGAACAGTGACACAAAACACATGAAAAACATTCAAAATGTGATCAACTTATCTTAACCCTTGGATGCATAAGTGGGTCAAAGACGACCCGGTGGCCTCGTTTTCTAGCAACATCTTTGTAATGAAAAGTTTTTATCATTTCATATTCCAGGTATTCCTCAAAAAATATGTTTTTGGCTTCATACTTCTCATTGCTGTTCTGTGTAATATTCAGTCATTATAATGTTCAAAATCTGTTATAAAGTGAAATATAAACAGGTTTGAAACAGGAAATCCTGCTTGTGTGGACCAGAATATAATACAACCAATAACACAGTGAATATTTTTCATGAACATGTCAGAAACACACAGATTCTCACACAGCTCATTCGTGACCCACTTATTGAAGAGCGTTGGGTCCAATCACTGGATCATCTAAAGATTCTTATTGTCTGTTTCTTTACTGATTTTTTTTCATTCTAAGTGAAACTATTGGATTTTCTGCACAGATAAGTCGAGTTTAGTTTAAAAATGTAGTCAGAAAACCTGCATATGAATATAAACACATTAAAGCAGGTTTAAATGTGTAGTCTGGGTCATGTTCATCCTAATTTAACCAGAGTTAGACGTGAAAAAGCCTCTTCAGGAGCCTTTATCTCAAGTAAAAATCTTCTATAATCTTAATTGCTTAATTGCTTTGTCCAGTTATCTCTGGACAGTCTCATTTCTAGTGTTTCTTTTTTTGTCTGCATTTATTCTCATTGTTTAACTCCACAGAAGGGGTGTCAACATTTTATGAGATTAATGTATATTTTAGACTTGCAGCCAAATATTTTATTATTTAGTGCCTGTGTGTGACCATCACCAGCCCTATCTGAAAGCTAAGCTGACCTTTTTTATTACAATTCCCTGTTAAGAGCCAGAGAGGGCAGTGCTACACCTCAGCGGTGACGTGAAGAGAAACAAAGGGTGAACAGGGCAGACAGGGACAGGGACTAGCAAGCCGTCCTATTACATCTGAAGCATATCAGCTGCTGTGTTATTCCCGACTATTAATTACCCATCAATAAGAATTTCTAGTGTTTCTAACTCGATACACTACAAGCTAAGCCTTATTCATCTGCAACATAACACAGACTTATTAAGCATTTTATTTGAAATGGCACATCTCTACTCGAATTATCCAAAAGGAGAAGCATTTTAACACTCTTGTTTAAGATGTAGAACGTGTGTGAGGTGATCTTTAAAGTTTGCTTCAGAAAGTTGCTGTTAAATGCTGGATTATGTGGTTTTGTGGAATGATAAATAAAACAACGAGGCTCACGTGTGACGACCAGGAGCACCGACCCAGAGCCGTCGGTGGCTGTTTGTTTGCTGGTCTTCCTGTCGAACGCTTTGTACATGCACCAGTAGGGCCCCGTGTCATTCGCCGTCAGGTTCTTGATGAGAATATCCACGTTGGGGAACGCTCCGTTGGACTGAAGTCTGTGTTTGTATTGTGTGGAAATGGTGTTCTTTCCTGTGTCCTTCTCCGTGAAGAAAACATCGATGTCTTTGCTGAGGCCCATCTTCAAGTACAGGGAGTCCTGTTCTGCAGAAGTTCTGCACTGGATGGTGACGGATTCTCCAACATCTCTCCACACCCCTCCTCTGTCCTCTGCAGGGAACAAAAAACAACACAAATATTATTCACAAAAGAAGAGAAAAGCTACCAAAATGAGGTTAAAATGTCTGAAAAGAGGCACAAAAGAAGTGAAAAACAACAAAATTGAGACAAAATTTCTGAAAAGTGACCGAAAAGAGGTAAAAAAAAAATCAAAGAACAAAACGTCAATCTGTCACACGAGGTGAAAAACAGCCAAAATGAGGCCAAAATGTTTAAAAACGTGACACAAAGAAACGGACAAATCACCAAAATGAGGCTAAAATGTCGCAAATGTGACAAAAAATAGGTGAAAAACAACAAAATTGAGGCAAACATTTCTGAAATGTCACAGAAAAGAGGTGAAAATCAACCAAAATGGGGCAAACATGCCAAAAAAGTGACAAAAAGAAATGAAAAACAACCAAAATCTGGCAAATATTTCAGAAATTTGACAGAAAAGAGGTGAAAATCAACCAAAATAAGGCAAATATTTCAGAAATTTGACAGAAAAGAGGTGAAAATCAACCAAAATAAGGCAAATATTTCAGAAATTTGACAGAAACGAGATGAAAACAACCAAAATAGGGTAAAAATGTGTGAAAACAGCTTAATCTGTAATACATGCATGCCATGAAAAGTGGCACAAACAAGTCGAGTGAGTCATCTCAGGAGCCAGATCAGCATACCTGTAGCTCACAGATTGGCAATAGACTGATGTTCTTTCCCTCTTATTCAAAGCTGAAACAATTTCTGTTAAAGATTGGAGGTTTAAAGTCTCTCTGAGGACAAAAAATAATTAAAAACAACTCAAATTATTCAGAAATGTTAGAAAAGTGACACAGAAGAGGTGAAAAACAACCAGAATAAGGCACAAAATGGCTGAAAAGTGACATAAAAGAGGTTGAAAAAACCAAAATGAGGCATAAACGTCTGAAAACAGTTTAATCTAAAAACACATGCTCGTCGTTCTTCATATCTCTTCCTCACCTGCTTGGCTCAGAGCGGTGCAGCAGACAGAAACAACGACAACGATCCTCAGCCAGACTTCAGACATAACTGCAGATAGTGTCACTCAAGGTTCAGTACAGTGTGACTGCTGGGTAGGAAGTGTGCGTTCGTCTTCAACCACATTGCTTAACATGATTGCCAGAAGCAGCACGTGACCTGCGTGGTGGATGATGTACGCCAGAAGAATATCGAGGTCACAGATAACAGTTTCTCTCATTCTTTAAGGTTTTAGGTGAGATTTTTAGGTTTTAGGATTAGGTTTCAGATATTTAGGTGAGATGTCATGTCGCTGCAGGATGCTGTGGTAGCCATGCTGCTTCAGTGTTCCTTCAGTTTGGAATAAATCTCCAACAGTGTCACCAGCAAAGCACCCCCACACCATCATACCTCCTCCTCCATGCTTCATGGTGGAACCATGCATGTAGAGACCATCCATCACCTTTTCTGGTCTCACAAAGACACGGCAGGTGGAACCAAAGATCTCAGATTTGGACTCATCAGACCAAAGCACAGATTTCCACTGGTCTACTGTCCATTCCTGGTGTTTCTGGGTCCAAACCAATCTCTTCTGCTTGTTGTTTTTCCTTAGTAGTGGTTTCTTAGCAGCTTTTTGACCATAAAGGCCTGATTGGTTCAGTCTCCTCTGAACAGTTGATGTAGAGATGTGTCTGCTACTAGAACTCTGGGTGGCATTTATCTGGGCTCTAATCTGAGGTGCTGTTAAACTTGTCATTTCTGAGGCTGGAGACTCTGATGAACTTCTCCTCAGCAGCAGAGGAGACTCTTGGTCTTCCTTTCCTGGGGCGGTCCTCATGTGAACCAGTTTGGTCGTAGCACTGGATGGTTTTTGTGACTGCACTTGGGGATACATTCAAAGTTTTTGTAATTTTCAGTAACTGACCTTCAGTTCTTAAAGCAATGATGGACTGTGGTTTGTCTTTCCTTAGCTGATTGGTTCTTGTCACGTCATGGATTCTAACAGTTGTCAAATAGGACCAACGTGACTTCTGCACAACACAACTGATGGCATGGGCGTAACCACCATCTCAGAAGTGAGGGGCACAAATTTTTCAGAGCGATTTATCATTCTCTTACATTTAATTGCACCGTCCTTAGTGGCTAAAGAACCACATAATCCCTAACAGCCACAGTACAATACCAGGGGACCAACTAGGCTAGTTCTTTAAACTATAAAGTATAAAACTTTAAACTATAAAATCTAAAGTTTTAGTGGCCAAACTCTAGTTGAGTTGACAACAATGTCCCTTGAACATCTACTGGACGAGTAGCCAAAGGTGCCAAACACTGAACATGAAATGATCAGTACTGCCTGGTTTCTCCCTGCAATAGATATCTTATTTTCAGGAAGTTATAATCTCTCCTTACCTGTAAAGACCCTACATCCTTGTCCCTGCTGCTGGCCTCTGATCCATCTCCTCCCTGACTCTGCTCTTTCTGTTATGGCAATAAACATAAAAAATGTGGTAAGAAAAATTCTGAAATAGCATTAGGAAGAGTAAAAACTGCAGTAGAATTTAACCTCAAAATCACTTTAACCCATAGATACATATTTTTTTCTCAGCCACTTATATATATTTTTTCACCTCTGCAGACCCTGCATGGTCAACATTACTGCTGGCCGGCTGGAAATAATCATTAAAAAATCTGAAAATCCAAATTCTGAGATAGAATTTGAAAGAGAAGCAGTAAAAATAGTTGTAAATTTAACCACTTTTATACCATAGATAGCCTATTCTTTTTTCTCCTCCCTGACTCTCCTCTTCTGGGACCAAAAGACTTAAATACATGGTGAGCAATTGTGAGCACATCTTCTGCCCAGAAATGAAAGAGGACTGGGTTTATTCCAAGAATAAACTAATTAGCAGTAATGTAACAGAGGCAACCACATTTGAATTATTGTTAACGAGCTTAACGTTTTACCTTGTCATCATTTAGCTAACAAGTCTAACATTGTTTGCATCCAACAAGGTCACACAACTTACACGGTTTGTTTGGAAAGAACTGTGTAAAGTTTTTTGCTTCTTGCTGGCTCTGGCTGGTTTGCTAAACATTACTCCAGACACACGTTCAACACTGCTCAGCACAGCAGCACGTCTCCTCTGGAACACCTGCGTTAGCATGCGTTCATGGTGCATTCAAAGACGGCTCGGGAAAACACGTTACTGGATGCTAATAACGGGTTTAGCTGTTGTAACGGCTGAAAAAAGTGCGGGGGACAGAGGGGACAGATGTGGAAAGTGCGGGGGACGTGTCCCACGCGTACCCCGCGTCTGTTACGCCCATGACTGATGGTTCCAACCCTATTAAGAAGGCAAGAAATTTCACTAATGAACCTTGACAAGATAAACCCGTGAGGTGAAAACCATTCCAGGTTCTACCTCATGAAGCTCATTCAGAGAATTCCAAGAGTGTTTAAAGCAGGAATCAAAGCAAAGAATTCCATACATGTTCATTCATACTGTTGATGCCTTCAGTGAGGATCTACAGTGTAAATAGTCATGGAAAACACTGAATGAGAAGACGTGCCCAAACTTTTGACTGGTAGTGTATGTATGTATGAATATAAATTGTTTTACACGTATATATTGCGAATATTTTTCAACTCTGCTTCAAATAACCTTTGTTTTATTTCTACCAGTCCAATGGCGAGTTTTAGCATCAAAATTTCATTCAAATGTGCACCAGCTAGTGTGCAGTATGTTCTGTTTGACAATAAAGTGGCTTTTCTATTCTATTCTCTTCTCTTCTCTTCTATTCTATTCTATTCGGCAGTCAGAGGGGAGGCAGCTGGTTGAAGTAACAGCGCCCTCTAAGTGGCAGGAGGACAAACATGCCTGAAACCAGAGAGAACAATAATGCCATAGAAGTTGTGGACACAGAGAGTAGAAAATGATTAAACAGGTTTATCATAATTATTATTATTGTTATTATTATTGGGTGAAGGTTGTTTTTTTTTAAATCAGTGGCATAATTAAAAGTTTATCCCACAATGTTACAGATTAATCAAGCTAAAATTTCACAATTATCTTTATAAAAATCCATATTTTATGCGATAAAGCAACAACAACAAAAATCCAGGCAGATCAGAGGTGGCTGAGCAGAAAGTGTTTTAAAAATGCGCTAATTTCAAATGTGGTCTTATCCTGCAAATGGCAAATAAACTGAACAGAACCTGAACTGATTTCAGAAGGAATGACTCCAAAACAAAAAACGTTTCACTTCCACACCAAAACAGACATGTGAGGCCACAGAAAGTCCACAGCAACGTCATACCTGAGCTGTTGTCTGAAACATTAACACAAAGTATGAAGAACAGAATCTTAACTGCAAAGCAAAAAAAAGGGAAGAAAGTTTCTCTCACAGCACGTAAATGCAAAAAAAATAAGTGACGCAAAAGAAGTTAAAAAAAAAAACAAAAACAAAATGAGGCCAAAATGAAGAAGAGGATCAGACTTTGTCAAACTTCTTTGAAGCATTATCAGTAGGTGACGTGTGGAGACACTGAAAGTAGGTCAGTAGTTTATGGCAGCTCAGGTTGGAGGCCTCAGTGCTGCAGCTCTAATGTCGCCCTCTAGTGGAGAGTTAGAGTCCAACAACAGGAAATCAGCAGCACAGCTTCATCTAATTGACCCTTTATAGCATTTACATGTACATTAATGGTGTTTTTATTAATCCACCGATCCAGTCAGAAAGCAGACATTCATGTTTAAACACAGAATGAATGAAAATAGAATTAACTTAAAAAGAACCACGACTCCTGATGTTTCCTTTGTTTTAGTGCAAAAAAGTACATTCTGAAAATGTTCACATTTAAGGAATTATCTTTTTACAAAACATTATGAACAACATGAAATTTGTTTAGAAAAACAAGTTTAATTTCAACAACATTCAGCCTCAATTTATCATTTACACATTACAGCTTCCAGATCAGAGTTTATCTACAAAGACACAAAACATTCAGTCACAGGAATCTGGAACTAGACCATATAGCATTTTACTTTATGATCAAAACTACAAAAGCCAGACAAAAAAACACAACAAAAACAAGACAAAATATTATTAAAACGAGAAACACAAAACAAAACAAAAAAGACAAAAAATTAGACAAAAAAGTTACAAAGCGATAAAAAAGTTAAAACGACAGAAAAAATTCCGTAAAACGACTTAAAGCAAACACATAACAATGAATAAAGCAAAACACAAAATAACCAAAATAAGAGAAAAACACCAACGAGAAAAAATGGACAATATGGAGTTTATGATCAAAAATCTTAAAAAATAAAGTGAAAGATGTCTTCGGTTACAATGATCTGCTTGTCCATCTTTTTCTGGAAACATAGCTCTACATGTGATGTAGTCCTGCTTCACTGCAAATAAATCCAAAGTACAGGATATAAAATCAGTGTCTGTAACTGAAGGACAAAGGTTACGTTTTATGAACAAGCAACAAAATCCTGCAGATAAGATCTCTGCAAAGACCTCTGTATAAACCAAAGAACACATTCTGGCAAAGAATATGAGTAAAAGGACTGTTTATACTGTATAAATGAGTAATCATAGAGTCTGATGAGGCTTTCTGATCTCATGAGTCCTTTTTTATAGGACGATGACCAACAGACTCCACTAAGTCGTCACCGTCCTGAGGGAACGGAGAGCTCAGCCGATCGATCGGTTGATCAATAACTACAACACACCTCCAGGAGATTGATCTAAAAGCAAAAGACAGCTGCTTCCTGCTCTGTCAGGACAGAAAGGTTTCTGTCATCGCTCTCTGCTCCATCACATAATTAGGTGGAACACTGGTCCTGTTGTTGCTACGGAAACAGCCCCGTCTATTTACCGACCAGCGCTTCCTGTTTGGGGTTCCTGGTGGACGGGAGGTTTCAGAGATCATCAGAGTGAGTTGGTTCTGCTCCCAGGAGGGGCATGAAGGCAGAAAAACAGAGATTTAGATTTAACTGCTTCTTTCTCTTAAGGCAGGGGTGTCAAACATGAGGTCCGCGGGCCAAACCCGGCCCTCCACAGGGTCCCATCCGGCCCATAGGACGACTTTGTAAAGAGTAAAAATACAGAGAAAACATTAACTGCAGATTTGTAAAACTATAAATTTAACATAATTTGTAGACCATGACAAGTTGTTTTGATCATAAAGTAAAAAATTCTTTTGTCATTTTGTGTCTCATTTTTGTTGATTTTTCTCTTTTCTTGTCTGACTTTTGTTATTTGTCTCATGTTTTTGTTGTTTTGTTTCCATTTTATTTCACTTGTGTCTTTTCTCTTTTGGTATTTTGCTTTAATTTGTTAGTTTGCGTGTTGTTTTGTGTTTTTCTTTTCTTGCTTATGCTGTTTGTCTATTTTTTGTTGTTTTGTCTCTCGTTTGTGTTATTTTTTATCTTGTTTGGGTTCATTTTTTTGTCATTTTGTAACTTTTTAATCAATTTTTTTTGCTTTTTTTTGTTTGTTTTGTGTCGTTTGTCTCATTTTTGTCTCTTTGTTTCTCGCTGTTGTTATTTTATGTCTCATTCTTGGAATATTTTGTTTTGTTGTTTTTTTTTTGTCTGACTTTTGTTGTTTTGATCATAAAATAAACTACTACATCGTTCAGTTCCAGATACCTGTGACTTAATGTTGTGTTTCTTTGTAGACCCTCTGTGATCTGGAAGTTGTAATGTGGAAATGATAAACTGAGACATGATGTTGCTGAAATTAAATTTATTTTTAGTAAGAAATTTCAGGTTGTTCATAATGTTTTGCAAAAAGTTAATTCTTTACCTGTGAACATTTTCAGAATGTTTTTTTTTTTTTGCATTAAAGAAAAGGAAACATTAGGAGTTGTGGTTATTTATAGGTTATTATGCTGTGATTTTACTGGTCTGAATGTTTCCCCTGAACTCTGGGTGAAGCTCTGACCTCCAGCTCTCCTTCAGGCTGCTGGCTCAGAGCAGTGATCGGAGCTACTGATGGACTGATTATTGACTGATTGGTGCCTCGTCACTCCGACTCATGACTCACCTCGTTTGTTCTCAGATCCTCTTCCTGCCCAGAGATCTCCTGCAGGCCTCATCTGGACGACACAGGCTCTAATGAGCAAAAAGGGACACTGAAACATTCATTAAATAAATTGACATACGGCCGTGGGGGAGGAAAATGCTAATCTACCGTCTTTCCAGAAAGATTAGTAGGATAATCGAGGAAATCTGTTTCCAAAAGCAGTTTTACTGATTAGCTGCTGACCAGAACAAAAGAGCAGATCATTTCAAATAAAAATTTATGTTTCTCAGATTTATATAGAACATAAGCAGTGGAGGGAGAAATATTAACATATTTTACTTGAATACACATTCAAAATTTGATATAAGCATTATTAGATATTATAGATATTACAGCTTGTATTTTATGCTAAACTACTGCTTTATTCTTATTATCAGTGCTTTAACATGGATGTAGAATTTGCATATTTTAGCTAGATACATGGTAGACTTTCACTTACTTCTCATATTTACAAAATATATAAGAAGTGGAGGAAGAAATATTAACAACTTTTACTTGAATACACCAAAAAATACTCAGCAAGAAATAAAAGTACCACAATCAAAAGTTTACATAAGCATTTTAAGATATTATCAGCTACATCAGAGCTTTAATTACAGATTAAACTGCTGTTTTATTGATGTTATTAATGCATTACCATCCATGTAGAATTTTATGTTGTTGCAGGATACAGTTTCATTTATTTCTCATTTTCTTTACATTCATTGTCATCATCATTGCTGTTGCTGTTGTTTGTTAAACTATTGTTGTATTATTACTACAAATGCTTTATCTTGTATGCAGCATTCTAATGTGTCCAGCTGCAGTGAGACTCAGTTTTCTGTCCTGCTGGTTTTAATTTACCATAAATTCACATGTTTCTGCTGCAACATGGAGGAAAAGTGTGAATGCTGGAATATTTCAATAAACCTCAGGGCTGTAGCTGAGTACAGTGTTGCTCAAACGTGCATCGGAAGCAGGCTGAGAAAAGCTCCGAGTCCTCTGAGCGTAATAAAAGGCTCAGGACTTACAGAAAACAAGCCTTCATTGAGAGCACTCCAACATCCTGGCATCCCTCCAGGGCAGGAAGTTCTTTTCCTGGTCCTGAGTGACCCGTGCATGCCTTTAACGGCAGATGAGGCCTGAAACTCACCGCTGGGCTGCAGCAGGTTCTGTAAGCTGCTGCTCAGGAAATACATTCAGATGGTGACTTATTATTGACGTGACATCTGTGCAGACAAACAGGCACAATGAAAATACACAGTCTAGTTTATCTTGCAGGAAAACCCTCCCTCATAACCTCCGATACGACCGGTTAGTGTCGCCTGGTGTTTCTAAAAACTTCCAGTCAGAGCAGATCAGATTTATCGTGGCTGATCTTCACAGGAGGATCTGCCTCTGGACCCCTGCAGCGTCACAGTAAGAGGCTTACAGCGATACACTCCAAAGACAAGGAGGCTTAAACCCCAGCGATCGTGTATAATTAGAAGCAATCATCATAGATACACCGATGGGGGACAAATTAAAGGAAAAACAGGATCCCATGACCACCCTGTTGAGCGGTGTAAGACATTTTACTGGCAGAGTTTGTCTCATTAGAGGGAAAAGTCACTGCAAACTAACGCACAGGTGTTTTACTGATCACCTTTATCCTATTACGAAACATTTATATTCTGTATTAAGTATAAAGATGCACCCATGACACTCAAAAATGTGCAATTCTCTGCACAAAGCACACTTTTTAACTCTTTAAGTCCAACTTTATTATTTCAAAAAATGAGACGAGAAAGATGATCTCTGAGAATTTTTGTCGATTTCTTTGTTAAATGAGAAATATTTTTATTTAATATTAAATTATTTTTAATATTTTATTTATTTAGCATTAGAGCAGTATTCATGTTTATGTTTATAAGCCGTTTGTTCCACACATGTAAATATCCATAAAAATACACCAGAGTTAATGTAAAATGAAGGATGAAGACAGTATTTTAATTAGAAATTATGGTATTTTATGCAATTTTTAATTCCATTATTTTACAGCGTTTTTATAAAGCTGGTAGGCAATCACACAGGGGATTTCATTGTTTGTTTGTTTTGTTTTAAATATCTATCAATAAACAAAGTGGAAATAAACTACACAGACTTCATACAAGATCAAAGATAGAAAATGTATTTTATTTATTTAAAAAACAGTATTTTTGTGAGATGGTGCTTTTTGAATATTTGAATTTAGATTTGTTTAACAACTATCTTGTACAATTCGAGACATTTTCTAATAGCAGCATTTTTCTGCAGTATGAAGTGTGATTATTTGGATTATTTAATCTTGTTTATGAGTCTTTTCATTGTTTTGCCCGTGTAAATATCTTTCATTAAACATTTAAAAGCAAAAAAAAAAAAAAACTCAAAGTGCAGGATAGAAACTGGATTGATTATGCAAAACTACTTATTTTTAAGAGATGACTATTTTTAAAACATTCGTACAGTATTTTTCCTGTTTTGCATTGTGTTGTTTGTCTCTTTTGTAATATTTTGTCTTCTTTTGTTGGTTTGATCATAAAGTAAAATGCTTTATGATTAAACTAATACTTTAGTTCCAGATTCCTGTGACTGAATGTTTTGTGTCTTTGTAGATAAACTGATCTGGAAGCTGTAACGTGTAAATGATAAACTGAGGCTGAATGTTGGTGAAATTTAACTTGTTTTTCTAAACAAATTTCATGTTGTTGATAATGTTTTGTAAAAAGAAAATTTCTTCAATGTGAACATTCTCAGAATCTACTTTTTTGCACAAAAACAAAGGAAACATTAGGAGTTGTGGTTATTTATAGGTTATTATGCTGTGGTTTTACTGGTCTGGATCACTGGAGATGAAATTGGGCTGAATGTGGAGCTGGACTAAGATCAGATATTCTCTGTTCTGACGTGATGAAGCAGACTATTTGTCTCCATGTTGGTCTGTAATCTAAATCTGACCTTCTCCCAAATACAATATAAACCCAAAGATCAGAGAGAATCCTCAGAACTGCTGCTCTGTCTGTGTCACTTTTTTTTTTTTTTTTTTTAAACACCTTTGACCCCCTCAGTGGAGTTAGATTTCAGAAGCTACACATCTATACTTGATTTTGGCTTTTTTTTGCCCGTCTCTAGTGAATAACCATACTGCAGCAGAAACCTCTCCCTCACCTCACATTATGAACCTTTTTAATAATCTGTCACCTCGTTTGGCAGAAAATAAGCTCCAATTTGCTCCGATAGCCATTTTCCACAAAGGGTTGTCAGATATTTAACCACCTAAACAGCTATTATTCACCATTTTTGCAGGTTTTAATTGAGGGAACAACTAAACAGAGTTGACCTTTTAAGTTAAACTTGAAGGTGCTCGTAAAGAACCCCTGCATCCTCTCCGTGCTCGGGCTCAGACCAAATAAAGCCATCTCTGAGCAGCGCTGCTAAACATTACATTTTGCATGAATCACTTTTCACCTTTTGGTTTAAAAACATCAATTGCGACGCCTATCTTAAATCAGAAACACGGCGATGGGAGCCAAATACCCGCCGTATGATGTCATGAAATTTCTCTTTTGACACAACTGGCGGCAGATATCATGATTACTTTGTGTTGGGCAGATTTCCAGCCACGCTCTCTGCTCTCGGCCACATTTCACTCACATAAATAAGAGCCAGCTCTCTGCTTTCAGTCATCAAACTGAAAAGGAGAATGAACAGAAGCAGTGTGAGCGCCAGCATCCCCACACAAAACACAAATCAGTCGCGGAAAATTCATATGAATCTTTATTGTATTTAGAAATCCACGCATCAAATCTTTTTTATTATTTTTTTTCCTTTACCATTTACAACAGGGTGGATGGGTGGGTGGAGGACGAGGGACAAGCTAAACGTCATGCCTTTCCCAGCAGGCGCAATGCACTACAGGATGGGCTGAGATGGAACGGGGCGGGCGAGATACGTAAAGTGCTTTTGTCGACAGTTTTCTTCTTTTAATAGAAAAAAGGAATAAAACAAAAGGTCTGAGGGTGGAGGGAGAGGCTCCGTGGACGTGACGGCATGTGAGGGAGGTGATGGAGGGGAGGGGAGGCGATGAGGAGGAAGAGAGTGGTGGCGGTGGGTGGGTGGGGGTATTTATCTTCAAAAAATAAAAAAGCATTCGAATGAAAAAAAAAGAAAAACAGGAGTGGTCTCAACCCAGGATGAGGCTGGACTTGCCACCAGGAGGGTTTCTTCGGCCGCCGGCGGCAGCGTTGGCGCCTCCCGACGGGGCGGAGGGCTGTGGCTGCTCCTGGTCCTCCTGCTCCGCCTCGCCGTCCTCACGACACTCTGCAGGAACAACAACACGTCAGCCCTCTCCATGTCCGTTTGAAAGTTTAAAATGTGGGGGAAAAAAAATACAGTTTCACAGTGAAATTTCTGATGGCCACATTTTCAACATTTTTAGGATTTTTTTTTTTTTTTTACATTTTTTGGTGGAAAAAAAGAATTGCTAAAGAAAACATTTCTTAAGAACATTCAATAAAAAATCTATTCAAATCCACAATTTTTGCTGGATTTTGGTTGATTTTTATGTGAATGTTCTAAAAGAAAATATTACAAGTTTTACTGATTTTTATGTAATCACTTCAGATCTAAAAAAATTTTACGAGAATTTCTTGCCAAATTTGGTGCATTTTTCAAAATAAAACTCTAGAGGAAAACTTGTAAAGAATTATTGGCATTTTCTTCCTGAAGGTTTTGCAATTTTTTTTATAATTTGGGGATTTTTTTTGCTGAATTTTTTAGATTTTTTTCAGACAAGGACGCAATATTTTTTGGTGCCCATAAATGAAGACAACAGGAGGGTTAATCCAGAGTGAAGATGTAACGGAGCCAAAACAGCTTATGAAATATTAAACACGTCTTTATCTGGTTAAACTGGGTGTTTGGAAATAAAAGAATAAGCTGATTTCAGTGGCTGACAACAGAGAATTAAGTACAGAGAAGCCACAGAAGTTGAGAAAAAAGGATTTAAAATCTTCTAACAGATGGATATGATGCAATGCCTCCATTTATAGTCTTTTTAAGCTGATTTTTTTTTTTAGACACAAAACGAAGACATGGGACAAAAAAAACTCCCCTCTGCCTTGAGAGCATGAGGAAAATAACATGTAGCACAGATATACAGGAATATTTGACTTAAAAGCAGCTTAAATATCCAAAATCGATACTCTGTTACTTCACTAAACAAAGATACGCTGGAAAACATGACAGCTTTCTGAACATTTGGAAACTGTAATTCTTGAACAATTTGCTGTTATTTTGTTCATTTTTACCATTTTATTAAATTAAAAAAAACAGTTATCAGTTGTTACAAACCTGTATTTTTACAAATGTTATTTCTTACTGCATCTGACCAGAAAATATCCGTTTCTTCACCGTTTAATTTTTATTCATTTCTTCAAAAATCATTACGTTACAGATAACTACTAAAAAACTGTCAAAATCCGTCGGCTGCCATTTCCACCTTCAGACTTTTGTGGAGCATTTTGATAATTGTTGATTTCCTATGACTGGTGTGCATCCAAATTTCAGCTCTCTCGAGGTTACCCTGTTTGAGTTTACAGCTTTAAAAAATGTCCAAAAATGACCCAAAACTGTCCAACATATGTAATTCAAAATGGCCGACTCCTGTTGGGTTTTGGGTATTTGAGGCTTTTCGTACGTCCTGAAGAGTTACACATGAGTACCGAATTTCAGAGTTGTAGGTGAAACATTTGGGGGCTGAATTTTCAGAATATTGCAGGGGGCGCTATTGAGCCATTTCACCACATATGTGTGCACTGCATTTGTTTAATAATAATAATACTAAACACATGCATTCCAAGAGGTTCCTTGCACTGTTGCAACCGCTCATATGCCAATACATGAGGCCCTCGGTTTACGACGTCCTTGACATACGGCGTTACATAGGAACTAGTTACAGGTGGGTCCCCGGTGTATGACGTACCGCGATTCGTCAGAACTGGTTCCGTGGAACTAGTTGACGGGTGGAGTGGATGAATATGTCGTCATGTGGCTGTGTTTACATTCTCCAGTTGTACAACACCTTGGATTGTGCTATCATTCACTAACAAGCGTAAGTCAGACTCTTCTGATACTTGGCAGAAAAGGAAAGCAGTCTCCATGGAAGTGAAATTAGATCAAATAAAACAATCAAGTTGTAAAAACAGGGCAAAATATTCTGTTATCTTCTTGTAAAATGATTCATACATGCATTAAAGTTGCTGGTGTTCCTGACTTTTCTGAAGAACTGATGATCGTGATACACGGAACGGCTTTGTTTCAACTTATGGCGAAAATCGACTTAGGTTGATCCGTAGGAACGAAACTCTGACGTAACTCGAGGACCCCCTGTATTAAGAATGAGATAAGTTTTTTTTTGCCAAGGAGGATTTTAACATTCAAGGAATTAGTCCTGGTGTTTTAGTGCATAACAGTAAAAAGCATCAGACTTTAAAATATGCAACTTTCTGTGCAAATTCCATTCCCAGCTGAAGGAGTCCATTATTGCTGCCAACAGTAGTAATGAACTAAAAGCCAAGCAGTAACAGAGGCGATGGGTATACATCGTGTTGCCATGGGAACGTCCGTGCATTCAGCTGGTGATGCATAAAATGCATAAATATGGTTTTATGCTTTGTTCACTTCACTGTATAATAGGCTGAATAATTTCACTTTGACGTGAAACAAATGGTTCTTTTTCTGCAGAACTAAAGTTAAATTAAGAGTCTCTTTTACAGGAGTGTACAGAAAGCTGAAAGAAGAAAATCTGGTTAACAAAAAGTTGTGATTTCAGGTTTTTCTGAGCTGACTAACACAAATAAAGCCTGGGTGTGTCATGCTTGCTTCATAGTTCTTCCTCTCAGGTAGATTTTGTCTGTAGGATTAGTAGGATAAAACAGAGCAGCTAAAGTTGCCCAGTTGTGTAATAAAACCAAAGCGCTAAAGCATCAGACTCTTGCTGTTCATTAGTGCCTAAATTGCTGCTACATTTGCACACTGAAGGGGATTTTTCTGCTGAAACGTTACATATAATGGTATTTTTTAAAGGCTCTCAGCTCTAAAACACTGCCTGTTTGACACCAGAGGGGCTGCTGGGACGAATGCATTCAGGTTTATGAGACCGTGCCTCAGATATTAGGACTACACTGTCTGGTCAATGTGTATCCAGAGGCTCATACATCTAATGTTCTAACACACTCTCGTCTTGTCCAAACTATCCGCTCTCAGCTGGTTTACTCTCTGAGAGACGTTTGTTTCAAGGAGACATGAAAGTTCCATACACAGTGAGTTAATAAACTGGTTTAAGTGCTCCAGAAGTTTTGTATAACATCAAAACACTTCAAAGTGCACACACTCTTCAATCGCATTCAAAGCCGCACAGAAAGTGAGCTTTAATTTTAATATTTTCATTGAGCTGTGCGGTCGAACCCTCCATTATCCGAGGAGCCAGACACTCTGTTAGCAACGCGCACCTGGAGGTTAATAAAAAGCTTTTCAGCCTGCCATGAAAAGAACAGCTGCTTGACTACAGACCATCACGCCATCATGACAGGCAGAAACCACATCAAAACGCTCATGTGACGTTGACTTAGAAAGTGTGTCCTGTATGTAGAAAACAGTCACGGTATGCCAGCAGCACACAGAGCACGACCACAATCTGATGTTTGGGAGAAAAACTCCGCCTGTTCTGGAGCTTTCTGAGTCATGCGCTGCTGTTTAGATACAGTCAGAGTGTGACAGAAACGTAAAAGCCTTCTTATAAACAGCCGACGGCTTCAGGAGACTTACCATCATTCGGTTCTTGGCCATTTTCACCCTGCAACGAAAACATGAGACGAGAATATCACTGAACCGACTCCTCTCTTTATTCAAACCACAAACCAGAAAGAAAAAAACACAGAGAAAACACCCCAGAACACTACCCATTAATGCTCCTTCTGAACCCTCCACATATCGTATATTTCTGTAGGTAAGCGGTTTCTCTCTTTACTCAATGCTCCATAAAAAAAAACAAAAAAAAACGATATGCACCGGAGGATTAATTTAATTTAGTTGGTATCAGATCATAATATTTCTACTTTTTGTTTTTATTGTAACTGACCAAAAAACTAGAGTTTTTTTTAACTATTTATTTCACATTTTATTCATTTAAAAAAACAAACAAACATAATTTTACAGATAACTGTCGCTACTAAAAAAAGAAAATCTCTACTGGCATTTCTTTAAAGTATCTTCGAGATTCAGCCTGTTTGGCTAAATCGATATTATTGAGTAAAATCACAGAAAAAATGTCTTAATTTAATAGTTTTCAAATCAAAAGCGTGTATATTTCTAAAGTAGCAATTTGTTCTTTTACAGTATTTCACTATAAATTATAGTATTTTTTTGCTATTTATTGTAAATTTTTCAAATTTATTTTACATTTAAGTGATATCAGCAAAAAATATTATTTTACGGATAACTGTCACTATTTTTTAAAAAAGAAAAATCTCTATTTGCTCTGAGATTTGGCAGTTATTGAAATTTTGAAAGTATTTTACAGATTTTGTCTGTTTGGCTAAACCAATACTATTGAGTAAAATCACAGAAAAAAAATGCTTATTAGTTTATTTATTAATTTACTAGTTATCTAATTAATGTTTTGTTATTTATTGCACATTTTTCAAATTTATTTTACATTTACTTGATAAACAAAAAACTGAATTTAGAAGATATATGTAGATAACCCTTTATATAAAGCGACAGATAATCTGGTAAATCTAGTAAAATAATCCCAAAAAGTTACTTGATTTACTAGTTACTGAATCACAAACGTGTATTTTCATGAAGTGGTAATTTATTCTTTTACAGCATGTCACCATAAAACGACAGTATTTTTTCAAATATATTCTCCATTTATTTGATATCAGCAAAAAACATCATTATTACAACCAGAAAGAGAAAACCCCTCTGTGTTCCTGTGGCTCAGCTTCTAATTCCACTGATTAATGCTCCTTCTGAACCCTCCAGATATTTTATATTTCTGTAGGTCAGCAGTTTCTTTGTTTACTTTCTTTTTCAAACTGCCCAATTAAAAATAATTCTAGCAGCACCAGAGAGGAGCGGCTCTTTGGCAGCACAGAAACCAAACCTCCACAGAGATTACAAACGTCAGCAGAGGAAATCTATCAAACAACATCCTGGGTCGGTTTCAGACGGACGGATAAAGTCATCCATCCCCCCAGTGAATTTTCCACTGACCCGTTTAGAATTATACTTAATCTATGACTGTGTGCTTTTCACTTTCAGCTCCGTTTTGGAAACAGCGCCCGTCAGGCTAAATGACACGTACCTCTCGTCTCTCTTTCCAGACCATGGCGGCCCCGGAGTTGTGGATGGTGGTCAGTTCCGGCTGAGGGTTCTTGGGGAAGAGAAGAGGCTGCTGGCACCTCCTCAGCGGGGCCGAGGGTTCTCCACACAGGGTTCCTGCAGGCGCCCCAGCTGCTGGACACCAGACAAAGGGAGGAAAAGTGTTGTAAAACAGAGAGTAGCATGTAGGAAGAGGAGGAAAGGGTGCTGGAAATTTGTATCCAAAAGTATGTACTGTTAGGATACAGGAATATTACTCAGCCACTAGTTAAAACACTGGTGTTAAACAAATATCTACTCAGAAATGAAGAGTGTCAGTAACTTTAAAACCATCAATGCAATCTAAACTAGAAAAGCACTCAGAGCGCAGTCCTCCTCCAAGGCTGCTCATTCCCCCATGTGTCAGAAATGCAGCATTTGTTTATTAGTTACTGATGATCAGAAATCACAGCAACATAGAATGTGTCCATTTAATATAGATGAACCCACAAACAAAATGAGCTTTCACTGAGCACAGGCATGTGTTATACATGTGTAAGTTATGTACGAACCATGTGACCTAAATATGTAGCAGGAATTGATGGGACTCAGAAACACCTCCACAATTTAATCAATTGTTCCTTGAACCATTTCCGACGGATAAGTCCTCAGCAGTAGGACCACAATCTTGTGATCATCAGAAGGCAGCTGACATAGTGTTTACTTGTACTCAAAAATGTCTAAAATGACTAAAGAATACTCAAAATAACTTAAGACATGTCCTAAATTATGAAAACGTGTTCAAATGATTTGAAATTTGTCCAACATGACTGAAGATTGCCCAAAAAACTGGAAATGTGTCCAGATTCACCTAAAAATGGTCAATATGGCTCAAACTGTGTCCAAAATAACTTGAAAAATGTCTGAAAAGACATAAAAACTGTGAAATGACTTGAAAATTTCCCAAAATGACTCAAAAATGATGCAAAAATAATTCAGAATTGACCAAAAATTATTTGAAACTCATCCAGATTGACAAGAGATGTGTCATAAATGATTAAATAATTGCCAGAATGACTCAAAATAGTCCAAAATGACTATAGTCAAGTAACAGTGACGCTGTGCCACTATCTCGTAATGATACAGAAATCTTTAACAAATCCATGGATCCACAGTTTAAGCCACATCACTGCCAAAATCTAATCACTTGGTCCTTGTGTCATTTCTGACCTTCCCGGAACATTTCATCAAATCCATTTGTCCGTTATTCAGTAATGTTGGTAACAGACAGACAAACCAATGCCGATTGCCTCAATACTCCGTCTCAGAATAATAAGTTAAACCAAACAGAATTTATGAGGTTGAATGGGCTTTGCTCAGAGGTAGTTTGTTCCTCCTTCTCCAAAAATACGGTATGATTCCTAAAATAGTCCTGATGGAGTCATTTTCTTTTTATGAAAGTAAAGCAGTTACTGACCGACCAATTAGAATTTATTTGGACGAGAGAATATTGAACAATTCATTGACCGGTCAACCTGGAGCCGACAGCCCTCGTGATGAAGTCGGTATTTGAGTATTTTCTCCAAGTCTGTGATTGTAATCTTATTTAACTACAACCCTGCAGTGAGCACGGGTTTGGAGATAACCAAAATGCACCAGATACATTCTGTTAGCTTGAAAAATGAGCTTCTGGGAAAACTGAGTGAACTGTACAAGAAGTTAGCATGTCCAAGAATTAAGCCGCTGTCTGGCTGCATGGACCTCATCCGTTGGAAATCATACAACGACTGAGCAGCTTTGGAGGAGCGCTGTGCTCTCTGAGTGCTTTTCCAGTTTTATGTTTATTAAAGTGTATTGGGATTCAGCTCTGAAATATGACACTGGGTCAAAGAAGCCGTTGTTGTGGCTGCATTTAGTTAAAACACAAGGCCAAAAAGTGAGGGTAAACTTTTCAAACAGCCATTTCTACCAGCAAACACAGTATATCATGTAAACAGCTGGTTAACTTCTGTGTTCTATGTTCCTCAGTTGTTCTTGTGCTGGGATCACGAGGTAATAAAGCTCTATTTTCAGAGATCATATGAATAAGTACAGTCGCATGCTTGTTGGCTCAGAGTCCATTGTTGTCATTTCAGAATAAAACGCTGCTAATGCAAGTTTTATACGTATATTTATAATTCATTTAGGCTAATAAGTCGATCAGATAGAGATCACACCACTGACTTTACTTGAGTAGGTGTGAATAAATAAGTTTCTTTTTGAGTGATTATGACTTTATTGATCACACTAACAGCAGCAGTTGTAACCCACACCTTCTAATGTCCATCTCATTATGTTTTCTTTCTTTCTGTCCACCAGTTCATATAGAAGCTAGACAGGAAGCACACATGACAAAACATGAGTAAGCCCTCAAAGCAGCAGAGTCATACCAGATGGACACTAATCCAATTAGTCACAAAGCCACCCCAGACCTCAATGTTTCCAACTCGCTCTCCACAAGATTCATCTTCTCAGATTGGACGAAACATCAGCTTTCTGACTGGAATAACACGAGACGAAATCACCGAGAACCAACAGGAAACATCACCAAATCCGCTTGGGCGTCTGCAGCAGACCCAGAAATGCAGTGGAACGCTTCCAGGCAGGCGACCTGGATGCCAAAACTCACAAAACCCTGTGGCGCTCGCAGTCTCATTTAGCAGAAAGAGCATTAAAAGCCCGTGTTGGCCCACAGTGGGGAAAGCAGGCCGCGCTAACCAAAGCCACATAAGGTAACGGCTACTGGCCAGAGGGCCGGGAGGGGACAGGCCGTCTTTGTCATGAGGAGAACAACGGCTGCCGGAGAAGTGAAGGAGTGGCCGCTGCTGCTAATGGAGTGGAGTGAATCAGCAGAGTCCATCACTCAACAACAGCTCCTTCATTACAGGCTCCACAAGTCTGATCAATGCAGTAAACAGCAAATATGAAATGGAAGGAGATTAAATTAGATTGACGGCCTAGACGGATGCATTATGTTGTCATCATTACAGCACATAGCCATCTACTTAACCTTATAGACCTCCTGGGCCCATGGTATGAATGTAAGACAACACTGATCTCTCTGAAACAGGAACAACAATCATCTCGGCTTTCTCTCTTTATTACACGGTGCTCATCCTGCGGCCTGAAGCTCAGAGTGCTCCAACATACCAACAGCTCTGGTATCTAAAAAAACCCTAAAACCCCGACAAACGACCTGCCAAGGAGTCAGGCTGAATAACAACATGATCGTGTGTCGGCATAAACATAATATCAGCACATTCCTGCAGCCAGACACAAAAACTCTCGTTGTAAGACTTTAACCCTCAGATGCTCCAGCGGTTGGACCCTACACTCCTCATAAGTGGGTCAAAAACAACCCGTGTAAGAATCAGTGTGTTTTTATAACACTGTTTGTCATTTTGGTTAAGAATAATCATTAGTATTACTGTTTGTATTATATTTTTGTCCACACAGGAATGATTTCATGTCTGAAAGATGCTTATTTTTTACCGATTTTGAACATTTTGATAACTGAAAAAGACGAATATTACACAGAACAGCAACAGAAAAATGTCAACATCCATTTTGTTGACATTTTTCCACTCCTTTCCTCCGAGTTTGTGCACTGCATCACGTCTTGTATGACATTATTAGTGATAAAGAGCTGGGGGTACTAATACAAATGTTACAATTTCTTTGGAATTATAAAAGGGAATTTAAAAATGTAAATGTTATGGAACAAAAACACGCCTTTTGAGGAAGAGCTGGAAAATGAAATGATGAAATCTTTTGATTACAAAGGTAATGCAAGAAAACAATCTCACAGGGTCATTTTTGATCACGTTCATGCATCTAAGGGTTAAAGTTTTTTTGTTGTCGCTGTAACGGAGTGTAGAGACACTGGAGACATGGAGAGAGAGAAGATTGTCATGTGAGTCTTATTAAACCCACAGGAATTAAAGGACTGCCTTCTAACTAAGGGTGCACTTTTTCCACTCCAAATCATTAAAAAAGGCTTCTGCTCTTCCTCCTCACTGTTGGCATAAAGACAGTTTTATCTACATTATTTTCTGAGGTATGCGCCGCCACCTTCTCACACAGCCGAGTATTGTATTTAAGCAGTTAACTCCCCAACCCGAGCTTCCTGCAGCTCTAATTTTGGATGAAGTCAAAATACGAAACAGTTTCCAAGCTCTGATAATGCACGTCTTACTGCAGACTGTGTTATGACAACGGGGCTTAGAGGAATAACTCACATACTGCAAGACAAGCGTTTCCAACACAGTCAAACATTATTCCAAGTCAGGGCTGTCAAACATGCGGCCCGCGGGCCAAATCAGGTCCACTTCGTAAAGATTCCAGAGAAGACATTAAAAGTAGATTGTAAATCGAAAACAATTTCTAGACAAGTTGTTTTGATCATAAAGTTTTTGCTATTTCATGTTTCCTTTTTGTCTCGCTAGTGTTTTTTGTCTTGATTTTGTCATTTTGTGTTTTGCTTTATTCGTTGTTTTGTGCTTTTATTGTCTACTTTTGTCACTTTTTCCTTTTTGTCTCGCTTGCATTTTTTGTCTTGTCATTGTGTTTTACGTATCTTTTGTGTTGTTTTGTGCTTTTATTCTCACTTGTGTTTTTTGTAGTGATTTTGTGTTTTGCTTTATTCGTCATTGTGCTTTTATTGTCTCACTTTAGTTGTCTACTTTTGTCATTTTGTGTTTGCTTTTGTGACTATTTGTCTTGTTTGTGTCATTTGTCCATTTTTTTTGTTGCTTTGTAACTTTTTTTGTCCCTTTTTGTTCCGTTTCATGTTCGTCTCATCTTTCGTCGTTTTGTGTCTCATTTTTGTCGTATTTTTTGTCTGACTTTTGCCGTTTTGATCATGAAGTAAAATACTATATTGTTCAGTTCCAGATTAGGGCTGCAACTAACGACGCGTCGACTAATCATCTGAGCATGATACGTCATCAAAAGCGGAAGTGAGCGCGCAATGCAACAGAAATCACCATCCGACCGGAGCACAGAACACAGACGGACATCGGCGCTGCATCGTGCATGTATTATGTATGCACGATGCAGCGCGGATGTCCGCGTTTAGATACAGCTGTATAGTAAACGCTGACATCCGTGTTTACGATAGATCGTGGATGTCCGCGCTGCATCGTGCATACATAATACATGCACGATGCCGCGCCGATGTCCGTCCGTGTTCTGTGCTCCGGTCGGACGGTGATTTCTATTGCATTGCGCGCTCATTTCTGCTTTTGATGACGTATCGTGCTCAGACGATTAGTTGACGCGTCATTAGTTGCAGCCCTATTCCAGATATATGTGACTAAATGTTTATTTCCTCCGTTGACCCTCTGATCTGGAAATTGTGATGTGTAAATGATAAGCTGAGGCTGAATGTTGCTGGAACTGAATTTATTTTTCTTAAGAAGTTTCAGGTTGTTCATGAGGTTTTGTAAAAACGAAATATTTGGTTGTGGTTATTTCTAGGTTACTATGCTGACATTTTACTGGTTTTACCCACTTCAGATCAAACCGGGCTGAATGTGAACTAAAACGAGTTCGACACTCCTGGTCTCAGTGGTCCAGACACGTCTCAAGCGTATAAAAGGTTTAAGTGAAGCTACAGAGGGCCACATGTGGAAGCAAACACACCTGCTGGAGTTCATACACAGGCCACACAATGCGTATAAAGTCTGCTATTGTAATAAATTCCAGCAGAAACTGATATCCTTATCCGGCTGTATCGGTCAACGTGGGACAACTATGAGAAGCTCCACTGAACTTGAACTTGACCCGAGTCAAACAATGCAGGCAGGAAGAGGCTGAGCTGGAAGCAGCAGCTGGATCTGGAGGTCAGAGGCTGAAGTCATGATTTTAGACCACATTCCTCATACACAGATCATCTGACACACCACGTTCTCAGTGTGAAAACATTTCTGTCTTCACGGCCTCTGAGCTGAAATGGATTTACTGCTGTAGAGATTGAGTTTTCTTCTTTATGCACTTTATTAAATCTACCCAAACAGACTAGCCAGAAACAAACTACCGTTCTTAGCAACAGAGCTGCTGCAGTGTGAGTTATGTCTGGCTAAAACTTTACCTGGATTATTATGAAGCATACTGCCAGGCAATGATTTCACTGCATTAATATTTCATTTAAGCTTTTGCAGCTGAACGTTTGCAGTGACCTTGAAACCTCACAGGTCTCCCATCTGCTGCCTCTTCTTGTGTACTCAAAATAAAACTCCCCTTGTGCCCATACCAAGCCGTGCATTTCGCCAATTGATGCATTTTTAACTGACCTATTTCCTTCCACTGAGGACCGATCCTTAACCCCGTTCAACAAAGCCGAGCTTCAAATTACCCTTATCCCAGTCCTCCAGGGCTTTTTGGCTATTACACTTGTGGAACGTTCTTACTGACAACCAAAATGGAAAGTACACTCCCGGTTTGCATCTTTTCCGAGCTCAAGAATTAATTCCATGGCGCTTTCTGCCGACGTAAGGCTTCTGGAAGTTCTCTCTGCTCGTGCAAACTGGTGCAAAACTCAGACCACAGTTGATGTGACCGCGCAAATCTAAACCTAAGTCTTTGGGAAAAACAGGAAAATAAGAAGACATTAGATTGAATTACTGGGCGGATTGTTCCTCCGGTGAGCGTGAGGGTCGTCGGGTTCTGCAAAGATGCTGGAGGCCATCTTGTTCTTGCGCTGGGGGGTCGTGTTGTCATCTGTGCCGAAGGAGAAGCTGGTCTCCCCTCCTGGCGGTCGTAGTACCCTAAAAAGAGCAAAAAAGATCATACTGTCAGCTGATTGACACTCCCATCCCCCTCGCTTTAAACTAAAACACAAGGCCTTAACCTCACACACCACTGATCAGCTGCACAGGGGAAAAAAAAAAAAAAAAAATCAATAGTCAAATAAAACATGAGGGTTGCCTGGAGCTACTTGCAGTCTTCTCCCTGCTCCACCCAAACCCTTTCATGATGCACATACCACACACACTAAAACACCAGCAGGGTCTACACTCTCTAAGCCCCGGCTGTCAGCCTGTCAGACAGACAGTCACAATCTCTGCCCTGCAGCTGACTCCAGTCGCATATAATCACAGAGTTAACTGACTAGCTGCTGCCTCTCCTCAGCACAGATTCCATTGCAGTGACACACGAGGGGTCGGTGTCCATTTCTGCTAGAACTGAGCTCCCATTGCTGACCGAACAAACCAAATCTAAAGCACCTTTTCTGACAATAACGTACAGCTGAGGTGAAAGGTCCAGCAAATATAGGTCATCAAATACTCAGACTGTTCTATGGGAAGGTCGCATGCAGCCCACTTTCTGCCGACATTCCTCCCACCACAAGCTGAACAAAAGGAGCACAATAATTAGCAGGGAAACCCTTTTTCCTCGCTGTGCTGAAGGGCAGCAGGGTGGACGGCAGACACCGATGCGTTTGCAGAGCCCCTTCTGGGCCCCTCCCTCTTTTTTTTCCCGCAAACTCTCGTCTCCTCAGAGTCCCCCGAAGCCACCAGCTGACACACCGAGCAGCTGTCCGAGGGCCAGGCGGGCAGATGGGGGTCCAAAAAACAACTCTGCTCTTGAACTACAAAGAACCAGAGGAGGAAAATCAACACCGCGTGGACGGTGGTGGTGTGAATTTTTCTCTCGGTTCTCGTGCGCACACCACTGTCCGTCACACTTGGCTGTGACAGTAATGCCTAAACCAGACTTCACCTCCCGGCCAGAGAGGATGAGCTCATGCTTTCCACACGGATTGCGACGGAGAAAAGCTTTTAGCCGCCTGGCAGCGGACCCCACCCTAGAATCAAACTGCAAACAAAAATCAATAAAATGGCAATAGTGATAGAAAGCTGGGGGGCCACTCTGAGGTGAGTGAAGCCGGAGAGCAGATCCAGCTGAGCTCCACAGCAGAAGATGGCATGTCTGATAAGGCAGGGTGAGGAGGCCTCTGATGGCCTACTAAGATTTCAGCCTAATTCTGCTCAAAGTTGCCGCTCCTTATAGATGTGTTCGGCAGCAGAAATGACCAGCAGCTCGTAAACGGAGCTCTAAGGGGCAAAAGCAAAGAGCTAAGTGAAGATTTATAGGCTTAGCTCGCTCAAAGCCCCCACCCAAGCCCCAGCATCATCCAACACAGCATGAGACTTCAAAACGCTCGGTGACTGACCGACATTTGACATGCTCACTCAGCAAAGGCTAACAGCACCGGCTTCCCTTGAATAAAAATCAAGCCTGATTACTGAGGCAGCCTTGATTTGAAGCCTTTATCTTTGCACTTTTCACTGCAAAAGGGGGAGGAATGCATCCAGACGATACGCATCACTTACAGGAAAGGAATGACTGCGTTCTTGGAGGATGAGTCTTTAGGTGTTTTTCCGTTAAAGCGGTATTTTAACATGGACTGTGCACACACTGTGGAGTGGATAAAAGCACCCTAAATGACTTCCTCTGAACTTCCACTGGCTCAAACCCACAATGAAATCAGAGATGATGACATATGCAGACCCAGGTCTGGTCTGGGATCCTTCCTGTTATCAATCACGTTTGGATTATAAAAAATGTGAGTTTTAAGAGTAAAATTGTTAGTAACACATTTACAAATCACAGCAGGAGAGGAGCTGTGACTTGGAGTATAAAAAAGTTATTTAAAGAATCAATAAAGAGTTGACCTTTGGTAGCTTGAAAAAAAGAGAAACTTAAGGAAATAATCCAATCTGGCACTTGGTTTCCGTCTTTTCCTCCCAACTGGCAACCCAGACAAGCTAGCCACTCTAACTTAGTGAAGCTAACGGCTGCATCCCATTAAGATTAACTTAATTAGCAAGACTATGTGACAGTTTAGCTAAATCCACATAAAATCCCTCGTCAACCAGCAGCGGGCTAACGAGCAGGTTAGCCTGAAAAGAGGCGTTTGCTAGCTCGGAGGCTCGCCCGCATCCCACTTCTTTTGTTCCTCCGTGAAAAGGGCTTTTTTATCGGCTCCTTTTTTCTTTTACCTGGAACTGCTTTTAGCACCAGGGTCCATTCCTTTAAAGGTGGTAGTCGTCGTCATGTTTGCGGGAGTATTTCGTTATTTCTTGGCAGGTAACGAACAGTCAGTAAGAAGAAGAAGGGGAAAAAAACTAGTAGAAAAAAGAAATCCTCCTCCTTGACCGCAGGGATGCGACGGGATGTAGACTCCACCCGACACTGAAAAACAGAACGAAGACCAGATCCGCTGGTTCTGCGGTGCCAGCCCATTAGACTCAACCCACCAGCAATCAGCCCGCCCTGATTGGACGGAACGCAGCAGAACTCCGCTTTGATTGGACGGAGCGGCGCAGAACTCGGCTCTGATTGGACGGAACCTCAGCAGTCGAATGTCTTGTTGGTGGCAGGGCTCGGATTCATGTCAGTGGAGCCCATATCCCCAGGGCCTGTTTTCTGCTCTTTTTTTTTTTGTTTTTTTTTTGTTAATCTAATATAATCGATTGGGACGATCAGAAAAGCGTTTTAACCCATAGATGCACGAGTGATTGGACCCTACACTCTTTCATAAGTGGGTCAGAAATGACCTATATAAGAATCAATGTGTTTTTATGCCATTTTTGTCACAAAAATGATTTCATGTTTGACATATACTTATTTTTCACTTTAGAACAGATTTTGCTAAGTGGAAATGAAGACTGACACTTCTGAAATGGCATGTGTAGTTCACAGTAAATATATTCCATCACAACTTTCCATGAAATTCTATGGGAAATGCATGCAGGCCATTTTTGACCCACTTCTGGAAGCTCGGAGTAGTAATTCAAATGTTACAATTTCTTAAAAACTATAAAAGTTAAGTACAAAATTTGAATTTAATGATATAAAAAACACATTGTTTGAGGAATGCCTTGAATATGAAATGAAAACAACTTTTAATTCCAAAGATATTACCAGAAAACAACCTCACCGGATCATTTTTGACCCACTTCTGGAAGTTTGGGGTAGTAATACAAATATTGGAATTTCTTAAAAAGTACAAAAGGTATTAAACAAGTGTTAATGCAATGATATCTAAAATATGTTGTTTGAGGAATACCTCGAATATGAAAACACCTTTTAATTGCAAAGATAATGCAAGAAAATTACCTCACCGGGTCATTGGGTTAAACGACAGGGACAAAAACTCCAGGAAAATGGACTCGTTATCGCCGTAGTTCTACAAATTTATTGTGCACTGTGTGAAAATAGTGGAAAAGCAAACAAAATTTGTGAAAGTTTGAAAAAAGACAATAGCTTTATTTGAACAGGCATCTTAGAATACAGACGTTTTGTTTTTACTGGAACATCCTCTTCAGGCTCTCCAAATTTTTGAAGTGATTAATCAAAACATTTTCCTACACATCCACTACTATATAAAAAAAAATGTATAAAATCAAATATTTTTTTCTGAAGATGACAGAAAACCGAATGACAACCCAGCAAGTGACAGCCAGTGGAAAAACCTCAAGAACAGATTTTCTGGACGCTGACCAAGACGAGCTCAACAATATGTGATCAACAAAGTCAGTTAATTATTCCTCACTCTTTCACCATGTCTGCATCTTTAGAGCAAAGCCTTCACGCTGGGAAGGGAAGTGTTCAACATTTACCACAAGACAGCGTGAACAAACAGAAACATGAACTCAGGGTGATGTGGATGTGGTTTATGTACAAAGACAGAAAAGTAACAGGAGGGGGGCGAGGATGAAAATACTATACAGCAGTTATGTGCGGCAGAGAAACGAAAACTTCTTCTGCGTGGAATTCTGTCGAGACGGTCGGACGAGTTGTGAGGCCGGGAGAGTCGGTCGTGTTGAGGAGGGATTAAATCAGGCCTCCCGTCTGTTGTTGAAACACATCGATCGTATCTTCATCTTCCATTTCCAACTGTAAGGAGAACAGCATTTAGACACATGTTGCATGAATTTCCCAAACATTTTATGTTAGGTTTAATTTCATGAAGCTAAATGTGGAGGACATTTTATGCCCCACCCATTATACTGGGCTTTGCTAAAGTTCTGTTACACTCGGTTTTATGATCTTTAGAGACGTTTACATGTCAGAGAGAAAAATTCCATTAAATAAACTGAAAGTTCTACCTTATAGGCAGGTGTCCTTCATACAAATTTTTTTCTCCGGTGAAGTTGTATCAAGATGGAAGTCAAAAGAGTTGAGATATCTGCTCTCCTTTGTGCTGAACATCAGCCGGATGACCGTCCACAGAGTCGCGGAGAGGCTCAAGAATGGTGAAGATCTTTCAGGTCTTCACCATTCTTGAAAGATCATCTGAAAGATCTTCACCATTCTTGAGCCTCTCCGCGACTCTGTGGACGGTCATCCGGCTGATGTTCAGCTGCTTGGCTCTGTCAGACTTGTTGTGGCCAGCACGAAGGAGAGCAGATATCTCAACTCTTTTGACTTCCATCTTGATACAACTTCACCGGAGAACAAATTTGTATTAAGGACACCTGCCTATAAGGTAGAACTTTAAGTTTGTTTAATGGAATTTTTCACTCCGACATGTAAACGTCTCTAAAGATCATGAAACCGTGTAACAGAACTTTTGCAAAGCCCGGTATTTCAACTAATTCATGTACTAAATACTAAAACATGCAGTTGTGTAAATGTTCTTGTTCTGAGACCAAATCTAAAAAAAACTAGGAGAAAAGAATGTTTGAGAATGTTTTAAAAATACTAAATAAGTCTGGAGTTCCCCCTGAAATGCCATTTTTCTCTTGTCCCACCCCCCAGGTAACCAAACTGAATCTCTAATAAAACAGTTAAAATGAAATTTAAATCTCCTTTTGTTGGGTTTATTGTTTTCATTGATGTCTCTTGTAACTGTGGGAACATTTTATTAATCAACATAATATTTTAAATAATAATAATTATGCATGGAATGTGTCCCACAACATGTTAGCATAACCTGTTGACATTTTTGTCTCATTTCTGTCATTTTGCACCTTGTTTTTGTCATTTTGTGTCTTGTTTTGTCATTTTGTCTATTGTTTCTGTCATTTTGTGTCTTGTTTTTGGCATTTACATCGTCAAACAGTTTTCCTATAGAATGAGTAGAGCAAAGTTATGTCCTCTCTCCTATTTTTCATCTTTTCATCCCATTGTCAGCCTTGGTTGAATGTGTCACTCTACCTCATATTATCAGGATTAGACTCATTCTTTTGACTGTTTTCTGAATGACAGTAAGTCTAAAACGATGCTATATTTTTCTGTGAAAGCGTTGCAATAACATGCAACTTCTGGCTATTCCAATCAAAAACTGCAGTTAGTATAATGCGTCTCTCTGTCCGGACGTACTCAACACACCTATTGGAGCTTAGTTTAGTGCGTTCTGACAGCCTGAAGCATTTCCTGGTTTGTCAGCATGTCCTCACTGATTACCTTCACAGAGCCTTGATGTTTGACACATTTCAGCCTACAGACATTGTAATACACTGTATGAGAGTGTACTCAGTGTGATCAAGATGTTTCAAGACAGCGCTGTAAAAAGCAAAAACTATCCGGTTTAAATTCAAAGTGTGCAGCAGGACTCTGCTCCCAGCGCTCCTGAAACACTTCTAACACAGTTTCACTCTGGATCTGAAACTTACAGAGGCAGCAAACTGAACTGTTTCAGCTGAATTTAAAATTTCTGGAAGTACGAGGCTTTAGAAACAAACTTAAAAAAAATCCCATTTTGCAGTAATACAATATGAAACTCTTACTTCAAAACAAATTAACTTCCTGAAAAGGACAGGAAACTAATTCCCTTCTTGAGCTCCTCACACAGCTTTAAACTGTAGAGTCAGAGTATATTTAGTTAAATTTAATTCAATATATTGATGTAATGTACATTATTTTAGCACTCAGAACATCATTCTCTGCTTTTTACACTGTAGTAGAAATTTTCATTTGCACTACTGTGTTTATATTTTCTTTTCATACGTGCAATTATCTGTAAATTTATGTGTATTTATGTATTATTATTTTTTGTTCTCTTCTTCTTTCTATAGCTTTTTATTACTCTCTTTCCTTATTCCTAGGGTGACACCAACAGCCTTGTATGTTGTGTACGTCCTTGTCCATTAAAGCTGATTCTGTCTAATCAGAAGTTTTCAGGCCCAAAGCGACCTTCAAATTAATTTCCAGGTCGGATTATCAGCGTAAAACCAAAAGATGAACCTGAGAAATATGGCAAATCATCATATCTGATGAAGTAAAATGAGATTAAGTTTGGCTGTTCGCTTGATAAATTAATTAAACTACCCAGCTGATGAGAGTTTAGTCTGTGGTGACGACCCAGACACCATCAGGTCAGCAGCTAAAAGCCTGCTCGCTGTTAAGTTTCACAGTGACGGGGTTGTGCTCCATGAATTAGTTCCACGGGGTTTGAATGTTCTAGTGTTAGGTCCTAACGCGTCTGACGGCTCAGAAAACTTAAATTCAAGTTGAAGGATCTCAGTGGAAAGCGTGAATGTGGTGCAGGACTTCAGGACACAAATGTTTCAGGAGCGCTGGGAGTGTTGCTGCACAGAAAGGAATAGAATCCTAATTAATAGCATCCTAATTTAAACCAGCTTTTGTTTTTTTCCCCTCTTCATAGTGCATTCTCTAAGCTGCTTTATTGCACCTTGCATGTCCTGTAACTGCATTTATCAAGATACATGATTAAATTTTGATTTGTGTCGTCTTTAGAATTGCTTCCCTTTCAACAACTAACCTGATCCAGACGGAAAAAGGGAACAACAGAAATCAACACCAGGATCGTGTAAAGTCTCCAAGTACATCTATCTATTCAGTAAGTGCTTTAAAACAGCTAAACTCCGTGTCTCCAGATTCCACACTCACCTGTGCTGGTGTGTCTGTCTCGTTTATTGGCTGTCCGTCAAATCTGAACCTGATTTGCCTCATCGACAGTCCCTGGAAAGACAAACACATGCAAACTTCCTGTTAATCAAATGTGAACACAAAGACTCAGACTCTTCTCATGCAAGCACTCGGTAACAACACGAAGACTTTTTACCAACTCAGTGAACATTTCATAGTCTAACACGGGGTGTCAAACATGCGCACCGTGGGCCCAAACCGGTCCACTTTGTAAAGTATAAAAATTCCAGAGATGACATTAACTGTAGATTTAAAATATGTAAATATTCAAAATAAGTTCTGGACCATGACAAGTTGTTTTGATCAAAAAAGTAAAGTACTAGATTGCTCACTGTTCTTCTGTCATTTTGTGTCTCATTTTTGTAATAGTTTGTCTTGTTTTTGCTGTTTTCTGTCTGATTTTTGTCGTTTTTTTCATGTTTTTTATCGTTTTGTGTTTCCTTTTTGTCTCATTTGTGTTTTTTGTCTATTCTTTTGTTTTGTTTATCGTTTTTGTAATTTTTTTGCCTCGTTTGTCCATTGTTATGTCACTTTGTAACTTTTTGGTCTCTTTTTTGCTTTGTGTCATTTGTCTCATTTTGTTTCTTGCATTTGATTTTTGTCGTTTTGACCATAAAGTAAAATCCTACATCATCCAGTTCCACATTAATGTGACTAAATGTTTTGTGTCTTTGTAGATAAACTGATCTGTACGTTGTAATGTGTAAATGATAAACTGAGGATGAATGTTGTTGAAATTGAATTTATTTTTCTTAACAAATTTCATGTTGTTGTTGTTCTGTTTTGTCAAAAGATAATTCCTTAAATGTGAATTTTTTTGCACTACAATAAAGGAAACATGAGGAGTTGTGGTTATTTATAGGTTATTATGCTGTGGTTTTACGGGTCTGGATCACTGGAGATCAAACTGGTCTGAATGTGGACCTGAACTAAAATGAATTTGACACCCCTGCTTTAGGATTAGCTTTAAAAAGAAACTTTAGTTGGGATTTGTTGCAATCTCTTTGAGTCAGGCAGAACAATTTCTGAAAATAATTATCTAAAATCTAATAAAACATGAAAAAACACGTCTTGTTTTGTTTAAGATAGTGAAGTATGAGGGTCATAGAAAAATAATGTCCTCCAGTGAAACGTGCATGAAGGAATAATGAGGAACATCTGCTCTCGGCGTACTTTTAAAAACAAACGGCATGCCGAGCATATCCTCTGCTGGCAATCCAAGGAAGAGACAACACTGGGTTTGGTTACAGACGTCGTGTTTCGTCGGGTATTTTAACTTTTAGAATGTTATCGTCAAACCTTCACTCAGTAGAATAAGTCATAAGAAGAGGCCAACATTCCTGCAGTAGCCTGGTAAAAGGACGACTTCACCAATGATTTAGTTTGTAAGCGCAGGAGGAACAGATTAGTCGTCTCTGGTGATTAATGTGGAATCACAGATGTAGATAAGGAGGCTGGTTTAGGGGATGCAGGAGACATATAAAGCCTTCAGCTCTGCTGCTTAGATACCGGAGAAGATTTACATCGAGTCTGAAGAGAAGAGAAGAGCTGGATGACTGCCAGAAAGCTACAATTCTTTCAGTAAAAATATGACAAACGGCTCTTTATGAGCATCATCTGGCTTTTATTTCAAGCTGACCTTCCAACATTCTGCAACAACTTTAGATACCTTCAGAGATAGAACAACTTTAAATAAAACAGAGCATTTTTTACTCCTTTAGAATAAGTTCAGCTAATAAAGAGCAACTTTAACTAAAATAGAGCAACTTTAATTCATATACACTATCATTCAAAAGTTTAGGGGAACTTAGAAATGTCCTTATTTTTGAAAGAAAAGCATTTTTTTCAATGAAGATAACATTAAACGGATGATAAATCTAGTCTAGACATTGCTAATGTTGTAAATGACTATTCTATCTGGAAACGGCTGATTTTTAATGGAATATCTCCATAGGGGTACAGAGGAACATTTCCAGCAACCATCACTCCTGTGTTCTAATGCTACATTGTGTTAGCTAATGCTGTTGAAAGGCTCTTTGATGATTAGAAAACCCTTGTACAGTTATGTTAGCACATGGATAAAAGTGTCATAAAAGCGTCTGGGTGACCCCAAACTTTTGAGCGGTGGTGTAACTAACTGTGACTTAACAGTGAAAATCTACAATCATATAAAACCTTCACATCAGATGCAGATTTGCTTTTTGACCACGTAGTAAAAACAAACACTGTGAATACACGAGTATTTATTTGTTATTCGGATCACCGTAGAACAGATGCTGCAGATGTGATGGAACTGAAAATAATTAACTTTTGTCACTGCTGTCTTTCTTCAAACAACATGTGCACGGTTCAAAGCTGCTCCTCTGAAGCATCAATAATTATTCCCATACGAGGCAGCAGCAGTGAAACTTTAACTCCTTTAAGCCGTGCTGCATAATGAAGTTGATTAAGGCCTACTTTGTTTTTGCTCTGTCAAAAATATTACACTCTAATGCTCTTTTATTAGCTGGAAATCTGTATGTCCGACTGATTTGGACACTGCCACTTTAGGAAAAAACCTACAACATCACCCTGAATCCTGAAAAACAGTCACTGATGATATCTGTGTGGTAGCACCGAGCCGTCCCACCTGTCTCTCGCAGTAGGCCTTCATGAGTTTGATGAGCGGCGTGTGTCTTTTGATCTTGAACTGCACTACAGATCCGTCCTGACCTGCTACCTTCAGGTTTATGTGTTCGTTGTTTTCTGTCTTCACCGCTTCCTGGGCAAACGAGAGAAAAGCATAATCAACACAGACATGCAGGGAATCAGAGCTGGAATTGTGCATAATCAATTAGCTGACTAATGATGAACTTTATGCAGCAAAATATCCCATTTTCTGCAACGTTACATGTTAAAAAGGAGTATTAGTTATGTGTAATGACAGTGTTACAAAGATGTTCAACTAATGCAATAAAATAACGAATCCACTGGTGCAGCAGAAACATGTGACTGGAGTGTTCACCTGTGTGCAAATTTAATTTTTCACAAACTTTTAAAGCCTCTCTGGGCCACAGCATCCTTTTGTTTACATTCTGCTTCATGCCAAAGTCACATAACAGCACACAGATAATGCAGATTAAAGTAAAACGCTGCAGATTTTAGTTGCTTCTACCAGCTCTAAACCTGCTGGATGCACAAACTGTCCACCAGCTGCACAAACCAACACACGCACACACACTGTACATGACATTCACACACATTAGCACACCGAGGCATGCCTGAGATGACACCAGCTGGTCGGCTCCGTGTGATCAAGCAAAGAGCGATCTGCGCGCCTGTGGATGCGCGTTCACAAACCTTCCGGTCTATCAAAGTAGGAATAGCTGGTAGTTGAATTTCAGCTCGCAACTTTACAAACAGGTAAAGCACAACATGCAGAAATGCCTCGTTTTCCCGCGTGCCCCGATGCCACGGAGCCGGTGGGCCGTGCAGGTATTCTGGTCCACTGTGGAAACACTCACCTTTGGTTTTTCATCAGCCATGGTCACTCTTTTGGCGCTTCTCTACGCTGCCACACAAAGAATACGAGTGCGCGCACGTACTCGTTCCCGTTTAAATTATTTGCGAGAACGTGCGCGGCCACGCGTCCGTGCGCGTCCACCTCGTCGGGCGCTGAGTGGCCACAAGTAGGTCACGTGGGTGGATGCGCAGTCTGGCCATGGGCGGGAGAGTCCTGAGGCGCGCGGAAGAGGCATTCTGCTGCACATGCACGCGCACAGCGATCTTCGCCTTTTGTTTTCCGCATTTTTGAGGAACATTTATTCCATAATATGCGGCTCATCGGCCTGCAGACCTCACAGCGGCGTGGCACGGTTCATTCAGCATCGCAGAACAGAACACAACCCGCACCGGGACCGCAGAATGTGCACTTTTTGTTTTTTCCTTTTATTTTAACCCTTTAGAGCCCAGCAGCCATCTTGTTTTTCTGTCTGATGATAAAGATGAACTAAACTAAATGATTAGTTTCACAAACACAAAGAGTGTGAGAGTGGAAGTCACATCAGCACTGATTCTTTACAGATTAAAGGAGGAGTGTTCGTTTGATCGTTTTGTATGTAGACAACATAAATAAACTATTTATTTATTTTTGGTAACAACTTCCTTTTCTTGTTGAGGAACTACATTCCCGTCGGGCCCATTTGTTGTCTCTGTTATCTTTCTGTAGCTCGCACAAAACAAGCAAAAACACAACCTGAGCCACCAAGCACTGCCGATGGAAAAACAGGCAAGACGAAGGGCAGCCCTGATGTGACGCCATGGCACATGCGCCACGGGGTCCTTCGACTGAAAGGCTGAGGCGCGTAAGTGGCACCCTAGCGCACCTGCGGCTAATGTTGTGTTTACAGCCGAATAGTTTGTAATTTTAGGTTTTATTGTATCGATAATAACGTTTCCAGATGGAGGAGGTGGACGTTGAACCGGTAGTTACTGTAAGTGACCCCTGTAGCTTATTTTTGTTGTTCTTTACTGCCGCCGAATAGCAACATGCTAACAAGCTAACTGTATCGCAATAACGTTTTCTGATCCATAAGTTAAAAAAAATTAAACATTATTGAGTTGTTTCATCTGCAGAAGTGTTCTCAGAGTTGTGACACACTAGAGTCTTAGTCCGACCCAATAGTTTATAGATTTTAACCTTATAGTTGCACAATTTTTAAGCTAATTCAGAGTGAAGTTAATATAATGTGAGACGCTGCTGCAGGTAAAGTAAGATCATCCCGCTGTATATCTCTGTCTGTTCCACTTAAATGTCACAGTGACTGCAGGCTAACTCAGCCAGTGGTGCACAAACTTTGTCCCTTGGAACTAATCGGAAATGTATTGGAATTAGTTATTTTATAATTATTTACACAGCTGTAATCATAGATGAAGGTGTATCTTGGGTATTGTTTCGAATTAAATCTTATTTTGGGGGGGAAGCCAGCCCTTTAAACAGGTGCTGTTGAAGGGAAAAAGTTCACCTATATTGCCTCATGACCCAGTTTCCCACATACATATAATAATATACTAATAATCAGATTAAATCTCCTGCCCGTGTTGCTGACAAGAAAACCTACCTATGTGTAATGTAACGAATACTGATCTAATTACAGCAACTTGCAGTAAAATGTGTTTTCATTGCTGCCTGTTGCCACATTTTGTAGGTTACTCTCTTCATTACGGGGCTCGTGTTGTACAGCTTTGGAAATAACTATTAGACTAGCTGTTGTTTTCTTTACAAGGTCTACACAACAGGTTTATAACATTGATCATTTGTTAGAATTTAACGCTAGTTGAATAATTAGAGCAACTTGTACAAATAATGAAAAAGTTAGAAGTGTGATGTATACTGAAAAAAATCACCACTGTCTAAAACACACACACACTATAAATGTTTCATACGTCTTTAAACACATGAAGTGTCACAGTCCATGAACATAATAAATACAAGGCTAGAAGATGAGTTAGCAGATGGACTAGTTTTAATCTTTAGTTGGTTAAATCATCAGCCTGAAAAAGTGTGTTTGATTAAAAAAGTTTGGCAAGAACCTTAAATGTAAAAAAAAAAAAGTCTGAGTCAGCAAGTTATCCACTTCTTTATGTCTGATATTGAGTCATTATATAATTTAAATCCCTCTGTCACATGTTCATGGTGTTTCTCCTCTTCGAATACAGAAAATTCCTGCTGTCAGTGATGGGAAGCACATGGGATTTGCATGGGGTCCTGGTGACATCCTCGTCTATGAGACTCTACACAAAGCATCAGGTATGTCTCGATATTAAGTTAAACTCTTCTTTATGTTTTTGCACTCCATCCCCTCCTGCCTTGTGCTCTTTTCCTCTCACCTTCTGTCTTGTGTTTCAGGTGCTTCAGGGTCAGGTTGCTCCTTCATCCATGAGGTCAGGAAGGACGAGGACATATATTCGCCCATTTTACGCAAACTCTTCAATGAGTCACATCACATCTTTGTCGGCCTTCAGACGATTAGAGAGGACCTTCCCAGCAAGAGCAGAAAACCCCAGTAAGACCACTTGACCAAGTCTTCTCTTCCTGTGCAGCATGTCACTGTATAAGTTCATTTGGTTAAATACAATCTTACACTTATCTCTGTCTGCTTCGTTAGATTTGTCAGCATTAGTAAAAACTATAGGTCTGTGATTCGAGCCTGTATGGAGGAGCTTCAGCAGGTTGCAGGTAAGAATGATAAAATCTAATTTTTGCATTTTATAGTTCTAATTTTTGCATTTTATACTCAAATTGACCCTTTTGTCATTTCTGCAGTCTCTGCAAAAGACGGAGAAGCCGCCACGCAGTATGGAAATCAGGCATGTGCTACTAGTATTGTTGTGTGAAAAAATGAGTATTGTACAAACTCAATCCCTTGTGTATATTACGTTCTAAGTAACAGCAATAATTCAGTACTAGCATGTAGTGTAATGTAGCTGAATGGTGATGTTAAAGTGGAGTGTGACACAGTTCTGTGGTAAAATTTATGAAAACAAAATAATCATCTATATTTACTGCTACACTATGTATTAGAAGTGTTTGTTAAGTGACAGTCTGTTCTGTTTTGTCACAGGTCTCTATTCTCTTGGCCATAGAACTGATCTGGAATCTGTGTGAAGTGCTTTTCATCGATGCTGCTCCTGGTTAGAGTTTTTTTATTACTTTTTTTTAACCTTTATTTTACCCCTTGAGATGAAAAGTCTCTTTTCCAAGGGAGACCTGGCCGAAACTGCACACCATTTCAGAGAATGTAAAACGTTCACAGTATATAGAAACAATTAAGACAATTCAGATATGCTTATATAAATAAGAAATGAAGAGTTAATTTGCAAAAACAGGTAACTCTGTTTTCAGAAAACTCATTTTTTATTGTTTACTTGAGATAATAGTAATAATAACACTAATAATTTATTTTTTCTCTATTTTGTCATGTATTTTTCTACTGAGTCAACTTCAGTTTGATTGATATTTTCTCAAGTAAACAATAAAAAAAGTTTTCTGAAAATGTATCAAAACAGAGTTATCTGTTTTTGCAAATTAACTCTTCAAATATTGAAACAGGTTCAAACAAAAACAAAAGAAGGAAAAAGAAAAAAACAGATGAGGAAAAGTAATTACACACATGGATTACATTTTCCTTCATCAAGTTTTTTAATTGATTCAGGGAGACAAAATCATTGAGCTTTAAAGTGTTTTGGAGGTTGTTCCATGACCAAGGTGCATTATGGGAGAAACCATAGACTGTATCTATAATGGACGTAGCATCTGGCTCCAGAATTGAAGCCCACCTGGAAGTGTCAAAAACTTGCAATATCACGCCGTCCGCTAGGGTTGGCTCCAAAAAGCTTTTTCTCCATAGACCCCAATTCATTTTTGGAAAAAATAAAATTTGATAGACTGATGTTCTACAGCTCAGGATTTTTTTTCCCGTTAGTTTTCATGGTCAAAATGAGAGATCAGGTGGCCGATCTTAAAATAAATCAATACTGAATTTTAAATAAATCATTAAAGTTGGCGGAGCCAGGGGGCGTGGCTATACTTGATAGACAGCAACAGAAGCCTCTGCGGTAAAATGTGGGCGGGATAAGAGAGTCCTCAGCCAATCCTGCCCCTAGTTGCTCTCCGGTCCAGCCTGTTTGATGACGCTTTTTACGTCACTGGCTCCAAAAAATCCAAAACGGCGACCAGGAAGTAGCAAAATCCGGGCTTCATTTTCTCGGCGTTGAAACCAACGGGTGACGTCACGGTTAGTTTACGCCTGGGAGAAAGCTGCTATGCCAGGCTCACAGTGAATCCTGGGTACCTGTGAGCACAGCCATCTAGCAGAGCCAAAGTTTTGGTTCATCTCATCTCATCCTGTGTAATGTATTTTATAATTAGTCTTGGTCTAACAAATCTGCCTGTTTCATTTTCAGCCGGTTCCCTGCTGCTCCACCTGCTGGACTGGGTGAGGTTACACAAGGCTGATGTGGATGAAAAGGCCAGAGATGTTCTGCAAAGTGACAGCCCTGCTGAGCACAGAGACTACTGGGACGTGGTAGGTGCAGCACACATTTAGAGCTTCAGAACTACATGTTAAACACGCAATGTTCTGCCTGCTGATGATGCTTTTACTCCCAAGACCACCAGACCACATTTTCCTTGTTTTCTGTTATTTCTGACTTTTAGCGCAGTGTAAGATCTCAGTTATGACGTGTTTTGTGTCTTTGCTCTGCAGGTGATGAGCTATGTGCTGCAGGGCAGGTTGGATGAAGCCAGACAGATGCTGATGAAACAGGCCACCCTTCAGCCTGCTGCCAGGAACATGTACAAAGTGATGGACACACTGCTCAGCAAGATGCCCTTCTTCAATGTAAGATCCTTTTCAGTGGTTTAGTGTTCTACACTTGATAGCTGGAAGTATTTAATGGTTTTAATCTGTGTGAGAAAGTAGAAGTTCTGCTGTCAGTCCTCTATACAAACCAAGACATGTTTTTTCTTTCACATCGCCAAACATTCTTGTGCAGAAATCCGACAAATTCATGACCTCTCATTAATGAAGAGAAGCAGGGTTCTCACCAGGATTTTTTTTACAGCGTAACGACACTAAGCTAAACCGACACTATGCGCATGCACAATAGCCTTCATTAAATCTCGCGAGCAGCCGGCCCAGATGTCAGCCAATGAGCGTCACGCAGATGCTCCAAATGCTCGTGATTTAGGTGACTATTCACCATACATGGCATCACGGAAACAACCGAGACATGCTAACTGTAACCCCGAGATTGGAAGAGACTCTTAATTTTAGACGGGAACGGGTCAATCGACAGGAAAGTACGGCTGAGGTGGGGAGACATAAATTAACCTAGATAGGCACCCAGTCGATAAAAACAAACGCACATGGCGTTATCTGTCAAAATAACTCTCTTTCACAGCGCCAACTGCCCCAAAAAATAAGTTTTCTCACATAAATATGGAAATATTACGCAAACAAATGTGCTCAAAACACAATAGCACAACTTGAAAGGCAGCGTAGCGGCCCTAATCACAGCGTAATCTTTTAAACTGACAGCGTAACGGCCCGTTACGCTGAAATGCGCTGGCGAGAACCCTGAGAAGTATAGAGATTACTAGAAATAATGGAAGAGAGACATGGAATGACATTCATCTGAGCCAGGGAGGATAAGGCTACAAGGATGCCCCAAAATCACAACTTAAAGATACCTTATTAGTGAACATACAGGATGAAATATGTAAAGTGGCCAGTAGTTCCCATGAAGACACCAATAGTTTATGTAAGAGAGCAAATCTTGTGTTAGCTTCCTGAGTCCAGTTCCTGATTAACAGGCCTCCCATCAAACAAATATCATGCAAACAACACAGAAACAAACCATGCTGTTTATGTACATCCAGCACAGGGTTTGCTTTTCCACAACTTTAACAGAATATCGACTCATAAACTAACCCAGGCTGATGTTTCCTTATTGATTCTCTGATTCTCCTTCAGCCTAGTGGAACTCAAACGCTGACAGAGTTTGATGTGAAGTGGAGGCACTGGCACGAGGAGGTGGATCGCTGCCTGCAGGACAACTCCTTTGCCAGCAACAAACACCTGGAGATCATCTGCAAGGTCAGTGACTGTGTGCTGTCATTCTGTTGTCCATCTGCGCTCTTTAAACTAATATCTTTGTTATTTATAGCTGACAGTTTGTGCTTTGGGCTGTACTGTGTTGCTAAGTTTAATATTTGTAGGTTTTTGCTGAATCTTCTTGTCCAGTTATTGCACCGTATCACTGAGTTTTGTAACTGTGAGTCTAACAGCATTTGCTCTGTTTTTCATGTTTTTTACTTCCATTTCAGCTCCTACTAGGCGATGAAGACACTTTACTGGAGCACAAGGAGCTACTGGGAACCTGGTACCACTTTCTTGTCACCAGGCTGCTCTTCTGCCACCCGACAGTGAAACCTGCAGAGCTGCATTACTACGCACAGGTACGCCACTTTTCTGCACCACTCACTGCTGCTAGCTTTCTTTCTTTGCCGTTATTTTACTGCATGCGTGTTCCTGTGTTCCCTGCAGTCATGCATGACCATGTTTCTGGACTCGAGGAGCGTCCCAGAGCCGCTGGACAGCATCTTACTGGCTGCTTTTGAGTTTGACATCCACCAGGTCATCAAGGACTGCAGGTAAGAAAGAATCATAAAAGGTAATTCAGCTGAACTTCCCTAGCTACCGCCATCTGTAATAGTCAGTCTTTTCGCCCAGCCAAGATTGATTCAGGATTTGGCTGTTGGCATAAGCGGGGTTAGTCCTGTCTGGGTGACCTTTACGTTGATGGCATGTTTGTCTTTGTCTGTTTTAACTCTTTCAACACTATTTCCTGCTTGTGTCTCTTCAGCATTGCTCTCAACAACTGGTGGTTTGTGGCCCATTTGACTGATCTGCTGGATCACTGTAAACTCCTCCAGTCCCACAACCTGCAGTAAGGACGCTGTTTTATTATGTTTACACGCTTTTAGAATGAATGTCGTTCAGCATTAACATGACTTTCCTGTGTGTGTTCAGCTTCGGCTCCAACTTGAGGGAGTTTCTGCTGTTAGAATATGCGGCTGGCCTCTTCACTCATCACAGGTGTGTTCACGTCGAGGTTCAGTGAGATAATTATCCTGTTTTATGTTTACTCAGAGGGGAAACATGCCTGAAATGCTCATTAGTGAGTCATTTAAAGTGTGAGTTTTGATGGTATAAATGCCTCACTGGGTGTTTCTCTGTGTGTATTTTGTGTTTTTGCTATAAAACAGTCTCTGGCAGTTGGCTGTGGATTACTTTGACCACTGTCCAGAGTTTGGTCGAGTTTATCTGGAGCTGCAGATTGAACGAGTCCCTTTAGACACGGAGCGCAAAGCCCTCAAGGTGCTCAGGATTTGTGAGCAGAGGCAAATGTCCGAGCAAGGTAGTGTTTTATTTCTCAGTCAAGTGAAGTCGGCTGTTCTTCCAGTGCAGTAGAGACTTAATTTCTTGTCCTTTTCCAGTGCGGAGTATCTGTAAGATCATGGCTATGCGAGCTCTGAGGAACAACAGACTGGGCTCGGCTCTGTCCTGGAGCATCAGAGCCAAAGATGCTGCTTTTGCCACCCTCATTTCAGAGAGGTTAGTTCCTCAAACTACACCCTGATTACATTCTTCAACACCCCAGACACTGATGGAGGCTTCTCTGTCTGTTCCATGAGTTTATTTTAACTTTAGATCAGATCACACAGTCTTCCTCTCCTCAACACTGTTTCCACCACAAATATTTTTACAGACAAACCAACAACGATCGTCACATAACTCTGCCAAGGAACGCCGCTGTGTTCCTTGCCCGCCACCCGCTACATATTTAGGTCATGTGATTCAGTATCCGTACATAACGTACACATGCAGAACACACTCCTGTGCTCAGCGCAAGGTCATGTTGTTTGTGGGTACATCTAGCTTAAATGGACACATTCTATGTTGCTGTGATTTCTGATCATCAATAACTAATAAACAAATGCTGCATTTCTGACATATGGGGGAATGAGCAGCCCTGGAGGAGGACTGCTGTGTCTGAGTGCTTTTCTAGTTTACTCTGCCGTCAAACAGCTCAATGCTCTTGTATCTTCCTCAAACAGAAAAATGATTAATCTTCTCATTTCTGGCCAAATTTATTGTCTTTAACCCAAAAGGAAGTAAATCAGGATTGTTTTTATACAAAACACATCAAGCCATAAAGATAAATGACTGCTTCCTGATGAATGAACTTTGTTTCCAAATGATTTTAAAATGCCGTGTCTGTTTTCTGTCTCAGGTTCTTACAGGACTACTGCACCAGAGGAACCTTCTCTGATCTGGATCTGATCGACAACCTGGGTCCAGCCATGCTGCTCAGCGACCGTCTCACTTTCCTCGGTAAGAACCGGGAGCAGATTTAGTCGAACTGACCCAGCTGAAGCATCAGACATCCATGAGGAGACGTTCAGACACACAAACATGTGTGATCTAAATAAAGCCGTGTGCTGTGACGGCGTGTTTTACCGATTATCAGGGAAAAGAGATGAACTATTTAGAGAACATGCAAAGAAATGGCCTTTTCTGTACAATCAAAGTGAACAGGAAGCGTTTACTGACCACTAAGATCTCATCAAACGTCTTCTGGTTCCGTACGGTTTGATGTTTGGAGCATTACAGGACGTAGAAAAAAGCTCAAAGCATGTTAGAGGTAACGTTATATTTAATCTGTCAGCTTAACTTTAAAGTGATGGAAGGGTTTTTCCACAGGCAGCGATCAGATCACAGTCTAAAAAACATCCATCTCTTTTCATTCCCAGGAAAATACCGCGAGTTCCACAAACTGTATGAAGAGAAACGATTCACTGAAGCAGCAAAGCTCCTCCTCTCCCTCATGACGGCAAAGATCGCTCCCCGGAGCTTCTGGATGACTCTGCTGACCGACGCCCTGCCGCTGCTGGAGCAGAAAGAGGTCTGAGCGTTCAACGGTTTTATGAATGCAAGAACCAGGATGCATTCAAAGGCACAAAAGACGAGACTTTTTCCACAAAAAATTACTTCTTTTTCACATCATTCAGAAACTCCTTTCAACAAAACATAATGCTCAATGAAAGTATGATATTTTTCTATGATACATCAAAAAATTATGCTATTACTTTTATTTATTATCAATTAATCTGCTAATGACGACAAACAGAGGTATTAAAGATTAAGATGAAGAAAACCAGTGGAAGGTCACATGTAAGAAGCTGGGACCAGTTGTTATCTGACAGTTTGCTCCAGAAACAGCTTAAAATGACCTCAAAATAGTTGAGCAGTGTTTTTGTTGAGCTGATCTCTGCTAAGTTAATGCCCAACCATTAATTTACTGAAATACTTTGGACTGATGTTTACTGAAATATCGACACACTCCAGCCCTCTTAACTGTTAATATCAGACTGTTATGAAAGCATTTTTACAGTGTGATAATGTTTAATCATTTACTCCAAATAAAACCTCTCATCAGTTCAGTCTTAAAGTCTGGCCTCTGCAGCAGATGAGTTACTTCAGATTCAGACGTTTAATTAGCGATTGTCTTCTCAGAAAACTGTGTTGTTCAGTCAAAGCTTCCTGTATCTGTCTGTCAGTGAATATAAATGTGTTAATCATGCATGTTACTCTACTAGAGCAAATTTTTATGACATTAATGATTCAATCATTGAATTCACATAAAGTATTAACAGAAGTCGACCTGCAACGTTTGCTAAAGACGGACTCCTTTTCCTCCGTCTAAACTCACTAAAGACTACAATTTCCTCCTTCTAGGTGATCTTCTCAGCGGATCAAACCTATGAGCTCATGTACTGTTTAGGGGAACTCACCTCCTCTCTGAACTCTGAAGCTCCCGACACCGACAGGCCCATGCAGGTAAGAATTTCCACCTACAGCCTTCATCCTGCTCAGACAGCCGTTTGCAAAATAAAAGCATTCTGAGCTGCTACTAAAGTGCTTAATATTTGATGTCACTGGTTCTGCTATCAGCATTTACCTGCTGGACACATACTACATGTTGATAATGTTCATGTTTTCCACATTTACCCATAGTGCTTAACTTAGCTTGTGTTCATGTGCAGACATGTCTCACCCCACAGCTGCTGCTGCTGCAATATTTAAGCCCTAGAATCTGCTAAACCTCTTAAACGACTGTATTCGTCATTTCAGGAGGAGGACATCGAGGTGACCAAAGTGGAGCTGCTCAGACTCGCTCTGGCCAGAAATCTGGCCATGGCCATCGTCAAAGAGGGAACCGTGGGAACATGAAGGCTGAAAACAAAGCCCTTCTTTTCCATTTTTGTACTGTATATAAGAATCAAGTAATCCGAATGTGCTCTTTGATAATAAAATGCTTTTCACCTTGTCCATTGGAATCTGACTTTTACTGATCCTGAAGATTTAAACAGCAGACGTCTGTGAATCATTTTATTTTTCCATGCAGCAAAACAAATGGCACATGGTACACTATGTACAGAGCGAACAGTCTCCCAGAATCTACACGTCACATGTTCACGTAGCAGACAGCAGGTACGTTACGTCACACACTATTTACATTAAACACACACTTCTGTACATCCAGTATGACGATGAGTTGATTAAAAGTGGATTCAGACCCTTTTACTGTTTGCACACTTCAGTTTACCGTCTTCACTTTACTCTCAAACCAAAATTGCAAAGTTAAAACACGCTCTTTGTAAATTTTGCTGACTTATTGCAAAACAAACTGGAATTTCTCATTTTCAAATGTGAAGATGAAAGCTAAGTCATGAAGAAACTCCAACCTCTGAGATAAAACAAGGCATTGATAAGATAAAATGATGTATAAAACCACTGATAAAGCTGTGAGTGTTCCCAGGAGCTGTTCCTTAATAAGACTTCTACAACAAGAAAAGCACTGAGAACAGTACTCCTCCAAGGCTGCTCAGTCGTATAATTACCAACAGATGAAATCTTTAACTAATCCATGGATCAGGACTATAAGCTGCATTACTGTCAAAATCTAATCACTTGGTCCTTGTGTTGTTTCTGACCTTCCCTGAAAATTTAATCTAAATCCATTTTTGAATAATGTTGCTGACAGACGGACAAACCAACGCTGATCGTCACATAACTGCTTCCTTGGTGGAATTAAAATGCAAATGGGTGGCAAATTATAAGAAGAAACAGCATAAAGTGTCTTAGTGAGGAGTGGACAAACATGGTGTTTTTATAACAAAATAAAATCAACATCGTGTGCAGAAAGTGACAGAGTCTGAATCCAGTGTGAAGGAGGATTTAGTGAGCTGATTATTAAATTCACTCACAGGTCCACTCCATCCCTCTGCTGCATACTGGAAAAGAAATCTGCCCGGAGACAGACTCGTATTCAGGTTGTTCAGGTCACATTTTCAAGGTTGAGTGATGCACTGAATACTATGAAGAGGAAATCAATATGACAGAAATCCTCCCAACACTGACACCGGTAGGAGAATAAAACATCTTTAAATAGAAAACATGACTATGGATGCCCTCTGCCAGAAACATGACTGACAATCCGGGATAAAATCATCTTGATTTACCTCCAAAAAATACAACTAACATGAAATAAAACCAGTGTATGACTCAAGTTAAAAATCCAGATGGCTAAAATAATCAAACACACATCCTTCTATCTGTCTGCAGCAAAAGATACGCCACTAAATTCTCCAAACTCCCTCTGAAGAGATCTACTGGATTTTTAAGTCTCTGGATATATTCAAGTATATTTTTGTATTTGCAGGAGGAATAAATAAAAGCACATCTGCTGGCTCTTATTCTAAAAAATGTGCTGTTCTGTAGTGGAACACTTCAGTTTGAGGCTAACATCTGCAGTACATTCAAATCTGTTGGAAAAATACACTTAAATATTTCTCTCAAGGACCTGCAAGCATCACTGCCTTTGCTTTGTTAGCTAAAACTTCTAGTTTGCTGTTAACACTTCATTATTTCCATTAATAACAAAAAAAGACTGACTATAAGGAATGTAAAGCTGTGAGGTGGCTCTCCCCACTCTGCCCTCCGTTCTCTCTGGGATGGATGGGAACCAACGCACCCCGTCATGGAGGATGAAGCAGCCCGTCCCTGCTGAGGTTAGCAGGTCTGCACGCGGCTATAGCTGACCCCATGACTCTGGAGGAGGGAACTGGTCCACTTCTCCCACCTCGTTGCACAGACGGTCTCCCAGCGTGAAGGCCAGCTTGTAGCGCAGGCGAACCTTCTCCTGTAAAAACAGACAAGGCACTGTGGCTCTGAGGTTCTTGGTGGTTTTATTGAAGCGTAACGTCGCCTATCTTTTTTGTAATCAAAGTTTTTACTGAATTTTCAAATTCACATACAGCCGCAACAACGCATACAACAGCCAGTTACCGGCTAATGCTAACATTTTGCTACAACCAAAATACACCAGTAACAAAAACAAAGCAAATAACAACTAAATAAATAAGGTGGATTTGGGGGCATTTAGATGGAGTAGTGCAGGCTTTCTGCAGAAATCTGCCAGTCAAATGTAATGCTTTTTAATGCCATTTTAATGCTACACTGTAAAAATTTAATACCACGACCATGAACTCAACAAATTACACAGGTTTGTTTTTTTGTAAAAGATGATTTTTATTTGAAAACTGTCCTTACATTTCACTATTTCTGAATCCAGAAACCACCCCTGACCACCCACAGGCTGCACTCATTCTCTGAATTCCACGTTTTCAAGCCATTTTTGCTGAACTTTCATCCTCCTGGTCCAGTCTGTCGGCCACTTTAAAAACGTGCAGTTTTTGGCAGTTATACCCGACCAGCTGGAACTATTATCGCAGTGCTTCGACATGTTTACGCAGAGGCACACGTCTCTATAATTCTATTGTATTACATTACTATTATCGAATATTTTCTTGAAAACTGCAGAAAGAATTTTAATGGCACTGAGAATCAAATGTAATGACTTTTAATGCCATTTAAGGCCTTCATTTTTCCAACATCAACTTAATGACTATTAATGTTGAGCTTTTTTTGCCCTGCAGAAATCCTGTAATTACTGATGATAATAAAAACAATAATTATGGGGCACTAGTCAGCTCATATTGACTAAAATGTAGGAAATGAGACCAAACCTGGTGGAATTTTCCTCTATCATCATTTAATCTTGCAATAAGCTCTTCAAAAGATGCTGCATCTGTCATTAACTTAAGCCAGTCTGTAGAACTGGGCCTTACTTGGCTCTTCTAGTGTCTAAGAATAATTCTTCCTGCAGTGGTAAACCCAGCTGGTGCCAGTGGGAGACTCTGGCAGTGGTGTGGTTAACCACTCTCCAATAGTTTTAATGACTTACTGCCAAAAAGGGAGGACCAGAGCACAATCCCACAAAAGATGAAGATGAGAGCCCGTGTCTTTCCAACATATATCGTCCCTCATTAATCCCATCTTCTGTAGTGGTACCTGTGTACAACACGTCGCCTACCTTTGATGGATTGGCCAGCAGCATGATCTGAGTGATGGAGGCTGGAGGTAGGATGGGGTTGAACGGTGCCAGTTCTGTTCCTGATGGGGGCTGCAGCTTCACCTTCATGGACTGGAGGAAGAAGAAGAGTCACACACAGTTTTTCCAACCTGATCTCGATGCTTCCGTGTTTGACCTTGACTGGGCTCTTCACTTTCTTTCACTTCTACAGGCTAAAATCAAATCTAGACTGGGCTTCCTTTACATTCTCTGTCAAACACTCTCTTGTGAAGACGACAGTGATGTTCTGAAGTGGCCCCTAATGGCGTTTTCCCACCAGCACCTACTCAGCTTGACTCTACTCGGTTTATGAGGTTTTCCATTAGGACGTAGTACCTGGTACCAGGAACTATTATAGTACCTACTCAGCTGGGGTTCTAAGTGAGCTGAGAGGAGCCGATAATGTGACGTCTACTGAGTGCAGGCCACTGATTGGACGGGGAGGGACGACACACGACTCCTTCACGAAAACCAGTGAGTGTTTTGTGACTTCAAGAAAGGTTTACATTCTTTATCCCATTGGTGGCCAGCTCACTTTAAACAAACATTTTGAAAGTAACGTTCTTGTCTCCTGTATGCAGACAATAAGCTAGCTGGTTAGCTATCAACGCTAACTCTGTGGTCAGGCCGCCGTGCTATGACGACTCCATCCACAATGATGTAATACTCAGTTGTAATGGAAAACGACCTAAACTGAGTCGAGGTGAGTTCATGCAGGTGGAAAAGCGCCTTAAGTGTGCCCTTAACAGGCTTCATGTCCTCCATCACTCAGACATCCGTCTCACCACTGGTGCATCTTTCTCCACCCTCCATTGGGACCTTTACAAACTGGTGGGTTGGTCCTCCCTTCACACCAGGCGACTCCAGCTCTGGCTTTTATCCATCTACCAGACCCTATCAGAGAAGACACTTCATTACCTACACCCCTCCCATTACAGCTACCACTTGAGGTCCAGTGATCTCATAACACTCTCTATCCCCATGGTTCTCAGTGTCTTTGACCAGAATTCCTTTGGCTTTGCTGCAGCGATCAATTGGAATTCCCTCCAAAAATATATCAAACTCATCAGCTCTTCCATCACTTTACATGTTGAAGCAGAAGCTGCAGCAGACTCTAGCTGACTGTTTTCACTGAACTGCTACCATTAATCGAGGTTGTTTTCAAATCTCTGTTTAAACACTTGTATGTGCTTTTTTTATATATGTACTGTTTGTTTGTTATCTTTCCTGCTGCTGGGGTCATCACTGTAAATGAGAAACTGTTCTTAACTGATCCTACCTGGTAAAATAAAGAATTAAATAAATTGCAGAAGGCTGAGAGATAGTAGCAAAAAAAACCACAACTAAATTCTGCACAAAAAATTGTTGGTTTTCAACCTAAAATCCTGACCCTTCCAAACATGGCCAACACACCTGACACTGGTGAAGTCAAACACTTTGACAAGCTGAAGGAGATTCGAGAAAAACACGTTGCCAACCAAAGAAACCATCAAACATCCATCCATCCATTATCTGTATACCGCTTTAATCCTCATTAGAGGGGCTTGAGTCCATCCCAGCTGACTGAGGGTGAAGGTTCACCTGGACAGGTAACAGTCTGTCACAGGGCTACACATAGAGACAAACAATCACACTCACATTCACACCTACAGACAGTTTAGAATCACCGATTAACCTCAGCATGTTTTTGGACTGTGGGAGGAAGCTGGAGGACATGGAGAAATGCACAGGGAGAACATGCAAACTCCATGCAGAAAGATTACGGGAAGGCCGGGGACGTGAACTGGGGATCTTCTAGTGCTAACCACCAAGCCACTCTGCAGCCCAGCTTTAAGTTCCAGGGAAGTTATTTCATCTCCTGTAACATATGCAAAGCTTTAATGAACAGAGGAATGAATGTCCTTACCTTGGGCACAGCCGCTTGCAGGACCACACTGTGAACAGGTAGGGGCGCTGTGTTCAGCATGGATACCACCATTACCAACACGTCAGGCCGGCCAGGAGGACAGTCGGACGCAAAGTTGAGCAGAACACGGATGCCGTCTTTATCGTAGGCAGTCACAGGCAGGACTTTACCTGAGGACAGACACAGGAGTGAGTAACAGAGAACCACTGATGCAGCATTCCCCTCCATCTTTGCTGTTCTTACTCGGTCTGATGGCCTCCAGAGGGACGTGGACGCTGCTCAGGGAGACGTCTGAGGCTCTGGCCGGGCTGCCCTGGAGGGGAGGGTGGCAGGGGGACAGGGAGCGGAACAGGGGGCTGCCTGGAGCCGAGCCCAGGGCCTGAGCTCTGGCCTGGGATAAAGCAGGGGATCCGGGCATGGAGCTCTGGAGGAGAGAGGCTGAAGAGGGAGAGCCCTGCCCAGGTATGAGGGCAGGAGCTGCTGCAGGGATCCCGAAGCTGGTTCCTCTGGCTGTCATCTGGCTGGACAAACTGGAAATCACAATCAGAAGATCTCCATGACAACTTATAGTACTGTTTATTTAAGGAAAGATCAATCAGAAAAGGCAGACAAGAGCGCTAACGACAATTCCGGCAACAGGAGCCTGGATTATGAGAAAAACTCTTAAATCTGTACCTCTTGTGATCTGAAAAGCCCATCATGGCCAGGTCCTGCAGGTTCTGCAGACTGTGTGTGGCGGCTGCTTCCACCGTAGGAACAACCGGAACCACCGGAACAACTGGACCTGGACCAGCTACAGGACCAAACATGTCCAGACCGGCTGCTGGGCCCTGAAGAGGACACAAGACAAATTACTCTCAACTATTACATTGTTATCGACGTACGTTTGTCTGTTTGTCTGTCTGTTAGCAGCATTACTCAAAAATGGACGAACAGATTCAGATGAAATTTTCAGGGAAAGTCAGAAATGACAAAAGGTGACAAAAAGTGATTAGATTTTGTCAGTGATGCGGTTTGTAGTCTGGATCCACAGATTTGTTAAAGATTTCTGTATCATTGTGAGATAGCAGCACGGCATCCCTGTAACCATGACAACAAGTGAACACTACATTAGCTGATTGTGATCCGACTACACATCCACCACAGTGGACCACGAATTTTTAAAGATTTCATCCGTCGGAAATCACACAACAACTGAGCAGCCTTGGTGGAGTACTGTGCTCTCTGAGTGCTTTTCTTGATAATCAACTGTAATAATAATCATTCACATACATTTTAAAGCATCGCAGCAGTGAATAATAGTTTAGAAAAGAGTAGGTTGATGCATCTGTCTTTTCTTACTTCAATCTATTTGATCTTTGCTGCACAAACAACAGTAAAGAGTGAACAAACCAGGATTTTGGGTTTACATTGTGCGTGTTTGAAGGAAATATGTGATCAATTCTGAAATACAATGATGTAATTATGATTGATATAAGCATGTTGGTCAAGAGAATGATTATCAGTGATGTCAGTTGCATTAAAAATTTCTCTGTTCTTTACTTGATACAAACAAAAATCTTAAATCTAAGACGGGGTGTTTCTGAGTCCCATCAGTTCCCACCGCCTGCTACATATTTAGGTCACACGATCCGGTATCTGTACATAACGTACACATGCAGAACACACGCCTGTGCTCAGAGCAAGGTCATTCTGTTTGTGGATTCATCTGTATTAAATGGACACATTCTATGCTGCTTTGATTTCTGATCTTCAAAAACTAATAAAAAAAATGCTGCATTTCTGAGAAAATGCCATATGGGGGAATGAGCAGCCCTGGAGGAGTACTGCGCTCTCAAAGTGATTTTCTAGTTTTCAGTGTACCTGTAAGGAAGTCCACTGATTGGAGAGTTCATCCAACTTGGGTTTTGATTGGCTGCTCAGAGAGGTAGGGGGGTCATTCAGTCCTGAAAGAGGAGAAAAACTTTGGTTTTGTCTCTCGAAACTACATTATAAAATCTACACTACAGCAAAAGTCTGACATTTTCAGAAAGACATTTATTTGCTAACCAATAGATGATGAAGTTGACACGACTCTAATATCTGTACATTAAATACAAAGCCGTTAGCGTAGAATGTAAGTTTTTCCAAGCTGATTTCTGTGTTTTTGTGTTTGCTGCAGGTGGATGAAAGAGAGCGACAAAAAAAGGAAACTGGAAATGCATTTTTACACAGAATGACGGATGGATTTTATCAATTAAGCTGCATCTCCACCACTGGAACGTGTGAAAGAACTTCACATTGGCTTTTCATTTGCTGGGTTTAAATTAAAGCTGGGTAGGCAGTATTCTTCTGGCATTACTGGGCAAAAAATCCATAATAACCTTTCAGTATAATGTAGTTGAAGTGGTCTAAAAGGAAATGAGACTTCCGCACATCCTGTTAGCTCCATTTTCAGGCTTTAAAAAATAGTTTGTGACGGGAGATTTTAGCCAATCACAGGTCTGTTTATCTAGATAACAGAAAGTCTGTCCATATGGAGGAAAGTAGAACAAAAAGGAGAGAAAGAGAAGGGCTGGATTTTCTATTTTTTCTTTTTCTAGATTTCTACTTGCGCGTTCATTATTTTAACTCACAAAAACTACCCCAGCGAGAGGCTATTCCAGCTAATAAAAAAAAATGACAAAGCTGGTTCTGAGTGAGCTAAACAGATTTTCAAACATGAGATTGGGGTTTAAAAATTGACTTATTTTGCAGGTTTAAAGTGCATGAATCCATATTTGTAAGGTGGGAGGAGATGTTAGCTTTGCCTGAGCCAACCTGGTAAAACTACCAACTGTTTGCTAATTAACATGTTATATCTTGTGATGTTAACTGGTGATAAAAGCTGGTTGGCAGGAAAACTACTCCTTTAAGGCACAATGAGGATATTCTACCAAGAGACAGCAGCTCATCGTCGAGGAGAGACAGCGCCGTGGAGGTCTTGTCGAGGGGAGGATGACTCGGGCTGCTGCTCTGACTGCCATGCGAGCCAGCGAGTCTTTTGGGCGGAGGAGGCAGGACGGGGATGGGCGACGGCGTGAGGTTGGCGGAGACAGGAAGTGAGGGAAGAGGAGGAACGGCGGCAGGTTGAGGAGGACTCGGAGTGTCGAGGCCGGCCAGGTCGATCAGTGTGTCTGTGGTATCTGTGGAGGGATTACACAACATCAGAACATCTGGAGCATAAATGCACACTACAGTCCAAAAGTTTGTATGCGAGACAAATTTATACAAAAAAGATCGTAGTTTCAGTGGTGTACTTGGCAACAAAAAAACATTATTATACACTGCCCGTCTAAAAAAGTCGCATGTTCTAATATTTCATTGGACCACCTTTAGCTCTAAGAACGGCGCACATTCGCTGTGGCATCTTTTCGATAAGCTTCTGCAATGTCACAGCATTTATTTCTGTCCAGAGATGCATTCATTTTCTACCAAGGTCTTATACTGATGATGGGAGAGTCGGACAGCTAAGCAAGGTCTTCTCTAGAACATCCCAAAGATTCTCAGTGGGGCTGAGGTCTGGACTCTGTGGAGGTCAATCCATCTCATGCTCCCTGTTCCACTCACTCTCAATGTGAGCCCCATGAATCCTGACATCGTCATCTTGGAACATGAAGAAAACCTCCACTGATGTAAAGACCTGGTCATTCAGTATCTTCAGGTATCAGCTGACCTCATTCTTTGGGAACATAACGTTGCTGAACCTGACCAACCCCAGATCATAACTCTAACCCCCACAGGCTGGTAGACACTAGACATGATGAGTTCATCACTTCATCTGCCTCTCTTCTTACCCTAATGCCCCCATCACTCTGGAACAGGGTAAATCTGGACTCATCAGACCATGACCTTCTTCCATTGCTCCAGAGTCCAATCTTTATGCTCCAGAGCCATCTGAATCCTTTTTTTTTTCTGATTAGCCTCACTGATCTGTGGTTTTCTTAGAGCTACAGCTGTTTAGTCCCAATCCTTTGAGTTCCCTTCATGTGGAAATGTTCTTCCTTTCACTATTAAACATACACACGTGGACAAAATTGTTGGTACCCCTCAGTTAAAGAAGGAAAAACCCACAATTCTCACTGAAATCACTTGAAACTCACAAAAGTAACGATAAATAAAAATTTATTGAAAATTAAATAATCAAAATCAGCCATCACTTTTGAATTGTTGATTAACATAATTATTTAAAAAAAACAAACTAATGAAATAGGGCTGGACAAAAATGATGGTACCCATAACTTAATATTTTGTTGCACAACCGTTTGAGGCAATCACTGCAATTAAACGATTTCTGTATTTGTCAATGAGCGTTCTGCAGCTGTCAACAGGTATTTTGGCCCACTCCTCATGAGCAAACAGCTCCAGTTGTCTCAGGTTTGATGGGTGTCTTCTCCAAATGGCATGTTTCAGCTCCTTCCACATATGTTCAATGGGATTCAGATCTGGGCTCATAGAAGGCCACTTTAGAATAGTCCAACGCTTTTCTCTCAGCCATTCTTGGGTGTTTTTGGCTGTGTGTTTTGGATCGTTGTCCTGTTGGAAGACCCATGACCTGCGACTGAGACCAAGCTTTCTGACACTAGGCAGCACATTTCTCTCCAGAATGCCTTGATAGTCTTCAGATTTCATCGTACCTTGCACACTTTCAAGACACCCTGTGCCAGATGCAGCAAAGCAGCCCCAAAACATTACTGAGCCTCCTCCATGTTTCACCGTAGGGACAGTGTTCTTTTCTTCGTATGCTTGGTTTTTGAGTCTATGAACATAGAGTTGATGTGCCTTACCAAAAAGCTCCAGTTTGGTCTCATCTGTCCAAAGGACATTCTCCCAGAAGCTTTGTGGCTTGTCAACATGCATTTTTGCAAATTCCAGTCTGGCTTTTTTATGAGTTTTTTTCAGCAGTGGTGTCCTCCTTGGTCGTCTCCCATGAAGTCCACTTTGGCTCAAACAACGACGAATGGTGCGATCTGACACTGATGTACCTTGGCCTTGGAGTTCACCTTTAATTTCTTTGGAGGTTGCTCTGGGCTCTTTGGATACAATTCCAACGATCCGTCTCTTCAATTTGTCATCAATTTTCCTCTTGCGGCCACGTCCAGGGAGGTTGGCTACTGTTCCGTGGGTCTTGAACTTCTGAATAATATGAGCCACTGTTGTCACAGGAACTTCAAGCTGTTTAGAGATGGTCTTATAGCCTTTACCTTTAAGATGTTTGTCTATCATTTTTTTTCGGATGTCCTGGCACAATTCTCTCCTTCGCTTTCTGTTGTCCATGTTCAGTGTGGTACACACCTTTTCACCAAACAGCAGGGTGACTACTTGTCTCCCTTTAAATAGGCAGACTGACTGATTATGAGTTTGGAAACACCTGTGATGTCAATTAAATGACACACCTGAGTTAATCATGTCACTCTGGTCAAATAGTTTTCAATCTTTTATAGAGGTACCATCATTTTTGTCCAGGCCTGTTTCATTAGTTTGTTTTTTTTAATAATTATGTTAATCAACAATTCAAAAGTAATGGCTGTTTTTGATTATTTAATTTTCAATAAATTTTTATTTATTGTTACTTTTGTGAGTTTCAAGTGATTTCAGTGAGAATTGTGGGTTTTTCCTTCTTTAACTGAGGGGTACCAACAATTTTGTCCACGTGTGTAGCTGTGAGTTCGACTGTTGATTTCCTACCATCATCTAAGAGTTTGTTCCAACCACAGATGATGGTTCTCCGCTATCCTTCAGGTTTTAATGATGCATTAGATGGTTCTTAAACTGATTTTAGTAGTTTCAGAAATCTCTTTAGCTGTTTTCTTTGCTTGATGCAGGTCAATAATTTGACCCTTCTGAGACAGATTAACTTCCTTTCCATGACCACAGGATATGTCTAAGAAACAAGAAGCTCCTCACTGCATCAGCTAGGGTTAAAGAAGTTGTTGCAGCTGAAACGCATTCATCACTGCAGTAATTATCCAATGGAAGGCTCTTACCTGTTTGCTTAGTTAAATCCAGGTGGAGACTTGTTTTTTTTTGTCAGCCAGTGTATAAAGAGTCACTCATCAGAAAACATTTTTGCTATAATTATCAGGCATTTGAGTTTTTCTTGCTTAGACTTTGCTTTCTTCAGAGGAACCTCCTCTGGCTTTAACAACAGGATGGCATGTATGAGGCATTCGTTCCACAGGTTTTTTGAAGATAAGTGCCAGGAATAGTTCAAATTTGCTCTCATCGATCCAAAGAACTTGTTTCTCGTCATCATAGGTCCATTTTTTGTGCACTTTTGTCCACTCATATCTCTGTTTCTTGTTCTCTGGACAAAGTAGTGTTTGTTTTTGTAGACACACAACCCTTCAGACCAGCCTTTATCAGAGATCTGGGTTTGACCTCGTTGTGCTGATTTCCACCCTTATTTGTGGTGCTGTTAACTGCCAATCTCTCCTACTGGTGACAATAATATGTTTATCCTCTGCTTCTGTAGTGACCCTCTTTCTTCCAGACCTTTTTCTGTCATCATAACTTCCACTTGTTGAGCTTTTTTCAGCAATTATCTGGTAACTTCAGTGTATACCTAAAGGTAAACTGAGGAAAATGGTGCATATCAATGAAAGTAAAGTCTGATCCTGCAGTGAATACATCCCAGAGTCCATAGAATTCATGCTGGTTTTTATGTTTATATGAACAGAAACTTAAAGGTGCTTCCTTATGTTTGATCTATCCCGGCTTTGTTTCCAAACTTTTCGATTGTAATGTCTATGTTTTTAATGTAAACATGTAAAAATATAACCAGATCCTGTCTCTCACCGCTCTCACTGTGTCCACCTGTAGTTTGAGGGTCTTCGCTGTCGCCGTTGATCGGCTGCCCTTCCACAATCTTCTTATAGGAGTTGATGACCCTGGAGAGGTCGTCGCTGGCCTGCAGGATGTCGCCTGAGGAGGTCAACGGACACAGAGGGTTACAGATTCTACACAGTACCGTTAAAAATAACAGAAGAGGAGACAAACAAATGCAGCAAACCTAGACTGGTGTCATTGTCTTCGGTCTCAGTGGCCATTTTGAAAGCGGCACGCCTCAGCTTGTCACAGCGTTCATAGAGCTCCTGAAACACAGGAGGAGCTGTGCAGTTTAAGCAAAGATCTGACCAGTTAGATACACTTAAATATCACAATACAAAGATCAGATCCAGTAATTAAGCAGTATAAAACTATAAAGCAGAGGGAGCGTGTGTTTCATTTCATTTCTTTATTTATCTGGACCGGACAGTGCATATTAATGAACAAACGAACAATCTCATAAGTTTGCACCAGGCTGCAGTAAGTGAGCTGGATTTAGTACCAGGCAAGGCAAAAAACATATTGTTATTTATAGGCTATTGTGTTGTGATTTTACTGGTCCAGCTCATTTGAGATCAAATTGGGCTGAATGTGGTCCTGAACTAAGACGAGTTTGATACTCCTGCTCTAAGGAGACAAACCATAACAGCAAACTGCCCTCCAGAACATAAAAAAGACACCAGATATCCTCACTGGAGGATTCGATGATTCATTTTCCTTTATTGTGTCACCCATCTGACATATTTCTGTGCACGATTTGCCCCTGTGTGGCTACTGCACCTTTGTTAGAGCCTTTTATTTCATGGACTGGTCCTTTATGGTGGCTAGATGGAGGGCCGCTACTGAGTAAAAGACTTGTGACTTGGAGTTTGTCTGCATTTGATGGATTTGGAAAACACCAAAGATTCACTGCTCTGTTCTGTAGAATAAGCTGGCTGTGCAGGACTAGATTTGCAGTGAATTCTGGCTCTGTGAAACCTACCCTAAAGGGCTATATTAGTAAAGTGTTTTCTAATACAGAGCCTGTCATAAAGAGCTTATAGTTAAAGTGCCTGATTTTTGTTAGTCAGCCATGCCTTATACTGTCTCTTAAAACTGACAGAGCTGGAGCGTTCTCTGATAGCTGTACGTAAAGTATTCCAGTTTGTGCAACCTTTAATAGATAATCTGTGCAAAGGAGGACTTTCTAAATCTTACTTCACAGTCTCCCCTGGTGGCTGACCTTGCACTACTAATACCATTTCTATTTTTGATAAAATCCCCGGTGGGGGCGGTGGGGCCATCTCATTCATGGACTTATATATTAAGCAAGCACTTCAAAATGATTTCAAATTCTTAAGGCTGAGGAATTGATATTTCTTTAGGATTGTACAATGATGGAATGACTGTGGCTTTTTGTCAAACACCTTGATGACTTTTTCAGAATAACAGACTCTGTTTGTCTTAAGGTCAGTTAATGTGTTGCTCCTTTTCTTTGCTCTGAGAGTCAATTATTCCACTTCTGTCATTGCAGATTTAATAAGTTTATCATGTCATATGTGAGGGCTACACAGTGGATCAGTGGTTAGGACTGTCGCCTTGCAGCTAGAAGATCCCTGGTTTGGGTCCTGGTCTTGGCTTAGGATCTTTCTGCATTGAGTTTGCATGTTCTCTTTGGTATTCCATCTTCCTCCCACAGTCCAAAAACATGCTGAGGTTAATTGGTGATTCTAAATTGTCCGTAGCTGTGACTGTTTGTCTCTATGTGTAGCCCTGTGATGGACGGTTACCTGTCCAGGTGAACCTTTACCCTCAGTCAGCTGGGATAGACTCCAGCCCCCCTATTGAGGACTGCGCGGTGTGTAGATAACAGATGGATGGATGTCGTACCTTAATGATCTCCTTATCTGAGTCAGTTGAACTGTCTTTATTGTAGTGGGTCAGCATCTCAGTCAGCAGCTTGACGTTGATGTTCACCTCCTCCAGCGTGTGGATTCGCTTCGTGACCTTCTGCACCCGAGCATCATCCTGTCAAAAACAGCAAAACATATGAAAATTCATGAGAGAAATAAAGCCAGAGCAGCTTGAAGGTAACCTTAAAATTATTAGCATTTCTGTATCTAAAGAGCTGTTCACCTCTTTCACCATGTTTTTGATTAATCTGTTGGCTTCCTGTAGATCTTCAGGGTTTTTACTGCGGAGAAGTTCAGCGAGAAGCTGCACAGACACACGTGGAAAACATCAGTCTGCTTGTTGTATGATAGAAAAGCAGAAATATGAGTGATTTAAACAGCAGCTATGGGTCCTTTGCTTGAGTTACTTCACAAAACTACTGTTGTTTTCCTTCACACCTTCCCCATGTCCTCGTTGTCAAACACCGGGTGTTTGGGTCGAGTCGGAGGAGAAGGGATCAGCGTTCTGTCCAGCGGTAGCTCCGGGTCATTTGTCACGAGGCCTGGAGATGAGAGCGATTAAAGAGCTTCATATTTAAACATGCATTCTGCTAATCTGGTTGGTCCACACGCTCTCTGCACACCTTGTCTCCTCAGCGTCTGGTAGGCTTCACCGATCTTAGTCTCACTGGGAAAAGCAACCGTCCAGCTGTACAGCATTTCTACGATCTTCACCTTCACCTTCTCAGGCGCTGTTTCACCCAAGTACTGGAAATACAAAGTCATTATGAAGGAGCTGGGCAGTCGTTCACATTTTATCAGCATGAGGTCTACCTGAAGGCAGCTCACCTTTGGGGAAACAACTTTAATCAGCTCATTCAAAAATCGATATTTTCCGACTTCATTGTGGAACCTTCTCCCGCAGTTCTTCATACAAGCTTCTAGCACCTGAACAGAAAACGTTAATGAGGATGTTTGCTTCGCTCGTTCAGAGAAATGTGTGACAATTACAGCGTTGCTTCTCACTGTCAGAGCCTGAAGCGCCTCCCATTCTTGTGGCGAGTGGATTTTGTGCACGAGTAGAGTTACAGCGATCTGAGGACTGCAAGAAGAAAGAGTTCAAATGAAAACCTGAAAGTAAGGCTGAACAATGTTTTTGTTTATTAAGTGTGCTGCATTAGACGTACCCCTCCAGCTCCTTGTTGATCTGATCACAGAAGCCGATGATGTACTCCCAGTCCTCTTGTCTGTTTGTTGGATGGGTGGCTTTATCTAGTAGAGAGGGACACATCATATTAACACAAACATAAAAATCATGAAGGCATCAACACATTAATGCAACAAGAAAAGCACTCAGAGCGCAGAACTCCACCATGGCTGCTCAGTCGTATGAGTTCTGATGGATAAGTGTCGATAAGTCTGCAGTGGTGGATTTGGACTTTTTTGTTTCTTCTTTGTGTTGTTTCGTGTCATTTGTCTCATTTTTTGTCTTGTTTTTGCAATATTTTGTCTTGTTTTTGTTGCTTTTTTGTCTGATATTTGTCGTTTTGATCATAAAGTGAAATACTATATTGTTCATTGTTCTTTTTGTCATTTTGTGTTTTGCTTTGTTTGTTGTTTGTATTTTTTCTCTCGCTTGTGTTGTTTGTCTCCATTTTTGTAATTTGTTTTCTCACTTTTGTCATTTTTGGTCTCATTTGTGTAATTTATTGTTTCGTTTTGTGCCGTTTCTCATTTTTTGTCATTTTGCATCTCATTTTCGTAATGTTTTGTCTTGTTTTTTGTCTGACTTTTGTCATTTTGATCATTCAGTTCCAGATACCTGTGACTACACGTTGTGTGTTTTTGTAGGTAAACTGTGATCTGGAAGTTGTAATGTGTAAATGATGAACTGAGGCTGAATGTTGTTGAAACTGAATTTACTTTTCTAAAGAAATTTCAAGTTGTTCATGATGTTTTGTAAAAAGATAATCCCTTAAATGTGAACATTTTCAGAAAGTACTTTGTTGCACTAAAACAAAGGAAATATTAGGAGTTGTGTTTATTTATAGGTTATTATGCTGTTATTTCACTGGTCCGGATCACTTTAGATGAAATTGGGCTGAATGTGGTCCTGAACTAAGATGAGTTTGACCCCATAACAGTAAAAACGCCCCCCACTGCATAAAAAAAACACCAGATCTCCTTACTGTAGGAGTCAATGACTGATTTTCCTTTAATTTGTCACCCATCTGACGTGTCTGTGCATGATTTACATCTGTGTGGCTACTGCACCTTTGTTGGTGCTTTTTACTTCATCAGCTGGCCCTTTATGGTGGCTAGATGGAGGCCGCTACTGAGTTAAACACTTGTGACTTGGAGTTTGTCTGCATTTGAAGGATTTGGAAAACGCCAGGCAAAGATTCACAGGTCTGTTCTGCAGAACAAGCCGACTATGCAAGACTAGATATGCAGTGAACCTTCCATCCTAAACACTGACTGCAAAATGCCAACAGAACCCATCACTAGGGATGTATTATCGACCCGATATTGGCATAAAAATGTAACATCAGTCAAAATCGTTATTGTTTTTTTTTTTTTGCCTAACATTAAAACCGATAAAATAATGCCTGGACTTTGCCAGCATTTACCGGATTCAAAGAGAGAGGGAGAGTGTTAACTGCTGTTTGAGACAATTTAAAACAATGGAATAAATATGGCATTTTTTCATAACTTCAGTTGAAGTAGTTATCTTGTTTTGCACAGACAATATTTACATTTGGAAAGTCTTGTTGCATTTGAGAATTCATCCAGTGTGGCATCACAATAAAATGAGGCATGAAGTGTTAATTCTACGACAGGAGATATGTGATGCTACCTAAAATTAGTTTAATAGCCCACAGAGATTGGGGACATCCCTACCCATCGCCTTTAATTTGTTAGATTAAATGTATACAGAAGCATAAAATGTAGTGGATTATAACAGTACTCAAAGTAAATGCATTTATTTATTTTGTGAACATCCATCTCTTTGTAAGTCTATGACAATACAGTAACTGTTATCATCCTTCCTCTTTCTAATAACGGGTGCATTGTTCTCTGTTTACAGAGCTGCTCATTCCTCATGTACATGGATCTGTTTCTGCCCTGAAAGCTGCCCTGAGGGGAAACTATGTGACCAATCTGTGCACACTGAGCTGTCAGCAGAAGCTGTTTATTGCAGCTCTCCACCCATTCTGCTAATGATGCTGCTGCTGTCTGGATCGCTGTTAACCGTCAAACAGCTTTAAAGCGCGGTGACACCTTCTGCTCAGACCTTTTATCCGCCCCGTCACCCAGAGCCACGCGTCTAGCTTATTATGTTCACTATTTAAGTCATAAAAACGGGTTTAATCACTCACTGAGCCAGGATTCAAGCGACTCCCCTTCCTGGTACGCCATAGCACTACAAACATCGCGTGATGTCACTGCCTGTGTACGAGAGTACAAAAATATTAGTCGGAATATTTTTTTTCACAAATCACACACATTATCTAATATTTTAAAATCATTATATATTGAGTTATTGGTGGCTCTAAAATCCGTCTAATGATTTTGAATCCAGATTTATTTTATTTTTCTCTCAGGCAGGTGCAGGACATCCTAACCCAGGGTCCTTACTGACACTCACATTTTCAAGATGGCGGCCTCCCTGTCAGGCTTATTAAAACCTTGGATACCGAGGTAAATGTGGACTTTATAAACACACATACATTAGCAGACGGTGTTAACTATATAATATTACCGGAATTATGTAATATTTTATTTCTGTGCATCACGAAAACATTAATTTAACCTTCGTCGCTGTAAAGTTAACTAGCTAGCTTCGGTGTTGGAGGTGACGAAGCTGCAGCAGGTATCATCTCTAGGAATGTTTTCATTACATTTTTGTCTCCATTGTCTTTTTTTTTTTTTTTTAAGTCAAACGATTCATAATTTGCACCCTAAATTGTTAGAACTAATATAAGAATAATAACCAAGTGTCAAAAACATAAATTTACAGTTGCATAAAACTGAGAAACAGGCAGCAAGTCTTCACAGTTGTAACTAAAACCAAAAAACGTTCAAAAACGTGTTTGCTTTTTAAAAAAAACAACAGATGTTATAGCAATTAATAATCTGTTTTATACATTTAACATATTATTAATTGCTGAAACATCTGTTGAATTCAAAAATGTTGGAAATATTATGTTAAAGATTCAGTTAACCATCAGAAAGATAAATCATATCAGTTATTGCTTCAAGTAACCATTACTTTACAGTTTTGTTCTCAGTTAATGAATTATTAACAATACTACTGATCTTCATTTATGTAACAATTTTAAAAACCAAAGTGCTTCAACAGAGCCAAATAAGGCAACATAACAAGATAAAACCAGACAGAAATGCAAAATGTCAGTAGTAGTCAACTCAAACTATTGTTATTCATAAAGCAAGTTTAAAACAAAGTGCTTTCCAGTACAGAAAGAAGATGAGTAATAAACACTTAACAAGTTTGAATACTACAGCTCAGATTCTATTGTATTATTTATTATTAATACTGAATAAGTTCAACATTATGGTTAAGAATGTACAAGGTTGTATAATTTACTGGATTAAATTAAAGTTTGTGATTTGGTTCCTACAATATTATTCATAATGTAAATTTATGGTTCTGTCTGAAGACAGCTTACAACCCGAGAAACTGAATATTTCCATTAAAACAAACAAAACCTGCAACATTTACAAATAACTAAAGCTCTCTAACTGATGATCACTGCTGATTTATTTATATTTTTGCTCGTTAATCAGTTAATTGTTACAACTCTGAGTTTAAAAGTGATCTTCTCAAACAATCAATCAGTCAAACTTCATCTGGATATCACCTTTCATACAGCTTAGTGCGGTGCTTCACCAGATAGGGCAGAGTAAGTTTTAAGATTAAAAATAAGAAATAAAGGTTAAAAACACTAAACATTAAAATAGAACAACTACATGCTAGCTTTGTGACTCTCTGCTCTCCTTTGTTTGCAGAGTGTTCCTGGTGAGATGGAGCCGATACAACCCGTACTACCTGGAGCCAGAGGTCAGGAAGGAGGTCTACAGCCAGCCAGATTCAGAGCTGAGTGTTGAGGAGAAAGAGCAGCGAGACCTCAAAATGATCCGACCCATAAAGGCAGCGACCAGCGGAGTCACCAGCTCTGTCTTCAGCGACCCAGTCCTCAGGTAGAACCAACGCCCCAGCATGCATGTAGGAGCTGTTCAGTCAGAGCTGTTCATGTGAGGTGATCATTTTTTGTCTGTGCTTTTCAGTAAATTCATCAACATGATGATGGAACATGGAAACAAGGTTTTAGCCAGAGAGATCATGACAGAGGTAAAAACGAAAAACAAATCAGATCTAAAAAAGAAAAAAAAGACACTGTTCTGTGCTAATCTGCATCGGGTCTCTTTTCTTAGACCCTGGAGAACATAAAGAGGAAGCAGGTGGAGAAGTACCACAAAGCTCCAGAGGGGCAGAAAGAAGAGGTTGAGTGTAACCCCTACACCATCTTTCATCAGGCTCTGAAGAACTGTCAGCCTGTTGTCGGTCTGGCCAGCATCCGTAAAGGTGGAAGGAATTACCAGGTCAGTGAGGAGGCAAAGCAGCGCTGTTCTCACAGAGTACAGGAAAGACAGACAGTTCTACTTTATGTGAAACTGCTCTTTAACGGCTCTAATGATTACTCTGCCAAGGAACACAGCAGAGTTATGTGACGATCAGCGTACATCTGTCTGTCTGTCTGTCTGTCTGTTAGCAGCATTACTCAAAAACAGATCAACAGATTTGGATGAAATTTTCAGGGAAGGTCAGAAATGACACGAGGACCAAGTGATTAGATTTTGGCAGTGATGCAGCTTATAGTCTGGATCCATGGATTTATTTAAGATTTCTGTGTCATTGCGAGATAGCGGCACAGCGTCACTGTAACCATGTACTTGACTATAGTCACTTTGGACGAAGAGTCATTTTGCTGAGTTTTTAAAATCATTTACGACACATCTCTTGTCATTTTGGGCAAGTTTAAAATAATGTCAGCTCAATTCTGAACAATTTTTGGAATCAATTTTGGACATCTTTGAGTCATTTTGGAAAATTCTAAAGTAATTTCACAATTTTTACATCTTTTAGGACATTTTTCAAGTTATTTTGGACATTTTAGCCATATTGAGCATTTTTGAGTGATTTTGGACACATTGTGAGTTATTTTGAACAATCTTCAGTCACGCTGGACAAGTTTGAATTCATTTGGGACACCTTTTTAGAATTTAGGACATGTTTCAAGTTATTTTGGATATTCTTTAGTCATTTTAGACATGTTATTGAGTTCAGGTGAACACTACATCAGCTGCCGGATGATGATCACATGATTGTGATCCGACTACAAATCCACTGCTGTGGACTTATCAGGACTTATCCATCAGAAATGATCCAAGGAACAACTGATTAAATTGGGGGGTGTTTCTGAGTCCCATCAATTCCCGCCACCCGCTACATATTTAGGTCATGTGATTCTGTATCTGTACATAACGTACACATGCAGAACACACACCTGTGCTCAGCGCAAGGTCATTTTGTTTGTGGGCACATCTGTATTAAATGGACACATTCTATGTTGCTGTGATTTCTGAAATTAGTTTTCCAGATTTCAGCTGTTGGAAATGATACAGCGACTGAGCAGGACTGAGTACTGTGCTGTCTGAGTGCTTCTCTAGTTTTATAATGGGATGCATTTGTTGTCTTTGAGGTTTGGTTTTCAGAAACATTTGCTGATCTCGTGCCTACTCAGCACAAACATGACTGATTGTATTCTGTTTTGTCTCGTGCAGGTGCCCATCCCGCTTTCAGACAAGCGGCGCCGCTTCCTAGCTATGAAGTGGTTGATCACGGAGTGCAGGGACAACAAACACAGACGCACACACATGTACGAAAAACTCTCCCAGGAAGTGATGCTTGCTTTCGTCCAGGAGGGCAACATCATCAGGAAGAAGAACGAGCTGCACAAGATGGCTGAGTCCAACAGAGCGTACGCCCACTACCGCTGGTGGTAGGAGGAACCCTCTCAGGACTAGACAGACAGAGCTGCTCAAAGTGCGACTGTAAATAGTGAACAACATAAAAACCTTTGGGTGTAAGGACAATGTGTAAGAAGTGCTGTGGGAGAGCTCAAACATGCATGCAGGAGAACAGCTTATGGTGACTTTTTGTACTGAGAACATTGCGTCATGTATCATAAATGACCGTGCTTATAAATTGTATTTATAATGAATACACAATAAACTGAAGTAAGAAAACAACTCCAAAGATTTATTAGAACAAATAACTTTGCATTTAATATACAACCCAACCATAAAAAAAAATGGAACCGAGTGAAGGAAAAGTGCTGCACACAGATCCGTTATATTGCAGTCAGATCTGTCGGCTGTCATCAAGGAACTGGAAATTCTACAACATTCAAACCTGCTTCTTCCTAATTGCACTACATCCTTATTTAACATTTTACAATCTGTTTATTACACAAACCTGTTTTTCCTCAATGTGTTTAATTTGGCCTGAAAGTGGTGACAAACACCGAAGCTGCATCTATAAATCTTCCAACACCGAAGCAGAAAAAGGGGATTTGGGGAACTTTTAATTCAACTTAACTGCATGTTCAACATTAAGAATATCTTCACTTGTTGGACTACCTTTAATTATGCATTTAGCTTGACTCATTTACATTCTGCAGGTAAAAGTTGTTAAGGTTATGACATTAAAAAGAGCTTCTGTTCAGTGGCACAGCTTTGGTTGAAGACCTTGAAGCCGTCACTGAGTGGGTTCAGCTACATCGTGTTGCTCGCGCTGATGGAACCTGGATTTATGTGAAAAACACTTTTCTACCAGCTTCATACTCAGAACTGACCTGCAAATATATAAACGGGGGAAAATGTGTTCTCTAGCACCTCGAGTACAAATGAACAGTTCAGACTCTGAGTCGTCTGATTTGTTGGCACAACTTCTTAAAACATAAATTGTGAATCCAGAAATGTATGAAAGATCTGACTGATGCATCTGTAGAAAAACGGTTCAAATGTTAAGCGTAACCAGTCTTTTGGTCTTTTATTTCTAAGTTGTAACAAAATTTCTAAAAAAGGAAGAAAATAGAAAGGAAAATCCCTGATTTAAGACAGTACTTCTTAGGACTAAACAGGAACTGGAAAAAGTAGGCAGAACTGCAATGCAAACCTTCAGTCAAATTTGAATTCTGTGCTAAACTATCTAAATTATTAAAATACTTTCCCATTAATCTAAATGTAACAATAACAAAAAATAAAGCAAAGACCAAATCAGCCTGCATTTGGCTGGAATGTCTCCACCAACGCCTTTGGATCTGGTAAACTTAAGTTGAAATGTTCTCTGAAAACAGGAATGCTAGAAAGATTAGAAACAAAATAAACACCTTCAGCTGCTCCAGCTGGCTTCAAACGTGAAACAAAGTGTACCTGAATGTGGCTAAACCTCGTTGAGTGAACTCGTGACCTATTGCACATTCCACATCCAGGACACCATGTCTCAGTAATATTATCAAACGCAGGAACAATCCAGCAAAATCAAACCCTTTTTACACGTGATGACCTGTCATCTTCTCCACTGATTACCTGGAAGATGCCGCTGCCTGTCTGCTGGTTTTATAATCAGGTGTGACTCATGTTGTGTCCAAGGTGCTTGAAGGTTGTGATGATCAGCTCCTGGCCGCCGTCCTAGTCGCTGATTTCGCTGTAGTAGTACTTGTGGGCAGTGCTGCTGAGCATCCAGCCTCCGGCCCTGAACTCCAGGATCTCCAGCAGCAGCAGACGGGCCATGGAGGAGAGGCCCTCCTGGAGCAGGAAGCCGTCCCGCAGCAGGAAGAACAGTTCATCCATGCGCTGGCTGTTCACCTTCTCCAGCTGCTCTCCGATGCGATGCAGCTGCAGCACCAGGCAGTCGACCTGCAGAGGGAGGTGGAGGAGAGACGACGCTTCATTCAAAGCTTTCTATATCAAAATGAGACAATGATTGAAACTGAAACAAAAATATCCTTTTAGTATCACGTGCAGCTCTGAAACCAAGTAGATACATGACTGAGTTCATAGAGGGCCTTCATGTGAGCAGCTGAGTGGATTTCCTCACATCTCAGGATTCACACCACGACAAACCAAATCGTTTCGGCTTCTTTTGCTTTTAATGCAATAAATTGTAGTGTACGCTTTGCTGCCTTGTACTGAAAAACAGATATTCCATCTTTTTACCCTCTAACAGGTTCTGATGAAAGATAAAACAAGAAAAACACTCAGAGCGCAGTACTCCACCAATGATGCTCAGTCGTATCATTGCCGATGAATGAAATCTTGAAAAATCCGTGGCAGAAATTAATGTGTCCATTTAATACAGATGAACCCACAAACACAGTGACTGCTGAGCACAGATGTGTGTTCTGCATGTGTACGCTATGTACGGATACCGAATCACGTGACCTAAATATGTAGCGGGAATTGATGGGACTCAGAAACACGCCCACAGTTTAATCAGTTGTTCCTTGAATCATTTCCAACAGATAAGTCCTGATAAGTCCTCAGTGGTGGATTTGTAGTAGGATCACAATCAGCTGATGTAGTGTTCACTTGAACTCAAAAATACTCAAAAACATGTCTAAAATGACTAAAGAATGTCCAGAATAACTTGAAACGTGTCCCACATGATTTGAAACTTTTATCTACAGCTGGGAGTCACCGATTGAAATTACGCTGCGAAAACATGATGGTGATGAAGATTCTTGATTCTTGATATCCAGTGTCCTTGGTATTTATGAGGAGTCAGAATAGTACAAGGTGGGATCAGAAAGTTCTGCTGTCACACTTCAAACACTCTGAATATGTAAGAGAGACAGACCCGCAGTGATGAACACTGAATGAGAACATTCTGATCATACCTGCTACAGTACGGACCTCAGACATATAATACATAGATAAATAGAACTAATGTCCTCACATGAATAACAGACCGATGTCAGTGATACAACAAGAGCAACTCTGATAAAGAACACAGCACACGTGAAGAACAGAGCCACAGTCATTTTAGCCAGACACATGAACATGAGAATTAAAACAACCAGATGGTCTTCCTCACCTCCTCCTCGTTCTTCAGAGCGTCCGGTTGGGCCAGCCTCATCAGACAGTCGTACACAGGATGGACCAGAGCCACCATCGGCATGTTGTTCACCTGAGGACACAGAGCAGAGGATGCCTGTTATCAGAGGGAAAACCTGCGACGTTCTCATCACATCTCAAAGATCAGACAGGGGGCAGTCCATCCCTGCTGTCACACAGCTGTTGTAAAGGCAGAGCACAGTTTGTGGCAGGATGCTACAGATGTATATTTTACCAATACAGTCTGCAGCAGGGGTTACCTTCCAGACCCCCTTACAACAGACAAAAATACACCAAGTAGTGACTGTATTTATTTTATTATTTACACATATTTTAAGGATATATAAACCCTCCCCACACACCACACAACACTGCAGAGCAACACAGGGCACAGCGATCAGACGTCTGTGTTACATGGAGGCCAGAAGATGAATGCTGCTGCACAGGGGAGACAGAGGAGGCTGATGCTACGGTCGCTGAGCCAATCAGAGCCCAGCACTGTACACTAGGAGTTCTATTTTGATTAAATCAAGGTTTCTGCCAGTCAAATTCAATGCTTTTTAATGCTATACTGTAAACATATTAATGCCACGACCGTGAACTCAACAAATTACATGGGTTTGTTTTTTGTTAAAGACGATTTAAATACGAAAACTGTCCTTACATTCCACTGTTTCTGAATCCAGAAACCACCCCTGACCACCCACAGGCTGCACTCATTCTCTGAATTCCACGTTTTCAAGCCATTTCTGCTGAACTTTCATTTCCTCATTTCCCAGCTCTCCTCCTCCTGGTCCAGTCTGTCGGCCACTTTAAAAACGAGCACTTTTTGGCAGTTACACCCGACCAGCTGGAACTATTATGGCAGTGCTTCGACATGTTTACGCAGAGGCACATGTCTGACAAATCGCACTCTATAATTCTATATTATTATGATCAAATATTTTTCTTGAAAACTGCAGAAAGAATTTTAATGGCACTGAGAATCAAATGTAATGACTTTTAATGCCATTTAAGGCCTTCATTTTCGCAAAATCCACTGAATGACTATTAATTCTTTTTAATGCCCTGCAGAAACCCTGTAAATATTCTTTTAATATGGCTTAATCATTATTTTTTCATACTGTTTTAATTTTTGAGGCTAGAAAATGCTTATCTTACCGCAAAAATAATCAAAATAATGTAGCGATCACAAAGCTGGTCGCTCTGACTGAACCGTGGTGCTGCAGTGCATCATGGGAGTTCAGGGTGTTGGGGGTTTAAATGTCATTAATGTGCTTTATGCTAGTGTTCCAGTGTTATTAGTGTTGGTGTTTTAGTCAGCCTAGTTAGTTTGATTCAGTGTTCTGTTGTCAGGACCCTGTGAAGCGTCTTTCATCACTTCCTGTCACATTTTCTACGCCGTCCTTCTCTGTGAGTCAAAAAAAGCATCTGCCAGTTGCATAGTGTGTAAAAGGCAGATATTATTTCTCCAGCGTCATTCTTCAACGCAGCTCAACACAATAATAAATACAGAAAATTACAGACATAACGGAAATTTCTTCATTTTAGCAAAAAATCTGCGACACAGTGAGTGACCGCGAAAAATGAACCGTGATATGGTGAGGGACCACCGTAATTAAGTGACTGATACAAAACATAAGCGTGTGTTCTGTGTTGATTTTACAGTTTTAATAGTAGATAAATTATATGAGGTGCACATTTGTCACAGAGATACTCGAACACAGTGCTTCTCTGTCCCAGCTTCTCTCAAACGTAGCTGCGGTGTTAAACAATAAGCAGGAAGTACAGCTGATCTATAATACTGTGGGTGTGTATTATTCAGGAATATGGTGTCAGATTGAATTTTAAAAGGCTCAGATGGATCGAGGGCAAAAAACTTGATCAGGACATCACTGGTTAAAAACAGCTTTGATCAAGATAACTGTGTGACTCCGGTTTCCCTTTCAAACGCGTGAAGAACGGCTGTAACCAAAAACGAGCTGCGCTGTGAAATCCAAGTCGGGCTTTTGTTGGTGTGAAAGTGTACCGGGTCACCACCTCCCAGCTCATTGTCCAAAACCAGGCCGTCAGAGGGTCCAATCCGGCCCGTAGGACGACTTTGTACAAGTGTAAAAAATTACAGCAAACTGCAGATTGTAAATTTGGAAAACTGTAAATTTAAAATAATTTATAGACCATCACAAGTTGTTTTGATCTTAAAGTAAATTACTAGATTGCTCATTGTTGTTTTGTGTCTCATTTTTGTAATATTTTGTCTCGTTTTTGTTGTTTTTTTTTGTCTGACTTTTGCCATTTGTCTCATGATTTTGTCTCACTTGTGTTTTTTCCCCTTATTTTTGTCATTTTGTGTTTGCTTTATTCGATGTTTTCTGTATCATTTTTGTCGTTTTGTATGTTTTTTGTTTGTGTTGTTAGTCCATTTATTTGTCGCTTCATTTCTTTTTTGTCATTTTTTGTGTCGTTTGTTTCCATGTTTTTGTTGTTTCGTAACTTTTCTGTCTCATTTTTTCTCTCTTTTTGTTTTGTTTTTCTCATTTTTTGTCATTTTCTGTCTCCTTTTTGTAATAGTTGTCTTAATTTTGCTGTTTTTTGTCTTTTTTTGATTTTTGTCGCTTTGATTATAAAGTAAAATTCTATATCATTCAGCTCCAGATACCTGTGACTGAATGTTTTGTGTTGTTTTGTAGATAAACTGTGATCTGGAGGTCATAATGCATAAATGATAAACTGAGGCTGAATGTTGTTGAAACTGAACTTGTTTTTCTTACAAAATTTCATTTTCATTTTGTTGTTCATAATGTTTCATAAAAAGATAATTCCTTAAATGTTAACATTTTCAGAATGTACTTTTTTGCACTAAAGCAAAGGAAACATTAGGAGCTGTGGTTACTTTTAGGTTATTATTCTGTGATTTTACTGGTCCAGATCACTGGAGATGAAATGGGGCTGAAAGTGGCTCCTGAACTAGTTAGCTTAGACATTCAAAATAATGCATTTCAGCAGCAACAATAGAGAGATTTCTATAATGTTGGTGTTGGTGAGACATTTTGGGACATTTACCTTTAGCTACACAGAATGAAAATGGAATGGAGGCGACATAAAAGAAGATTAAAACAGCCTCATGAGAAGACACAGTGAATAAAAACTGTCTCGTACTTTGAGGTAGTCGAAGATGTTGCAGATGAACGTGACGTAGCACACCCACTCCTGCAGCGAGCGTCCCCTCGTCTCCTCGCGGTCCTTAAACTCCTGCTGGAGTCGGTTCAACAGATTCCTCCTGAACACGTTTCCGTTGCTCTGCTTGGCCTCAGCCTAAAAGAGGTGACCATAAAAAAGAAGAAAGGGTCAGGAAATACGGAGGTGTAGGTAAGCTGATTTACGAGTCTCCTGTTGCTAGAATGCAAACGAGCGGTTAGGCATTAATAAGGCGAGAGGATTAACAATTACAGACTCAATCAGATGTTTAAGTCGTCCTCCAGTGTCAGGTTTCTTAAATCCCTCATCCTTAATGACTCAGTGCATTAGTCAGCGCACTTCCCTAAACAGAAAGTCCGATACTGACCTGGACAATTGTGTAGCAAATACGTCCAGCTTCTTTGCTGAACACCTGATCCTTCAAGGACTGATCCACGATGATATCAGACACCTTCTCCAGGTTCACTGAACTGGGATCTGAAAGAGAAAAGAAAGCTTTACTATTCAAAAGTTTGGGGTCACTTATAAATGTTCTTATTTGTGAAAGAAAAGCATCTTTTTTCCAATGAAGACAACATTAAATGAACGATAATCCAGTGTAGGGCTGGGCGATATGACGATAGACATCGTCTGGACGATAGAAAATTGTTTTATGTGAAGATCCTATAGTTTATATCGCAGTGTCACAAAACGCGCTTTACGGCAGTATTTTACATCACCGACGTGCCTTACGGCAAGCCCAGGCACGTAGCTAATACATAAACAGCTATGGAGGAAGACGGTGGACTCGACTCAGAAGAACAATCTAAACAACAAGACGGTGAACAACCAGATCAAACCGACGAGCTTGTACCTAAAAGATATATCGTGATGCATATTGTATCGGGATATAAAATAAGCTATATCGGGGTATAAAATTTTGGTCATATCGCCCAGCCCTAATCCAGTGTAGACATTGTTAATGTGCTAAATGACTATTCTATCTGGAAACGGCTGATTTTTAATAGAATATCTCCATAGGGGTACAGAGGAACATTTCCAGCAACCATCACTCCTGTGTTCTAATGCTACATTGTGTTAGCTAATGGTGTTGAAAGGTTCACTGATGATTAGAAAACCCTTGTGCAGTTATGTTAGCACATGAATAAAAGTGTGAGTTTTCATGGACAACAGGAAAATGTGTGGGTGGCCCCAAACTTTTGAACAGTTGTGTAAATAGAAATCTTTACAAAAAACATGTGCAAAAAAAGAGAGCAGCATATAACAATAGAAAAGAACAGAGCATTGCAAAATTTGCTGCCATAATGCCAATTTCCCCACCTTGAGATGAATCAAAGCTTATGGTATTGTATTTCCTCATTTAAATAAACAAAAACAAATATGAATATTCACAGATTTGACAGCAACTTAACTTGATGCACCGGAATTCAATTAATATCCAGAAGAAAAACAATAAATTCCACTGTTTTGTGAAGTTAAAGTTCTTTTAAATAAATGTCTGTAAAATGAGATAATTGCCACGTTACAACATGGCAATAAGCCAACGATTCACTGCAGGAATCACATAAAGGCCCTTGTATTTACTTTATTCATTGAAAACTTTTGAACGGTGGTGTAAATGGTATTTTTCACATGCAATCCAATGCAGGGAGATATGAAATGGTCTGTAGTGGATTAAAACAGAGTAAAATGCTCACCTTTCAGAGCTGTTTTCAGTAACATCTGTGTGTCCTGGTCGAATGACTGAATCCTGTAGTCATCGGTGGAGTTTTCCATCATAAATGGTAGCATGCAAGTTACACCTGAGACGCTGTGAGGATCAGAAAGTCATGGTTTAAAGTTTGCTGCTGCTGCTTGGCTGAACGTAACAGGTGCTGTCATACAAAGTAAAAGCAGATTAAGGTTGTGCTTTCAGGCCTTGGCACCCAAATGCATCACAGAGAGCTCAGGACAGTTCGTGTGACAACAATAACCACAAAATCCTGTACAGTCATCAAATTGGCTGCTCCACAGAGCTCATTCACTGAGGGATAGTGGGGATTACATGGGCAAAATCAGGTCGACTGAAAGGTCATCCGTTACTCAAAAGATTCAACCACAACATGAGGACAAAGTCAGATTTACACTGATGGGATACTCAACAATGTTAGCTAAACATCCGTTACAAGTAACGTGCAGTCCAACAACGTGTACATTTATATCTAGCCTTCGGTAACCTCAGCTATAAGGGAACGGAAATGTGTTTATAGTTGGTTTAACAACAGAAAATGAATCTGTCACACATTTTTTGCCGCCTTAATGTCCAAACAAAAGCCATTATGCTGAGCTAACTAACATATACTTTGCTAGCTTGTATGTATGTATGTAACGTTACGCTAGCTAAGTTTAATAATCAACCTACATTTACGTTTCAAACGCCCGCCAAAAGAAACAAACGGGTAAACATTAACTATATGAAGACAGTAGAACATGAGCATTAAGCAAATTAGTCATCATTTGAGAAATAATGAGAGAAATGTACCTATTTAACGCCAATTCTTCGCATCTACGCTTCTCATACCACTTCAGCAGAGGTAAGCTCGACACTGCCTCACAAAGATGACGTATGAAGGACAATATAATCACCGCCTCGCTTCACTTCGTCACAAAACAACAACACGACGACCAAGATAACTGTGATTTAACTCTATTTCTTAAGTAAAATTCCTGTTATTCTGATCGCAATGATTATTTACACCTTAAATTGCATTATCTACGACAGACGTGTTAGCTTGAAGCCGGTGTTTACATTATTTGCGATGCTGAAACGAGGCAGGGAATCATCTTGTTGCGATATTTCAGCTTTGGAAAGGCGGGGCACTCACCCGGAAGTGGTATTAATAGCTTGTGGCGAAAAGTACAAATCTGTTCTTGTCCTGTTCCTGTTGGATTTTAACCGCTGGGTTTCAGTGTGGGAGCTGTGGTTATATTTATGAAGGATTTCTACTGTAAGGTAAAGTCTTTCTGAGCTTTATTACCGCCAAACCCCTTGAACACAGCGAACAGCTGTTCTGTTGTTAGCTTAGCTTAGCTTGCCCCAAGGTCCAACTGCATGCCCTCCACATGTTGTGTGTGTCCGGAGATTGATCTTTATGACACCTTGTGCTTGTAATATGTAATATGTAAGATGTTGTCCATCATGGAAGATCTGTTGCGAGCTTTTGCACAAGCAGAAAACATATGAATGTAGCTGTAAATATTAGTACAATACTAGACTTAAAAGAAATGAAAAATATTTATGAAAGATGCTGGCCAAAGTCAGTTCAACAGATTTAAATATTTCATATTGGCATCACATTTTCATACTCTATTGCCGACAGCAAAATTTGAAAATCTCCATCACAAAATGTGCTGTTTCAGAGTTGCAGAAACCGAATACATTCATTGACTTAAGTTAACCTGAGTACACTTGAAACACCTGTGCTTTGGTTCAGTACTTTATTTTTCTGCTGCTCCACTGACAGCTAGTTACTTTTTAAATATATTCAATAACATATGGTCATCTTCTAAAGTACAAAGCAGTTCTGCATGATGACTTTATTTAAGATAAGATAATCCTTTATTAATCCTTTATCTGTTTCAATACGTCTCCATAATTTAGATTTTAACAACATAAAACCTTAATAAATATGAAGCACATCTGAGTCCTAGTTTCTGTCTGTAGCGTTGACAGGGATCTGAGGCTTTGGAGACATGGTGGGCTATGACCCTGGTTCTCAGGGTGCCGCTCTCTCCTCGGAGGAGGCAGCCGTCGCTGGATCGGCTGCTGGGATGGTCACCAGGGCCCTCGTCAGTCCCTTTGACGTCCTGAAAATCAGATTTCAGGTAAAGCAATCTGCTTATTATGTAACATGCCATCTAGGAAGTTAGAGAAGGAAGCTTAGTGAGGAAACAGTCTGACTTACGGTGCTTTATCAGCTGTAACTAGACATTTATAATTATGTAATTTTGTAGTACTTGCATTTTCCAACCATAAATATGCTTTATATTCAAACATGTACACCAGCCATGTGGATTTATTTAAATTAATTACCACAGAATCAACACAGTAACACAGATGAGTGTTTCTTTAAAGCTGCAGATCGAGCGTCTGTCTTCACGAAGGCCGGAGGGGAAGTATTGGGGATTATTTCAGGCATCTCGCTGCATTCGTTCAGAGGAGGGACTGTCTGCTTTCTGGAAGGGCCACATCCCAGCACAGCTCCTCTCCATCTGCTACGGGGCTGTCCAGGTAGAGCCTGTAAACTGCATGTTGACACAAACAAATATATTTCAACACTATCACAATAAAAATTTTACTCACAAGACTTACCAGATTTTCTACGTGTAATTTACAGTTTGCCAGTTTTGAGTTTCTGACAGAGATGGTCCATAAGTCAACGCCGTACGACAGCCAGACGTCAGGAGTTCACTTTGTCTGCGGCGGTTTGGCTGCCTGCTCTGCTACGGTGTTCTGCCAGCCTCTGGACACGCTGCGGACACGTTTTGCAGCTCAAGGAGAACCGAAGGTGGGACACAGCATCACTAATGTACTGTAGCTGTCAGCTTTTGACAGATCTCCTCGTGTTCATTTCTAGTCAGTGACTTTGTGATTGATTTAATGAGGTGGAGCCACATTAAGAAGCTTTGGCTGCCTTTCCCAAAGATGAAAAAGGCATATAAAAGAGCCTTTGTGTGTAAAATGAAGGTGATTAGGGAAAAAGTTGTGTAGTTTGTGTTCCTTCTACTGGCCTTGGCCTAATTTGGATGTTTAACTATCTTAAGTAAAGATGCTAAAACAATCAAACAACAGGATTTCTTCTTTAGAAACCCGAGAGATCAAATGTGCTTCTTTTTTTGATGATCAATCAGATAAACCTTAACAATAGATTTGTTCTGATGTGTTTTATAGTGTTTCTGCGGGTCTGGAAAAACACTGTAGAGTTAAAAAAAGCATCTTTTCTTTTGCGAGCTGGAGGCAGTATTATATACTTACTTATACTTACTTGAGTTTTTTGTCACTGTGTATAATTTTTGTCATTTAGGACAAATTTTGACTCATTTTTAACATTTATTTGTCATTTTTTGACTATTTAAAAAACAACAGACAAGTTTTTGACCTTTTATTTTTTAAATTTTGCACAAGTTTTAAATCATTTTTGCTGTTTTTTTGTCACTGCAGACAACCTTTGAGTCAATATGGACCATTTTTTGTCATTTTGGACAAGGTTTGACGAGCTTTCTGAGTCGCTGTTACTTATGTTAATTGTTTCAGAGTCTATTTTATTTGTGCAAAGTGGATCAAGCTCGGAATAATGCGCTAATAAATGCGTTTTTGCAGGTTAGATAACATGCCAAGAGTCTGACTGAATCTTTTGGATACGCTTGTCTCTCTCCTAGGTACCTGCGTCATTAAATAAATGTGTGAAGAGTTTTTTTTTTTTTTTTTACAAGAACATAGTAAAAATGTTGTGTTTTTAAAAAAAAAAAATGGGATTGAGAGTTATTCGTTGACAACGTTCAGCTGTAAATCTGCTGTAAGATTGTTTGGAATAATGGATTGTGCTGCACTTGTTGAGGTTTAGTTGGTTATGTCAGACCTGTAGTCAGCTCATAGTGGGCAGGTGTAGCTTTTAGCAAAAATACAGCAAGTAAGGAAGCAGAGTTATTGATTATTTCTAATTAATTAATCCATCTATCAATCTCAGCTGCATATTCGGGTGCTGGTGACATGAATCTGATTATTCACAGTACTAGAAATTATTCCTGGTGCTCTGAAGTACTGATAAAAAGGACAGAATTTGCTTTCTGTGGCTGATATTTCCTTTTCTACTCTATCCTTCTCCCATCTTTTTAAAGGTGTACAGGAACTTGCGTCATGCTGTTTCCACCATGTGGCGCTCAGAGGGAACGCTGACGTTTTACCGCGGCCTCTCACCAATGCTGGTGGCCGTGTTTCCGTACGCCGGGCTGCAGTTCTTCTTCTACAACGTCTTTAAAAAGCTGCTGGCTCCTCCACCCAAAGCTGGAAACTCAGGAGGTCCGTGGAGATCAGATGCACACAACAGAAATGCAAAGTATTCAGTTTAAAGTCCTGACAGTTTTTGTTTTGTTCACGTCTTTCTTCAAGGGAACCTGAGAAGCCTGATCTGTGGCAGTGGAGCCGGAATGATCAGTAAAACTCTGACGTACCCCTTCGACCTGTTCAAGAAGAGGCTGCAGGTGGGAGGCTTTGAGGCGGCCAGAGCTCACTTCGGACAGGTAAGTTCTTCTACTGCATGTTTCATAGTACTGGAGAATAGAGCTGAAATGATTGCCCAAGTAATTTGATTAAAATTCTTCAAGGCAAAATTCTCTGAAAGGAGGCTTCATTTAATCCACTGCATACGAGAGCCCAGCTCACTAACTGGTCCCAGACTTCATCCTATGCGGACCTATAATCAATAAATTCTAAAGTAATTTTAAATTTGACGCTTCCGTTTTAACCGGCGCAGCTTTTGTAGTGTTTATGTCGTTTATCAGATCAGAGACTGAACTATGAAGACGGTTAAACAGTCAGACTTTCTTTATGTGAGTCGACAAAAACTAAAACCTCAGTCAGAGTTAACAGGTGTGAAGGTGGTTTTTAACTTTCTTTGTTCGCTCAGACTTTCTGCTTCAAACTCAGGAGGTTTAACGATCATTTGACTCGTTTTCTGCACAAAATGAACCGATCACTTTTGTGTCATTTTTGTCATTTAGCAAAGTTTTGTTTCTTTTGTGTCATTCTTCAGTGATTTAAGCATATTTTTTACCGTTTTTTTGTGTTATTTTAGTATTCTTTTGTGTCATTTTTTAGTTATTTAAACATGCTTCTGTTTCATTTTTGTTTCTTTTTGTGTTATTTGACCATCATTTTGTCATTTTTGTGTTACATTTTGCTACATTTTTGGGCATTATTGTGTCTTTTTTTTTTTTTTTTAGTTTTTTAAGCATCCGTTTGTGTCTTTTTGTCATTTTTGTACCATCCTCTTGTGTCTTTCTGTGTCAATTTTTAGTTATTTAAGCATCTTTTTGAGACATTGTTGTGTTATTTAAGCATAATTTTGTGTTACATTTGGCATAATTTTTTGTCATTTTTTGTCATTTTGTGCGAACAGGTTGTTTTAATGGAGAATAATAAGGAACTTAAAAATTTATGACAGTAAAAAATGCTACTGGAAATGATGTCAGACAGGAATGCTGGTTAAAACTGTTAAACGTGTGTTAATGTATTTATTTTACGGATTAAAGCAGCTGATTATTGATAACAGACGGCTGCACAACAAACTATCAAACTTTATATCTCCAAACATGATATTTTATTGAAGGACATGTAGGTCTGACACCGTGTCATAATGAAGGAAATCACGTTAATTTGAACCAAATCAAAGTGAAACCAAAGTGACTGACTGAATATTCTCTGTAATAAATACTAATAAACGGATCAGTTTTCTTATTTGTGTTCTATCAGCAGCAGAAGCAGCAGTTTAAACAGACTAAACATAAAAACAGATTTATAGGATTTCTACATCAACAGCTTGATACACGTGTGGTTCCCATGGCTTTAGTTTTAGTAGAACACCCCTGTACTGTCCTATATATGTACAATACACCTCAGATGCTCGCCTGTGTTCCACCAGGACGGTGATTTCTGTTGCACAGAGCGCTCACTTCCTCTCTTGCTGTTGTAACACCAAGCACAGAGTCTGATTACTTGAATAATTGATAGAGTACTTGATTACTAAAATAATCGATAGCTGCAGCCCTACTGGAGAACATAATGTGGATCTGATGCTATGTTTATCTCCTGCTTTTCAGGTGCGCAGTTACAGTGGTCTGATGGACTGCATGCTTCAGATAGCCAAAGAGGAGGGAGTCCGGGGCTTCTTCAAAGGCCTCTCGCCGAGCCTTCTGAAAGCAGCTCTGTCTACAGGCTTCACCTTTTTTTGGTATGAATTTTTTCTCAATGTCATGCGTGACGTCAAGGAGCGACAGAGAACAAACGGCCTCGCCAAAGACCTGGAGGAGAGATAATGAAGAGAAAGACGGGAACACTTGCTCCTTGTTATTCACTTGCACTGAACAAATTTCTCCTGTGGGTCGATGGTGGCAGTTTCTGTGTTTACATGTACGCACAAAAAACATATCCTCATTTACTTTGTGTCTGTTCTGTCGCTGCATCTTGTGTTTTCCAACGTAGAATAGATTTAAATGTATTTAATCTGTGTTTTTAAGGGTTTGTGGACATTTGCGTTTAAAGGAAATATCTGAATAACATTTTATGTTCAAAGTCAGCTTTGCACATTTTAAACACTGACTTTGGTCAGTGGAGGCTTTGACATTGTTAAGTTACATTTCCTTGACGTTTCAGGAATAAATTGGCAGAAAAGAACTCAGAAAATGTTAGCTTTGGAGTTTTGTGGTGGTGTTGTGCATTAATATTGTTCACAGATTAAAAAAAAGAGACAAAATAATTCATATTTATTTTAATGTACAGTGCCATGAAAAAGAATCTGCCCCCTTGTTGAATCCTTCCATCCATTTTCTATACACCGCTTTATCCTCACTAGGGTCATGGGGGGTGCTGGAGTCTATCCCAGCTGACTCAGGTGAAGGCAGGGGACACCCTGGACAGGTCACCAGTCTGTCACAGGGCTACATATACAGACACACAATCACACTCACATTCACACCTACGGACAATTTAGAGTTATCAATTAACCTCAGCATGTTTTTGGACTGTGGGAGGAAGCCGGAGTACCCGGAGAAAACCCACGCATGCACAGGGAGAACATGCAAACTCCATGCAGAAAGATCCCAGGCCCAGGCCGGGATTTGAACCGGGGATCTTCTTGCTGCAAGGCGAAAGTGCTAACCAGTACTTCACTGTGCAGCCCATGTTGAATCCTTATTTTTTTTAAAAGATTTCCCCCACTTAAATGTTTACATCAGCCCGTCAAACATATTTAATGTTAGACAAGAATAACCAAAGTAAAAACAAAATGCAGTTTTTAAACGATGATTTAATGATTTATGAGAATGAACCTATCCAAACCTACCCGGCCCTGTGTGAAAAAGTAATTGCCTTCCTTGTTAAATCGTGAATTAACTGTGGTTAATCCCATTTTTTGGTTCAATTCCACCAACCACATCCAAACCTGATTACCTCCAGACCTGTTCAATGAAGAATCACTTAAATAGAACCTGTCTAAATAAAATCAGCCGAAAGACCTCAAAATGCTGCAGGACAACGATCAAAAACACACCAGCAAGTCGACTTTTGAATGGCTTAAGAAAAACCAAATGAAGGTTCTGAAGTGACCGAGTGAAAGTCTGAACTTAAGTCCGATTGAAATGCTGGCAGGACCTGAAAACCCTCCAGTGTTGCTGAATTAAAATAATTCTGCAAAGAGATGTGAAAGACTCATCGCCAGTTCTGAAACACACTTGATTTCAGTTGTTGCTGCTGAGGGTGGCCCAACCAGTGATTAGGTTTAGGGGGCAGTGACTTTTTCACACAGGGACAGGTAGCTTTGAATAGTTTTTTTTTCTCTTGAGAAATATCGTAATTTAAAAACTGCATTTTATATTTACTTGGATTATCTTTGTCTGATATTTACATTTGTTTGATGGTCTTAAACATTAAAGTGGGACTAAATACAAAAAAAATAGGAATTTGAGAAGGGGCAAATACTTTTTCACTGAACCATTTATCATGCTGGACAGAGCAGCATTCTGAGGATAGATACGCTAAGCTAACCTCGTTGAAGTGATTGTGGTTGTGTCGACATGTGAGTCAAACGCTTTAACTTTCAGGTCATTATTTTTGAAATAAAGGTTTTTATAAACACTAAGTTCTGTGTGATGCATTGACCAGAGAAGAGAGTGTGGATGTGAACTTTACCGTCTACTTCAGGTGAGTCACAAGACTCTAGTCGTTGATTTTAGTTGCACACCTGCAGAAAAGTGACATATTTCAGTAAATTTGTGAAAAATTTGGTGCATTTTTACTAAGACTTTACACGCCTATATAGACCTAGAACTGTAGAGTCTGACTCCTCGGGGATTCAGCTGGATTGTAAAAGTAAAAACTGTAGAAAAAAACTTTCAATTTTGTGTTAGCTAATTAATATTTAAATGTTGTACATTTTTATTGACAATGTGAAGTCTTTTGCAAATCAAACTTTGCTCTCTAAAGTGTGCCTTTAACCACCAGAGTGCAACAGTGTGTAATTCTCAAATTAAAAGTTCACATTGTCTCTAAATGAAAGAAAATGAACAAACGGAGTTCAAAGAAATAGAAGCCGAAGATGTAACGCAATTTGATCTTTGCATTTATGTCTTCAGAACTGACATAAACAAGCTGTAAAATAGTGAGGATAAAGCGGTGTATAGAGAATGGATGGATAATTCTGGGCATTTTGCGTGAATTCAGTTTTACATACGTGTTTTTTTTCTTCCTGCCTCAAAGCTATGATTTCACTAAATGACATTAACAAAGACTCCACACACAGTTATGGATGCACCAGCATTTAATTCAACTTCATTTACTGAATACAAAACCCATCAATAGTATGACTGAAAACTGATATGAATACAGCAGTAAAACAACACCACATGACCAGTCTGTAAAAACTAAAACACAACATCAAGTACGAGGCTGAGAGGACAAAGAAAACAGCTCACAAATATTCCAAAGCCGCCTCAAAATCATGCGCTTACATGGAGACGCAGTGGCGACAGAACTCGAATAAACAAACACTTAGAGAAGATAAAGAGTCCTGTTCAACGCCGGATATGATATTCTTTTTAATTTTATGGGTTAAATAACGTTCATAAAGCCTGTATATACAAGAAAGCACAATCACCTGACACCTGACTGTGAAAACCATAATACTCGACTGCTGCGGTGCCCAGCAAGAACCTGTCAGAGTCCCGACCACGGAAATAAGTACATCAAAGCACAAGTTCCAGTTAACAAAGCCAGATGTGTAAAGCAGAGAGAAAGTAAATCTAATTCTGTACATGAATACATTTTAGTGAGTGAATCTCGCACCCTGAGCTTGGATGAAAACAAAGTGATGTTCTGTGGGATATTTTCAGGAATGTTTGCTACTCTCAGTCAGACTAATGGGACTCCACACTGATGGGTTGATCTGAAGGAGACCAGGAGGATGAGGATGGACTCTGGCTGGGACACACTAAACCTTCACACCTCACAGGACTGTTGTCTGTGGACGTCTGGCTGCCTGTTTAAGAGCTTTTTGCTGCAGCACTCTGCAGTCTGCGGAGGGGCTGGGACCACCAGGACAGTCTCCTTCACTTCGGCTGGCTGAGGGGGCATTGTGGGATGTGCTGGGCAGGCATCCTCCACTGATCCACGGGTCGAGGGAGTTTTCCACGGCAGCGCGGCGGCTCCCTCATTCAGGCTGTGGACTGGAGTTCCAGGAGAAGAAGCTGGGCAGCTTGAAGAGGGAATCCCTGCGGCCCGGATCCGGCAGCGTCAGAGTCTCCGGAGCAGACTTCTTCCTGGGTCGCTCCTTAGGGACTGAGAGGAACTCCGGGGCCTCGGTGGAGAGGGGCGTGGACGGGGCGCTGTTGGGCCCACTGCGGGTGCTGGAGGGCAGGGGCGTCTCTGAGATGGAGATGGTCGGAGGGAAGGTGCCGATCTTCAGGTTGGTGGCTTCCTGAGTGGCTCGTTCATATTCTCGGACCTCCTCCATGGTCATATCTGTTGAGACAGAAACAAGGTTCACATCATTTATGCAGCTCAGCCTGGTTGACCTGTGAGTCGGAAATCAATCTTGGTGCATCAAAACAAAGGACATACCAATTCCTAAAATGCATATGGAGGATGGAGGAGACAGCTTGAGGAGCCATGCCATTAAAGAGGCAACACACAGAAGGTACACCACCGTTCAAAGGTTTGGGGTCATCCAGACAATTTCATGTTTTCCATGAAAACTTTTATCCATGTGCTAACATAACTGCACAAGGGTTTTCTCATCATCAGTGAGCCTTTCAGCACCATTAGCTAACACAATGTAGCATTAGAACACAGGAGTGATGGTTGCTGGAAATGTTCCTCTGGACCCCTATGGAGATATTCCATTAAAAATCAGCTGTTTCCAGATAGAATAGTCATTTACCACATTAACTATGTCTACACTGGATTTATCATTTATTTAATGTTATCTTCATTGGAAAAAAACTGCTTTTATTACAAAATTAAGAAAATTTCTCGGTGACCCTAAGCTTTCTAACGGTAGTGTGTGTCAGACAGAAATGTTGGGAATCTTGGTTTCTAGAAGATCAAAGGCATCTGAACTTGTTTTAGAGACACCTTCTGAACATCCAGTAATATTTGATCTGAACACAGAAACACTCAAGGAAGTCTCCAGTGCCTTCTTTCGGTTTATAAGATAATAAGTTTGGAAATATTTGTCTGAAATTACTCGGAAACAACATTTCAGTGATGTTTACTTTCACTCCAGCTCTGTTTAGACATATATAGAAACCCTCACAGCGTTCTTCAAACAGAGAGCTGCAGAACATCAAACAGCTGTGAGATCAGAGGAAGGTGGTTAAAAACCTACACCTGACATGAGGGTGAATATGGGCTTCTGAGCCATTATTAAAAACATTTATGATGGGCTGCAGGCGGTACGGCGGCTGGAGAGCACATTAAACAGTAGCAGCTCAGGAGGAGTGAAATGAATCATCAAAAGAGGCCGACAGCTGAAAACAGTAAAGTTTTCTCCAAAAATGGAAACTTTTTCTCCGTGGCTCCAGTAGTTGATTAAGTTGGACAGGCTTGTTCATTTTAAAGATGCATCAGTGCAGCTGCTACACCAAAAACAACATTTAGTTATTTACAACATGATATACGTACAGAGAGAGACTGTCCTCTTTGTACATCTATATATACAACATCTTATTATAGATACATGTTTTTGTGATTAAAGGAGCCACATTAAACTGGTTTAAACATGTTCATCAGACAGATTCCAGTTTGTTCTTGTTAAATGCTTCTTTTAGACAATATTATTAGGAAACACTGCATAAATGTTCATTGCTATGCAGATGATACCCAGTTATATTTATCTATGAAGCTAAATTAAATCAGGCAAACTCCAAAATCGTCTGGATGACCTCTAATCTTCTTCATTTACATTCAGAGAACACTGAGGTTATTGCATTTGGCCCCTCACAAACACACTATCTAACCAGACAGTTACTCTAGATGACCACTTTGAATTTTCAGAGCTGAAAAAGATCCTTGAGAGCAGAAAAACATCAATGCTAAGCCCTTCAAAGACATCCTCATCTCCAAACATCAGTCACTACAAACTGGTTATAAATGACATCATGAGGAGGAGATAGCCACGCCTGTTTCTGCACATTTTGGCTTCACTTTTACACATGAGGCAGTTTTTAATGCTGTCTGTGATTTTATCCCAGCAAAAGCTCCACCTCCACTTCAGTTTCCTCACACTAGCCTTATTGTCCGACTGCAATCTTGACATTATCCATAGTTTCTAAGCATTGAAACCTCTGATAAACTCACCAATCCACTCATCTACCCAAGCAAAGGCCTGCCGGTGTCCAAGCAGCAGGACGTCTCGAATCACCTGAGCAGAAGAAGGAAGAGGATGTGCAGAGTTAGAAAGAACGAGTTCACTTTGAAGGCTGCAGAGAATTTAAAAAACACAGAGGAATGTGATTAATACGAGAAGTGCTGGAGTTAGCATGCAAGTAATGACCCATACAGTGTGTGTTTGTTTGGTGTGTTTGTGTGAGTATTTGGTGTGTGTTCGCCTCGGGCAAGGACAGCACAGGGACAGTCCACCTCCGGGACCGATGCTGCTGCAGAGGGATAGTCGAGATGGATTTGGGGAAATAAGAGAGATTAAGTTTGGGGTGAGACTGTGAGATATGAACAGAAGGTGATGATGGAAGGACTGATTTGGTTCAACGCTGCATGTTTCCTGAGCAGAAAATGTTTAGCCAGTGGTGCTGACTGTTATGTTTAGGGGTCAGAAAGTTTAGCTGTTTCTCTGAGGGCATCGACTGATTCCATCCTGACCTTGTGTACAAACTGTTCCACTCGTGTTTGCAGGCCCCAGACTTCAAACTTTACTGTGACCAGTTTGTAGGAGCACATGATGGGGTCCTGGGTGTCGATCCAGCCTTCCTGCAGAATCCCTCGGTTGGTCTTCTTCGATTTGAAATATCGGGGGTCCTAGAAGGCCAAGAGACACTGAATTTAGAAAACGTATCAGAAAAAAATGCATGCCATTTCATATCTCCTAGGACTTTTTACTGCTTTTCAACTGTTTCCTGTGTTTATCTCCCTCACACACATTAAATCCTCCCTCCAGGATCCTTTGCTTCCATTACGAGGCTCCTGCAGAGAGCAGCCCAGTGTTGGTCCCTCATCACAGCGTTTACGTGCATTAATCACAGCCACCTATGAACTAATTATGCTGCGGTGTTCATTTGTCCTCAGGGTCATGTATCTGACTGAGAGTCTGCAACACTAACATTTTCTGTTGGAAAACATTTCTAGTGGAGGTGGAAGAGTTAGAGGCTGCATTTGTGTTTGTCATCAAGTTTACTGGCACAAAAACACATTTTTACGAAACAAATATCATCTCAGAAAGATATTTTACTTTGCTGACAATGTTTTAGAGATTTGCTGTTGAAATTCCTCTGGAATAAAAATATTGGTGCCCTGAGAGCTTTGTTTAACCCTCTGAACCCCTAAATCCATTGTTTTGAAAGGGAGGCTGTATTTTAAATATACTGTATTTATAGAACAACTGATGCTGATTTTATTTTTTTAAAAATCACCAAAATTATTATCGGAGTCACAAAGAGTAAAAAATGAGAAAATTTTTTAAAAAATTTTGCAGATTTTTTACTTTTTGACAGTCATTGAGCTAAATCATGTGTGAAACGTTTCCTCATCATCATCACCACTGTACAGTGGGGCAAAAAAGTATTTAGTCAGCCACCAATTGTGCACGTTCTCCCACTTAAAATGATGACAGAGGTCTGTAATTTTCATCATAGGTACACTTCAACTGTGAGAGACAGAATTTGGAAGAAAATCCAGGAAATCACATTGTAGGATTTTTAAATAATTTATTTGTAAATTATGGTGAAAATAAGTATTTGGTTGCCTATAAACAAGCAAGATCTCTGGCTCCCACAGACCTGTAACTTCTTCTGTAAGAAGCTCTTCTGTCCTCCACTTGTTACCTGTATTAATATCACTTGTTTGAACTCGTTATCTGTATTAATATCACTTGTTTGAACTCGTTACCTGTATAACAGACACCTGTCCACAGCCTCAAACAGTCAAACTCCAAACTCCACCATGACCAAGACCAAAGAGCTGTGGAAGGACACCAGGAACAAAATTGTAGACCTGCACCAGGCTGGGAAGAGTGAATCTACAATAGGCAAGCAGCTTGATGTGAATAAATCAACTGTGGGAGCAAGTATTAGAAAACAGAAGACATACAAGACCACTGATAATCTCCCTGGATCTGGGGCTCCACACAGCATCTCATCCCGTGGGGTCAAAATGATCATGAGAACGGTGAGCAAAAATCCCAGAACTACACGGGGGGACCTGGTGAATGACCTGCAGAGAGCTGGGACCAAAGTAACAAAGGCTACTATCAGTAACACACTACGCTGACAGGGATCAGATCTTGCTTCAGCCAGTACATGTCCAGGCCCGTCTGAAGTTTGCCAGACAGCATATGGATGATCCAGAAGAGGACTGGGAGAATGTCATGTGGTCAGATGAAACCAAAATAGAACTTTTTGGTATAAACTCAACTCGTTGAGTCTGGAGGAAGAAGAATGCTGAGCTGCATCCCAAGAACACCACACCTACTGTGAAGCATGGGGGTGGAAACATCATGCTTTGGGCTGTTTTTCTGCAAAGGGGACGGGACGACCGATCCGTTTTAAGGAAAGAATGAATGGGGCCATGTATCAGGAGGTTCTGAGCCAAAACCTTCTTCCATCAGTGAGAGCATTGAAGATAAAACGTGGCTGGGTCTTCCAGCATGACAATGATCTCAAACACACCGCCCTGGCAACAAAGGAGTGGCTCCTTAAGAAGCATTTCAAAGTCCTGGAGTGGCCTAGCCAGTCTCCAGACCTCAACCCCATAGAAAATCTGTGGAGGGAGTTGAAAGTCCGTGTTGTCCAGCGACAGCCCCAGAACATCACCGCTCTAGAGGAGATCTTTATGGAGGAATGGGCCAAAACACCAGCTACAGTGTGTGCAAACCAGGTGAAGAACGTTTGACCTCTGTCATTGACAACAAAGGTTATATTACAAAGTATTGAGCTGGACTTTTGTTATTGATCAAATACTGATTTTCCACCATAATTTACAAATAAATTCTTTAAAAATCCTACAATGTGATTTCCTGGATTTTTTCCCATACTCTGTCTCTCACAGTTGAAGTGTACCTATGATGAAAATTACAGACCTCTGTCATCATTTTAACGGTAGTGCACATAAATTAATGTTGTTCTAAATTATTTTAAGTTGCTCAAAAACAAATTAAAGTTCTTCTATATTAGTTAAAGTTGTCCTATTTTAGTAAAAGTTGCTCTATATTACATAAAGTTGTTTCTTATCTTGTATTAAAAGACTCAGTGTAAACATTTAAGAAATTAAAATAAACCAAAATACTAGATTAGATTGAAATGTGGGATGATTTCTAGAACAAAAAGACAAAAACGCACGTGACGTTAGTGCATTCGCTTCCAAAAAAATCCACCAATATTGACACTGATCATGTGACGACAGCATCTCTGAGCTATTCTTAGCTCTGAGTGTGTAAAAGCAGAAGCCCGGTGGGAGGTGAGAATGTGTGCGGATGTGTGTGAGCCACTAATAAAACACCACTGCAGCGCTGTCATGACCCCTCCTGGTTATTAATAGCTCAGCTTTTTATGTCCATCACGCCCTGATGGATAGGCAAACACACACGCATACAAATTTCAGATCACCAGAGCTAATGTCCATCACCTCCCCCACACATAAACAGGCCCATCCCCCCTCCTTCCATCACTCAGAGGAGGCAGCTGCTGCTCTGTTTCCTCCCTCCTCACTCTGGTGTTCGTCTTCACACTCCGTCCTGTTCAATCTTTGGGTCATTCCAGAATTGGAGCTTTAAAATGTTTGAAAAATAAACCTTCTCTTTTACAGTTTTCTGCTCCATATTCATCAATAATAGGTAATAAACTATCAAAGGCTTGATTGGTTCAGCTTACACATCAATGGTAGCATTTTTATTCCATGTTTTCTGTGTTGTTTGCTAACCCTACTCTAATCACAGTAACAGGGTTGCTAATCCATGCTAATGTGATCTTTTTCTCAGCAGTAGAAGCTAGATATTTAGCTAGCTGTTACTGCTGACCAAGAGGACAAACTGACTGATGGAAAACAGTCCAAAGAATGAGTCTGATCCTGATAATATGAGGTAGAGAGAGACATTCAATCAAGGCTGACAATGTTCTGAAAATACGAAAAATATAAGAGAGAACATAGCTTTGCTCTACACATCCTTTAGGAAAACTGTTTGATGATGTAAACGACAAAAGCAACACACAAAATGACAAAAAAAAACCACAAAATGACAAAAAGAAAACCACGAAACGACAGAAGGAAGACATAAATTTACAAAAACAACACAAAATGACAATGACAAAACACAAAACGAGAAAAACAAGACAGAAAATGACAAAAACAGGACACATGTTCCATGCATAATAATTATTATTTAAAATATTATGTGGATTAAAAAAATGTTCCCATAATTAAAAAAGACATCAATGAAAAAAAAACAACAGAAAAGTAGATTTAAATTTCATTTGAACCATTTTATTATAGATTCAGTTTGGTCATCAGGGGGTGGGACAAGAGAGAAATGGCATTTTAGGGGGAACTCCAGACTTATTTGGTATTTTTAAAAAATATTTTCAAACATTCTTTTCTTCTAGTTTTTTTAGATTTGGTCTCAGGACAAGAACATTTACACGACAGCTGCATGTTTTAGTATTTTATATGTGGATTATTTGAAATTTGATGGTTGGGACGTAAAATGTCCTCCAGTTACAGAATGACTCTTCTATTCCACATCCTCCTCCTGCATTCTTTCACTCTGCGTCTTCAGATCAGCAGCTTCTCTCACCTCTGACTCCTTGTAGTGGCGTTCGGGGATCTCATCATAGGCGATGTCCACGAAGCACACCTCTGTCTCCTCGTCTCTGGGTTCGCTGCCAAAGATCTGAGGAGGACAGTTGAGGGTGAGAGGACAACCGAATCAATAAATGCACTTTAGTCGCTGACGAACGACGTGGGCGATTTTCCCCTGACGCCCGAAGCAGCAGCTTCACATAAACTGGAAATATGGACCCATTTCAGAAGAGGAGAAGTGAAAAGAATCACCACACAGGAAGTTTATCAATGAGATCAGATCCAGATGCTCTGGAGACTCAGATGACCTGGACTGAAAAAAAGTTTAGTGAATTCAGGAGAAGTGACACCGACAGAGCAGCAGTACATGCAAGCACTGAATATCATATTTAGATTACAACCTAACATGGAGACAACTTATCTGCTCAGACACGTCAGACTAGACAATATCTAATCTTGACCAGGTTAGAGATTCCTGGCATGTCTTCTTCCTGCAGCAGTTCTCTCTCTCAGGGTCATATTAGAAGCAGAGGAAGCCTGAACATGCTCACAGCTCTAGTTTGGGAGAATTAAATAGGAACAGGGTTTATCTGAGGTGATCAATAGGATCTACAGGATGGTTTAAGGTGACTGCAGCTGATGCTGATTGATATTCTGGAATGTCTTCAGCTCACACCTGAAAGGAAATATCTTAGTACGGGGAAAAAGAGTAATTTTCCTTCAAAGAGGTGACACAATGAGAACCTTCGTCCTTCTGGCTTCACTCTCAGTGCAGAAAACAAACTGTGAGGACGGATGTGAGTCACTCCTGCATCCTTCAACTTTCATACAGGTGTAGAGAAAAGGAGCAGAAAGAGTGAAAAGAACTGAGGGATGAGGAAAGAATGGTACAGGCAGCGAGGTGTTAACTTCTACTAAACTTAACAACACCCTCATGTGTTACAATCTGGCTGAGATGTGAAGTTCTGACCATCTGTGAGGCCAGCGTTAGATGTCTGTGATTCCTACGACCCACCAGTAAGTGGCGCTGCGTCCTTTTGTTTCTAACTACACTATGGATGGAGGCGATGTTGCGTAAGTCTCAGATTTGACCCTACTGCCAATCAAAGTGTTAAGTGTCTCTGAAGGAGAGCGAGCGAAGTGCTTTTAACTGGGATGAGAAAGACTTGGAACCAGGAGCACTTTGTCAGGATGCTGCAGGAGGCAGTGGAAGTCTGTGGTTCCTGATCATATTATCATTACTACACTTACTGTAATGTATTTTTATGATGTACCTTCATGCTTTGGCAGTAAAAGTGTAAAACCTTCATGCTTTTTGATGTTTTCATATTGGTGTTCAGAAATTTTCCCTATTATCCACATTTCTGATCTACCTTCATTGTTTGGCAATAAAAGTGTAAAATCTTCATGCTTTTTAATGATCTACACTGAATAAACGCTCCTCTGGAAGGCGCTTTTTGTATGTGTCAGATTTATTTTTTGCTTGAGCTGCAAATAATTCCCAAAGAGCCCATAAAATACACATTTCTAGGTTTATTTGAGTAGATTTACATGCTTTAATGTTGAAAAAATGCATTATTTTTTCTTATTCTGCACATTTCCGCAGCACCTCTTCTCACCCTGTCTTTTTCTTTGTCACAATGCTGCAGGAGACAGCAGCTGTCTTCAATCTATGTTTATTGTTGGTCTTATTCTAATTATTATCAGATTTACTTTGCCAGTTGTTAATTCATGCATTAGCAGTATGAGTGCAAAACCTTCACACTTTTTACTGTTTTCATGTTGGTGTTCTGCAGATTTTCCCACAATGTTTTAAAGAACCAACTGAACGCACATTTATAGGTTTATAGTATGGGTATATCAGAGCAGATTTACATGTGTTAAAGTTTAAAAAACACAGTTATTTTTCTTTTCTTTACATTTTTTTGCAGCACTTCTTCTCACTCGTCACTAGGTACATGATACACAAATGCATTACATGTTCATGAAAGGTGTCTCAGGTAGTTTTCAGACCTTATAGAAGCAGAAATAACACACTAAAGCAGAGAGAAAACCCCAAAAAGCAGAATTTGTGCTCTTGATTGGAAGGACATTACACTGCATTTTAAGATTTCTGCAGTGTGTGATTAAAATTAGGTATTCTTCCAGCAACTGTGCGTGAGAAATCAATGAATGCAGATTAATTTGTGCAAAAATAAAAAAGCCAATCCACTCAATCATGCTGTGAGTAAAGATTCAACTCTCCACAGGAGTGAAAACATCGCAGAATGAACCCTTAATCCTCCACATGTCCTTCCCTTTATGAAGCAATAACTTCCTGACGAAGACAATTCATTAGCTTTTTGGATTTTAGAGCTTCAGAGCAGGAAGATTTGTGAAAATATGAGCAGAAAAAAGGACAAAAGAGACAAAAACAATCCTAGAATCTTTCTTTTCAGATATACAAACACACAACAGTCTGAGCTCTACTCACATTATTGTTGCTGCCTTTGTTGTCCTCGTATTTGGTCTCTATGTGGATGGAAAACTTGGGCAGGAAGGAGCACTGGAGGAGAGAGAAAAGGCTAATCAGTGAGAAATCAATATGCACGACAGTGACTTTGCTAATTTGCATCAAACCACATCATCCCACAAGATGTTTCTGTGTGTGAGTTTAATGAAAGCAGATGAGCAGAAACGGTGATTCTCTGCAGCTGCATCGCTCACGTTTTATGGCCTGCAGCTGATCAGCTCCTAAACGCAGCAGTTTGATCAGATTAAAGCTTAACGTCTCCGATCATTACACAACCAGAATGTGGAAACTGCTTACATAAGCTGCCGTGTGTTTGTGTGTGGCACGGCAGGACCGACACAACAGGACGGATCGATTTGTGCAGCTGAAGGGCTCGATGCCGGGAGCTGACGGTGAATACTTTAGAGTGAGTAAGAGGGAGAGAGCAGCCTCTTCTTATTGTAATTTACTGTGCATAATTCAGTGAGGAGAAGCCAAGTTAGAAATATAGAAAAGAGTGTACAGCAGGGGTGTCATTTTAGTTCAGGTCCACATTCAGCCCAGTTTCATCTCAAGTGAACAGAACCAGTAAAATCACAGCATAATAACCTATAAATAATAATAATAATAATAAGGCACAAAACCACAAAAATGAGACAAACACCACAAAACAAAACAAAAAAAGAGACAAAGCGACAAAAACAAGACAAAAAATCATACAAATGACACAAATGATACACAAAACAACAAATAAAGCAAAACAAAATGACAAAAATGAGACAAAAACACAAGCAAGACAAAAAGGAAAAAGAAAACAAGAAAAACGAGAAATAAACAACAAAAACATGAGACAAACGATAAGCCAGACAAAAAAAAGACAAAAAACAATGAAAACAAGACAAAATATAATAAAAAATGAGACACAAAGTTACAAAAAAATGGACAAACAACACAAACAAGACCAAAAATGACATAAATGACACAAAGGAGACAAAAAATGACAAAAGCGAGAAACAAATTGGAAAAAACGATGCAGGAAACAACAAATAATGCAAAACACAAAATGACAAAAATAAGACAAACATCACAACTGAGACAAAAAGGAAATGCAAAATGACAAAAATGAGAAACAAAAACAACAAAAACATGAGACAAACAAAAACCAGACAAAAACGAGACAAAACATGACAACAAAAAGACACAAAACGACAAAAGAACAATGAGCAATCTGGTATTTTTCCTTACAATCAAACAACTTGTCATGGGCTAGAAATTATTTTAAATTTATAGTTCTACAAATTTACAATCTGCAGTTAATGTCTTCTCTCTAATTCTTACTCTTTACAAAGTCGTCCTGTGGGCCGGATTGGACCCTCTGAGGGCCGGTTTTGGCCCGCAGGTCACATGTTTGACATCTCTGCTGTAGAGTGTGTTTCAAAATGTTTTAAACTTCGTCTTGAAGTCAAGATATTTCACTAAAACCTCCATGAGAAAAACACCAGAGTGGGTTCTCTGTCATCAAAAAGTACTTTTATTAACTTAAATCCAGCTCAGATCATGTCCTCGTAGCGTGACTCACTAATTTTAATAACAGAGTCGTTGTTAGAGACACAAATGATCATTATGTTCTCTACAAAAACATTCCCTGAAGCTGCATCACGAGGACACAAACAGCACCAACAAACTATAATAAATAAGTTATAAATACCAATTACACTAAAAAGTAAACATTTGTTTCATTAAAATCATGCTTCTGCTTGGATTTGACTTTATTCAATAAGGTCACAATAAAAAGCAGAAAACATGCAAAACTCTTAGAAAATATGTTTCCCTGACAATTAAAACACGTGTAGGCATCTAGTTTGTGTGATTTATCACGACATTCATGCAAACTCAAGAGGTGAACAAACCTCTAAAATATGTTTAAAAACACCCACAGCTGTCAGAAACATCCTGTTCTTTATTCAGCAAGCTGTTCTCAAACGTTAGCATGAATTAAACTGCACATAAACACGTGTCATTTTTCTCAATGTTTTGTAGAGCTGCAGCTAATCATTACATTCATTATATATTACTGTGATTATTAGTTTTCCAGATGTATTGGGTAATTTGTTGGTGTTCAAAATGTCAAAAAGTGGTAAAAGGAAAAAACAAAAAAGCATCTAAATGCCCCAAATGATTCTTCAGATGTCATGTTTAGTCCTGGTCTATTTTTCTTTATATAAAAAAATGGTAAACAATGCATCAACTTCCTGACTTTTTTTGCAGATTAACTTCCTGTTGTTGAATTTCATGATTCCAGATTGGAGGAAACCTTGAGCTGCTCTGTAAACCAACAGCATGAAGGAAGAGATGCTTATTTGCAGCAACACTCCTGAGGTTCAGCGAGGTTCTTCCACATGAGCGGCTTCCATCCAGATGCTGAGAGTAGAAACCTCCAGGGAGCCGATCAGCCGGCTGCTGGTTTTATTTTTGCTTCATTGATGTTTCCTTTCGACACCAGGGGGAGGTGTGTGTCGCGGTTCATGTCCAGCTAATGTCCCCCAGATAATCATTAGTGCTTTTAGTCAACAACAGTCCGGAAGATTCAATAAGAAATTTCCTTCATTATCTGATATTGACGAGCAGATCGGTGCTGTGGGATGCAGGTGTTCTGAAGGTGAAACTCTAACGGGGTGTCAAACATGCGGCCCGCAGGCCAAAACTGGGACGACTTAGTAAAATGTAAAAATTACAGAGAAGACATTAACTGTAAATTAGTAAAACTATAATTTTAAAAATAATTTCTAGACCATGACAAGTTCTTTTGATAACAAAGTAAAATACTAGATTGTTCTTTGTTCTTTTGTCATTTTGTGTCTCATTTTTGTAATACTTTGTATTGTTTTTGTTGTTTTGTTTCTCATTTTTGTCATTTTGTATTTCCTTTTTGTCTTGCTTGCGTCATTTGTCTATTTTTTTGTCATTTTGTGTCTCATTTTTGTAATATATTGTCTTGTTTTTGTGTCTGACTAATCGTTTGTGTCATCTTATTGTCATTTTGTGTTTCCTTTTGGTCTTGCTTGTGTTTTTGTCTTATTTTGTTATTCTTGTTTCACTTTATGTGTTGTTTTATGTATCATTTTAGTTGTTTTGTGTAATTTTCTGTCTTGTTTGTCCATTTTTTTGTTGCTATGTAACTTTTTGTTTAATTTTTTGTCCTTTTTTTGTTTTGTTTTGTGCTGTGTCTCACGTCTTGCCATTTTGTGTGTCATTTTTGAAATATTTTGCCTTGTTTTTTTGTCTTTTTTGTCGTTTTGATCATCAAGTAAAATACTACATCGTTCAGTTTCAGATACCTGTGACTGAATGTTTTGTTCCTTTGTAGACACTCTGTGATCTGGAAGTTGTAATGTATAAATGATAAACCGAGGCATGATGTTGCTGAAATTGAATTTATTTTTCTTAAGAAATTTCAGGATGTTCATAATGTTTTGTAAAAAGATAATTCCTTAAATGTGAACATTTTCAGAATTGTACTTTTTTGCACCAAAAGAAAGGAAACATGAGGAGTTGTTGTTATTTATAGGTTATTATGGTGTGATTTTACTGGTCATTTGGGATCAAATTTGAATGAATGTGGCCCCTGAACCAGCACGTCTGTTTGCAGCTCAAATAAGAGAATTCAGACACTAAAGGAGGTTCATTTGCAGTTCATCCTTAGAGAAAAACAGCGAGGAGCTCAGCTGCATTAAACATTAATCAGTTCATCAAGATTCTGATGGAGATCCGTCTCTGTGTGGAGGTACTTCATCCCTGCCCTACTGGGAGGTGACCCCAGGACGGATCCACGGCCCACTGGAGGGCTCACAGATCACTGCTACCCTCAGGGAGGAGTTTTCAGAACTAGCTGGAGAAGGTGAGCAGGAACAAAGACGGCTGAGTTACCTGCACAGCCCGCCTTTGACTCAGTGGGTGATGATGATGATGATTACTAGTGTCTGCTAGGTAGCATTTTAAAGTCACAGTCGAGGTGACATTCACGGTTCTCCTCGATTTACATATAAATCCTACTGGAAATTTCTCCTCAAGAATTAGATTTTTGTTCTCATTTTTCAACAAAACAAAACACAAGGTATCCATCCATCCATTCTCGATACACCGCTCATTAGGGTCGCAGGGCGCTGGAGTTTATCCCAGCTGACTGAGGGTGAAGGTTCACCTGGACAGGTAACAGTCTATCACAGGGCTACACATAGAGACAAACAATCACACTCACATTCACACCTACAGATAATTTAGAATCACCAATTAATCTGAGAATGTTTATGGACTGTGGGAGGAAGTTGGAGAACCCAGAGAAAACCCAGGCATGCACAGGGAGAACATGTAAACTCCATGCAGAAAGACCCCAGGAAGGCTGGGGATCTTCTAGCTGCAATTATTTTATCTAGCTGCTTGTTTTAACCAAGAGAAACCTCACTGAGATTAACAACCTCTTTTTCAAATTAGTCCAGGCCAAGATAGGCAGCAGCAAATAGGGGCGGCTGTGGCTCAGGTGGGAGAGCGGGTCGTCCAATGATCGAAGGGTCGGTGGTTTGATTCCTGCTCTGCCCTAGTCATGTGCTGTTGTGTCCTTGGGCAAGACACTTAACACGCCTTGCCTCCAGTGCTGCTCTCACACTGGTGTGTGAATGTTGGTGGTGGTCAGAGGGACCGTAGGAGTGGATTGGCAGCCATGCTTCCATCAGTCTGCCCCAGGGCAGCTGTGGCTACAAATGTAACTTACCACCACCAGAGTGTGAGTGAATGAATAATGGATCCATTGTACGTGCTTTGAGTATGCCTACATAGAAAAGCGCTATATAAATCTAATCCATTATTATTATAACACAGTTACAAAATTACAGCTAAAAGAGAGTTAAACACAAGCAAGCAAAAAAAAAAAAAGTAAAATTCAAACAAGTACATGTTGTGGTATATATGTAGTTTATATCACAACATGAATAATACATGTAGTTTTGTGTTTTCTGCACCTAAATTCAGCCTACTTTATGTGAGCTCAGGCCTTTCAATCTGTATTTTACTTATTTATTCATGTGAAATCAGCTCTTTTCTTGCATTTGTTTATGAATGGGATCAGTCCTGCTGATTTTCTTTTCTGAATGTTTTTGCATGTAGAGCTGCAACTAACCATTATATTTACAATATATTGCTGTGATTATTAGTTTTCCAGATGTGTTGATTATCTTTTGGTGTGCAAAATGTCAAAAAGTAGTAAAAAAAAAGTTAGCAGACCCCTCAAATGATTCTTCAGATGTCATGTTTTGTCCTGATTGATTATCCAAATCCTGCACCAGCCATAAAATCCAAAAAAAGATCATATAATAAATGTAAAAAACATACATTTATGACGGAAAACAATAGGAACTAGAAAAGCACTCTGAGAGCGCATACCTCCGCCATCCCGTTTGTCTGTCTGTCCATCTGTGTGTCCATGTGTGTGTGTCTGTCTGTCTGTCTGTTAACAGCATAACTTAAAAAGTCATGGACGGATCTTCACCAAATTTTTACAGGATGTCCGGAAGAGCACGAGTAAGAATCGATTAGATTTTGGAGGTGATCCGAATCACCGTCTGGATCCAGGAATTTTTTGAAGGTCGAAGGACAATTGAAATTCCTGGATCCAGACGGTGATTCGGATCACCTCCAAAATCTAATCGATTCTTACTCGTGCTATTCCGGACATCCTGTAAAAATTTGGTGAAAATCCGTCCATGACTTTTTGAGTTATGCTGTTAACAGACAAACAGACAGACACACACACACACACACACACACACACACACACACACACACACACACACACACAGACGGACAGACAGACAAACAAACTTCGGTGATTACATAACCTCCTGGTGGAGGTAAAAATCAGGTAAAACAGCTTAAACTGATCAGAAACATTACAAAGTTGGACAAGCAACCCAAAAATGTCAACTTATAGAACCAGAACCAACAAAATGTGCTAAAGCAGAGTGAGTTGAATGAAGATATTTGAGGAAATACTGCTAGGAATGAAAAAGAAACAAGCACTAAAATGTAAGAAAATGGGCCTCATGGGCTCCACAATGATTTGTAGCTTTAATAAGAATCAAATATCGTGTTTACAGTAATAGATACAGTAATATATGTGGTTCTGTGTTTTCTGCATTTAAATTCAGCCTGCTTTATGTGAGCTCAGGCCTTTTAATCTGCATTTTATTTATTTATTCATGTGAAATCAGCTCTTTTCTTGCGTTTGGGATCAGTGCTGCTCACAAATGCGTCATGCCCTACTGACCCTATTTGCACTTCATGCATTTCGTTTAAATATTTTGCATTTTTTAATAACTGCATGTGAGTATGACGGCAGCTTTTCTCACCTTCAGAAGATGTGCATGTGAGCTGCAGGATAAAAGTGTGTTTTTTTGGGTGTGCATGAGTGCAGACGCAGTGAAGCTACTCACCGTGTACTCTGATCATATCATCAGCCGAGGCCATCAGCGTAATGGACAGAGAGGGGAGGCAGAGGAGAGGAGAAACAGAAACAGTGTGAGACAGATAAGACGAGAAAAAAAGAGGATAAAAAAGATCATTTAGTTCAAAATGGAAAAAAGGTCCATTAAGCCTCAGCAGCAGCACTTCGGCTGCAGTAAAAGTTCATGAGAGAAGTCCATTTTGCTGCGACAGAGTCCTATGTTTTAAAATCTGAGTGACACGGAACATAAAGGTGAATCTATACTATAAACATGAGGAAATCTGATATTTACAGGCTGCTTATTTATTCATCGTCATTTTACGTTACATTTAAAACCACTCTTTGAGTTGGTTAAATGACAGGTTCCATAGGAATCTGACAAATGCATCACCTTTGTGTTGACTTTGCATTATGGAATCCCTAGAAACATAAATATATGCCTTTAAATGCTGCTGATAACAACCCCTTTTGACAGAGATTGAAAAAATGTAAATAACAAACTGCTATTTATATGTGCGGGGTTCATTTTGTGTGTTAAAAATGCTGCAAATTATGAAAGTCTAAACAACTTTGGTGACATTCTCACATCAAATGCAATCAAAAAGCTCACAGTGAGGATGTTTTTTAGCCTCACACTTCATTCTTTATCTGAGCTCTATTTCTGTTGGACAGAATATTGCCTCTATATCCTTTTGCCCTCCCAATGATCCCATATATTGGCTGCCAGCAGGTGAACAGGACTGTGTTTGAATTGGGCTGCAGAAAATGGACGTTATTGACATCGGGGATGTTATTTCGGAGGGAGTAATCATTACTAGGAGAGGCAGTTTCTATTATTTTCAACCAGTTGTACGACATAATGCACTGCAGATAACAACGGCAGCAGGTAAACATGAAGGTGGGATCTAAAATCAGATTATTACCTGTGATGGTGTATGGATAGTAGTTCCAAGCCTTCTCCGTCACATAGAAGATTTTAGGGACCACAGCTCTGGCCCAGCTGGGCAGTTTGCTGGAACAGAGAGAAAGAAGAGCGGATCGGTTAGTAAACTAACAGGAAGCGAGAGGACAGGGTTGGGGAAGCATCCAGCTGCGTGGAGCCGTGATGGAAGCCGTACGAAGCAGCCATGACGGCCTCCTGGGGAAGCTGATTCCCCTGATTACACCCTCGCACCCTGCAGGAGAGTTTCACCGTGATAGATGAAAAGAGGGGCAGGGAGGAAAATACAGAGGCCCAGCTATTACTGACACAAATGGATTCTAACCTCGCTGGGCGTCCAATACAAATGCAAGCTGGGAAAAGGGGACATCAGAGCAAACACCTCGGTTAACCAGGAGGAAATGGAGGAGAACTGCCAAGCCAAACTTTTACCAATTTCCAACAAAAGTACAGTAAGTCCTGATTATAAGCTCAGAGAACAGTGGGTTCAGACAGTCATTACCCAGTCCCATCAGGAACGGTTCACTGCTGCTGCCAGAAAATCAGCCAATCAGGGGCAGAAAATAGCACCGTAATTGGACACAAGGCCGTCATTAAGTTGATTTCTGGATAATTCTGGTTTTAACCTCTGCGTCATCGCCCTTCTTCTCTTTTTCTGACGTGTCAAACTCATTTTAGTTCAGGGGCCACATACAGGACCAGTAAAATCACAGCATAACGTCCGATAAATAACCACAACTCCAAATGTTTCCTTTGTTTTAGTGCATTCTGAAAATGTTCACATTTAACGAACTATCTAGATTAGAAAGCTTTACTGTCATTATACATTATAGTGTTTCATGAAATTCCGGATAACTTTCTCCCTTTTAAAACATACAAGATAAATAAGTTTAGCAAATACAATAAGAAAAAAAATAACTAAATAGTGAGTAAAAGACGTAAATAGAAAACTTTACAAAAATATGTCAAAAACTGTGCAAGTGGCAGCAGAAAACAGGACAGATAGAGAGACAGAAACATCCTGGACAACCTGAAATATCAGAAGAAAAACAAGTTCACTTTCAACAACATTCAGCCTCAGTTTATCATTCACACATTACAACTTCCAGATCACAGTTTATCTACAAAGACACAAAACATTCAGCCACAGGTATCTGATCGATTGATTGATACATTTATTTCAAATACGTAAAGACAAATACCAAGTAAACAAGGAATTAACATTATACATAAATACACAGACATGCAAAACAGAATCCATCCATCCATCCTCTATATACCACTTATCCTCACTGGGGTCGCGGGGGGTGTTGGAGTCTATCCCAGCTGACTCGGGTGAAGGCAGGGGACACCCTGGACAGGTCACCAGTCTGTCACAGGGCTACATATACAGATGAACAATCACACTCACATTCACACCTACGGGCAATTTAGAGTCATCAATTAACCTCAGCATATTTTTGGACTGTGGGAGGAAGCCGGAGTACCCGGAGAAAACCCACACATGCACAGGGAGAACATGCAAACCCCATGCAGAAAGATCCCAGGCCCACCCTGGGATTTGAACCAGGGATCTCCTTGCTGCAAGGCAAAAGTGCTAACCACTATCCCACTGAGCAGCCCCCAAAACAGAATCATAAGGCAAAAATAATATTCTACATTTCTGGACGAGGTCTACATATTGGAAACAGAGTGAGAAGACGTAAACAAACGCCGATTTAATCCCAGCCCTTTTCCAAAAATTATTGATTTATAATTTCTAGTTTCCTAAATATTTATATAACGCACAATTTTTGTTTATAGATGTAAGATACAATACAAATATATACAATTATGACACCTATTTCTATCGATAGATAGATAGATAGATAGATAGATAGATAGATAGATAGATAGATAGATAGATAGATAGATAGATAGATAGATAGATAGATAGATAGATAGATAGACATTGCATACACATATCCTTGGAATGCTATTTGTTAGCCTGTTAATGGTAGCATGGAGATGCTACGGATCATCCAAAGAAGGACAGTTGTTAGCTTTAGCATTCCAGTTGCTAGTCCAGGACTGCTAGTTGCTAGTCGAGGAGTGACAGTTGTTAGTCCATTAATGCTACTTTATGACCAAGGACTGCTAGTAGTTATCCTATGAAGGCTAGTTGTTAGCCTTAAAATTCCATTTGCTAGCCTTGGAATTGTAGTTTACACATTCACTCAAACTAAAAAAAACGAAACAGAAAGTATCTGGAACTGAACAATCTAGTATTTTACTTTATCCAGACATTATTTTAAAGTTACAGTTTTACAAATTTACAGTTTGCAGTTAAAGCTGCTGTCCGGAGTTTGAATCGCAGCGTCTCCCAAAACGCTGTTGGTCCCACCGTCCCTCCCTCTGATTTCGCCCCTTTATTTGTGCACGCGCGCAGTACATGAGAGAAGTGCCCGGAGTGCTGCAGCATCTCGCCTGTTTTGCTGTTTTCCCCTCTTGTACATTTAGTACATTTAGTAAATAATAAAGGAATTACGTTAGAATGCTGTAATTGAGTCTAACTTGTCCTAATACCAAAATAACATGAATCTGCTAGGACGAACTAGTAAAGTTTCAATATGTGATTACACTCGTGTATCCCTCTCGATGACGTTGTTTATCAAACTTAGTGCATTTACACGTGTATATGTGTTATATTGTTTATTTATTTCTATCTAGAGTTCAGAATTGCATGACTCCTCTGACGAAGAGTATGTCCCAGACGCCCCAACATCTTCCTCCAGAGGTCGGGCATCTAAACGAAGCCGTCAGGCGGGCTATGGAGGCCGTGGTCGGGGAGCGACGCGAGCACCCCGAGCCAAAAAAGGTCCTGCAGTCTCTTGGCCTGACAAGCCGTGGGATCGGTAACTTTTCTGGAAGTTGCTGATCCCTGATGCTCTCTCCTCCACAAGCAAAACAAATGTGCGCGCGGTTGCGTAGTGCGTAGCTCGCCCACCTCTGCATGGGCTTGCTTGCTGTGCGCGTAACCGTTGATTGACAGCATGACAAAGCTGAAGCTCGAACTTGATTGGTCGGCAGCGACCGGCGCTTTTTGGAATAACATGGGGGTCTATGAGAGGAAGGCGGAGCTCAGGAATAAATTTTCATATCGCGTTATACTAACTTTATATTATAGTATCGAACTAGACTAACACATTTAAGCTTTGTTAAACAATGATACATAAATTGAAAACAAACGGAAACTCCGGACAGCAGCTTTAATGTCATCTCTGTATTTGTTTTACACTTTGCAAAGTGGGCCGGATTGAACCCTCTGGAAGGCCGGTTTTGGCCCGCAGGCCGCATGTTTGATACCCCTGTTCCAGACGATGAATGTGGTAATGAAACTGGTTTGGAGGCTCCCTCAGGTCCAGTCCAGACACAGCGGACTGGTCACAAGTCCTCACACTGCCTTATTTAAAGGCTACACACACACACACACACACACACACACACACACACACACACACACACACACACACACACACACACACACACACACATATACTATGTTTTTCAATCATTGTGGGGACATACCATTGACTCCCATTCATATCTAACCCCTAACCCTAACCCTAACCCTAACCTTAACCCAGACCAAAACAATGCCAAACCCTAAAGAAATGTTTTTGCACTTTTACTTTTTTCAGTAACAACAACATGGCCAAGAATACACTGTTTAAACTAACTAAACATAAACACACACACACACACACACTCACACACACAAACACACACACACTGCAGCTCTAACATGATAACAGGTGGTTTGTGGGCGGAGGGCGGCTCGGCGTCCGACAGCGACTGCTCAAATTATCCATCACTTGCACTGACCTCATCTTTCTCTGCCCACACACACTCTGACACCCAGCCAACCACACACACACACACACACACACACACACACACACACACACACACGTCTACACACACACACACACGGCACTATGAATTCCTCTTGACGGTCGCTGACACCTCAGATTTCCCAGAGGTCCACTTACTTGTCACTTCTGACCACAGAGCTCCACCTCATCGCTCTCTTGTTATTCTGCTTTGGTTTCGTCTCCCAGTTTAACATCCGAGTGTCCCAGTCGTCTGTTACAGAATCTGACGGACCTTTGTGAACACCCTGCCATCTTATCTCACCAAAAACAAGACCTCGTAATGAAACTCTGGAAGAAATACAGTCAGACTACCATCCAGGGAGAACAGAAACAGAAATAAAGCTGCTGTTTTTAACCAGGAAAAATTTACCGCAAAGCAAAACACAACAAAACAAACCTGTGATATTCCTGGAAAACACTTTCTCACCTTGATTTTACAAGAAATATGTAATTTCTGCATCTTAAATGTTTATTAAACCATATTTCCGTGTGCAAAAACAATGAATCACCTAAAAACATAATCAAATAATACTACATTATAAAGAAGATTTTAACTGGCTGCAGAAAAAGTTATTTTTTTAATAATAAAACAGTTACAAGTGCTTATTAATATTAGATACACTGATAAAAAATGCATTCAGCATCTGATATTGGAGAAGAAATCAAACATTTAACAAACATCTAATATTACAAACCACTGCTACTTTTTCTGTTTAAAGTCACCAATTGCATCTAATTGTACAGATTAATGTACAATAGTGAAAAGGAAATATTTGTGACAATACAGTAAATTAACATGACTGATTATATAAATTGATAAATGTATGAATGAATAAATAAATAAATAAATAAATTGAAGAATGAATGAATGAATGCATGAATAAATGAATGAATAGTGCCACTAGTGTGTAAATATGACCAGAAAACATTTATTTTACTACGCTGCAGTCCCTGCATTTAAACAGGAGACTGAAATAAAAAGCAAAAATGTTTGTCATCTACATTTTAGTGATTTGTTTAAGTCCTTTAATTAGCAGCAGTGAAAATTTGCTGTTGCACATTAGCCGATGAACCTGGAGACTGTGTGTGTGGGATCGCCATGGAAACGACTTCACTGACGTTAAACTCTGCAGGACTAAAGTGTCGTCGATGTTCGGCCTCGGTTCAGTTCTTCCAGTCAGCGAATGTTTGAGGAAGATGTTTAATTAAAGCAGCAGAAACGAGCTGCGGAGCTCCGACCTCTAAATCAATGAGTGGAATCAGTTTGACAGAAAGCGGCGCCATTGATGGACTCCTGCTCCCGCCAAGAGTTTGGGTTGAATCTACTGATGTTTTTGACCAATAAACCAGCAGCCTGTGACTAAACTGCAGCTGCAGAAGGAACCGCTGGCTAAAACACAACAGCAGCTGAAGTCTGTAGATAATGTTGCTATCCGGTATGATTAGGCCTCTCTGATCTGACTGTGAATATTTTCCATAAATGTTAGAATCATTTCCATTCACCCATGTAAATCCAGCTGGATGAAACTAACAGAAACACCATTTTAATCACTATTTACACAGCATTATACACCCTTTGCAACCCGTTCTTCTGTTTATTCTGTGTTTCTTAACTTCTAATATTCAACCAACTGCATTTGGCAAATAAGAAAGGAAATTTAAAAAACTTGGAGGAGACAATTTGACAGATGTAGAGCAAAAAAAGTGGCAGTGGACGCCAGTAATCTACCAGTAATGAGGAGCAAAATGGATTGAAAAAGAATTAAATAACATTTCAAAATCACAGCAGCCCTAAGTATTCGTCAGTATATAGCAGAAAATATAAATCCACTTATCTAAAAGCATTTAAATTCTCCTCCAGCACTAAATCTCATCTTTTATTATCGCTTGAAATTAAAGAGAAATTAGAGAGCTGCTGAGCCACATCAGCAAGAAGTCTGACTCATTTCTGCTGTTCCCTCTTTTTGCTGTGATGCTGCTGTTGTGCAGGAGGTGATATTAGGTCACATTCAGAAGAGAAATGAGAGCGAAGAGAGCAGCTAATTCAACTGTAATCCACAAAACAGAGAATTAAATACTCAATTTCACGCTTATCGAGTTCAACAAAGCTCTGAGCTGAAAAGAGATGAAAAGACAAAAAACATTCATTCCAGAAACACAACAGCAGACTTGTGATATTCTGTGATTATCTCTCATTAGACTATTTCTACCGTGCTGCTTATTTCAGCAAGAAAAGATACCAAATGTTGATCTTCAAACATCCCTCCGGTGGTTCATTGTGTGTTTACAGTGGCGGCTAAGCAGTGAAACGACATCGTTTTGTCTTTTCTCATGGTCAAATCTCTGCTGATTGATAAACAGCTAATTGAGCGAGGAGGATTCCACTGGTCTACAAGAAAAATGCTTCCGGAAGAAAGGAGTTAAACTTTACCTACTTTCAGTTCCTAAAAAGAAAAAAAAACAAGTCAAAAATGCTGGTTGAGTCAAGTTATCAAGATCCAGTAAAAAGTCAATTACTGAAATTCTACACAAAGTAATGACAGAGTGATTATTAACTAAAGGATATGTTTGTCTCTGAGCTACAAGTTCTGACTCCAAACAATGTGGAGCAAATTCATCTCTGCTAATATTTGGATAGAGCATGTCCTCTCTGACATATTATACACTTTATTACATTTCATTTCGACGAGCATTTATTTAAGTCATACGTAGCAGCTTTTGTCAGTGTGTGGTCATTTTTCATTTTTAAACAGTTATTTTTATGGCCATTTTTTGACAGGTGAAGTTGAGAGGCAGACAGGAAAGTAGGGAGAAGAATGGGGAGAAGACCTGCAGCAAAGGTTTTCTGAAAGTTTAACTGTCCAGATACTTTTTTTCTCAAGTATATTTTCACTTACTTGTTGAGGTAGATCCGTTTCTCGGTGAACTGTCCCGATCCGTGCTCCGGATCGTCGTACGGCTCGTTCTGAACCACCTCCACACCTTCCCCACGTTCACTCTGCTCATTACTGTGTTTACTGATCATGTACAGCTGCCCGATCCGGTACTGAAAGACAGAAAACACAGAGAAGATCCACATTAGATCAACCTTTATAAACAAAATAAATAAATCTAGACGACTTAGGTGGGCATCCAAATGGAAAAGATATCGATAAATTAAAGAATTTGTAAGTCATATACATTATAGTCAACCAAAAACTCATAGAATTTGTGGATTTATAAGTACTAAAATAATATCCTTAGTGCAAAATATCAAACCTGTACGATTTGGAAAACCATTAGTGAAACCAAAATCTTGCAAAAACTGTACGAAACAAATGTCAGGTGTCACACAAATACACAAATAAACATAAAACTTAAATGGAAACACACATAATACAAAAAAATAATTGTTTATGACTCTTTTCATAACAGAAGATGTAAAAGTTTTGCTAAGATTTTTTCAAAATCAGGTTTTTATAAGTGCATCATCTCTTAAAATTCAGAAAAATCTTAAAAAATATATTAAAGCCAAGTCTCCTTTAAAAATAATCCACACAGACAGTGATATATGTGCATATATAATAAGGATATATCTTTAAAAAATGAGACATGTTGAAGTTTTGCAGTCAGGGCAGGAGGAGCTGAGTAGTCACGGCTCAGATGCTACAGGTTTTTTTAAAAAAAAAGCAATATACGTATATATATATGTGCTCTGTGACAAAAGTAATAAAGTGACCCATAAAAATAAAATATTCATACATAAAATATAAACTCAGTATTGGAGCCAAAGTTTTCCTCTTTCTTTTCCATGTGGGTAATCATGCATCTGCTGTAAAATGCTGAAGAGGCGACTTAGGATCGAAATTATATCTTCTTGGTTCCAGTCCAGCCACTGACTCAACAGTATGATTTTATAGCTTCCATAAAAATAAAGGCAGGAGGGAAAATACCAGGATTAGTGTCGCTGCGGCATCCTGACACCTGAGGACAGCCGGCATCTTTATGGAAAGCTGCAGGATTAGGATCTGTCTGCTGCATAGCGACAACAGCTTCCCATCAGGCCAGGACAACAATAGTAACAGGAACCCACTCCCACGGCCCACGGTGATACATCAGTCAGCACCCACAATCCTTCACTCAGCGCTCACTGACCCACTTGGCCCGATCATGGTGTCACTTTTGGTCACCCTGACGGCTGAACTCTGGTGTCACACGGCAACTATTTTCCAAACATTTATAAAACGACAAGCACCGGAGCTGGAATGCTCCAGGACAGAGATTTCCGACTGCTCCGGGCCTATTTCCGGGACGGGGAACCCGATACAGCCCCAATGGCGGGTTATGGAGCTCTGTAGGAATGCCAAGGGGTCACGAAGGACTCAACACACACACAGAGCTCCTACCAAGTATAGCTACGCTAAGCTAATGGAAAAACTGGACCAGGACCGCCTGGGATGTTGACTTGTGACTCCACATCCAGCCACAAAAAGCAAGTAAGGAATGAACTGAAGGGAAACGTGATAGCGCTGTGGAAAAAAGAAAACAGACCAGCCAACAAGCTCTGACTTTCTACATCACAATGCCAAATTTTTCCATCTGCCGGCCACGAGGGGAAGGCAGCGAGCCGTGACAGAGAATTCCCAGCTGGAATGGGGACGGCGGCTCGGTTCTGACTGCACAGCTGCTGGAATCTGACACAGTTTATCCACTGCAATGACACAGTGAGAGTCAAAATAGAGGAGGAACCGGCGTCTAGCTGCACACAAACACAACAGTCTGCTCACGTTTACAGCTTCATCACAACTGATTCATCAAATTCAATCAATGAAGTGATGGATTGATCCAAACTGCCAGACCTCCTTTGGCTCCAGCTTCACAAATAGAGCAGAACTGAACAGAAATACTTTACTGATACTAAAATACAGTAGTAGAACAGTCAAAGAATATTAATATAATATAAATAGAACAGAAAAAATACTAAAATACAAAATGAACAACAAAGTGTGAGATATACTGTGAATAAAAAATGCACTACATTGAAAAATGCAATAAAAAGATACAGTGAAAGTCCTGAAAACAGAAATGCAACAAATGTTTTAGGTTAAGGTCTTGGAGAAACATGAAACTTGAGAGTAGAAGCCAGTCATTTGTTAAAAATGTGCCAAACCAACCTACCGATCAAAGTAAATAGGACGTGTTTTTGTTTTTTTGAATATTCTTTTTATTAATTTTCAATTTTTAGAACAAAACAAAAACAAAAACAACAACAACAACATCCGTCTTGCCCTCCCCCCACCCAGCCACACCAGTATATCATAAATGATAGGGCTCGGACAAAGTATCGTTTGGCAATATATCGCGATCCTTGTTGCTACACTACCAGTATCGGATCGTTTATCAAGTATCGCAATACTTTCAATACTTTTGCATTCCTTTATTTTTTAAGGAACACTTTCAGCACTTTGTTACATTCTGTTCTGTTAATGCATTTTTCAATCTCAAAAAATTAATGAATTTCAAACACTAGTTTTGTGAACTTTTAAGACTTTACTGTTTCATGTTTACACATTTTAAGGTAAATGTGTTACTTATTATAGCTACCTACAGAATTGCAATACGGGTCGGATCGTGACTGAAGTGTATCGTCCCAGCCCTAATAAATGACCAGTAACATTGTAAATTAAACAGAAAAGTGCCATTTTTTTTTCTATTTCAGCAATATTTATGATAGAGAAGCATTAAAAAAAACATACATATATATAATTATGGAATTAAAACATTAGAGTCCATCTCTTCAATAGTCGTGGGACATGATTTTGTAAGCGACGGTGGTGTGGTTCAGTCTAACAATGTTTTACGCCTAAACTACAATGATATTTGACAGGAGATGTGCAACAAATCCAAAAATAAATACAGCATTTATGCATTTTGAGCCAAATCTAATTTATTTTTCATCTTAGCCAGGTCATTCTGCAGAGTAAAGCAAAGAGTAACTGAAAACACACAAATATGAAATTAGTACAAAAAAGAATGGTCCCACATGAATTCAAACTCCATTTTTTGGGTTTAATGTCTTTCAGAAATATGAAACTCGAGAGTGGAAGCCAGCCAACAGTGAAAAATTTTCACAATTTTAATGCAAATTTCACTGAGCAACTAGTACAGACCAATGTAAATATGACATGTTTTGGTGTTACACTACATTATGGTTTAATCTAACAATGTAAACAATGTTTTACGCATAAACTACAATGATATGTAATAAGAGATGTGCAACAAATCTGAAAATAAATATAGCATTTATGTATTTATTGAGGGAATTTCACAATTTTACTGTGAAATTCATATGGATCAGTGTAAATATGCCATATTTTGCCATTAGACTGCATTGTGGTTTGCTTGAACACCGTAAACACCGTAATTAGTGTAAAATCGCAATGATATTTAACAGGAGATGTGCAACAAATACAAAGACACATATTTTAAGAACAACATCATTATAGAGGAGATCTATCAACGAAAGCCATTTACCCAAAACAACAACTCATTTTTGTCACCATGTTTGCAAAATTTTGTCATGACATTATTCATGCAGCTGGTGTAATTAACGGCTCTGACATCCTGACGGCTAAAGACAGACAAAGGCGGCTGCTGCACGGATCAAAGGATTCCTCTTTCAGCTGCAGCTTCCAAGCAAAAAAGAAAAGTGGCTGAAGAGGAAACATGAATCTGTGCGCTGGATGAAAAGCATCAAGGCAGAGTGGCCACTCGAAAGGACCTCTGATGGCTCTGATGGCCAGCAGCAGCAGCAGCAGCGGTAGCATATTAACATTAAGCACCATCTTTTCTTGCCCTCTCGGCTAATTCAAGGTTCAGGAATATTGCGTAAACAGGCCGGTCATTGTGTGTCTCTTCCTATCTGCCTGAAAGCTGCAGCTGATCAATGAGAGGCTGCCTTCATTGTTGTCTTTGGAAATCTAATGACCAGAGGAGCAGAAGTGGATCTCGCTCAGCGGAGAGTGTTCATGAATAATCTCTTATTAGGATAAATACAACGTCTCGTAAGCTCGGGTGCACTTTCTCCTCCACTGTTTGATTTATCTGCTGTCTTCTCTTTGTTCCTCTTTATCCTCGCTGCACCTTCACACCTTTTACTTCCTGAACTCCTTTTCTCACTTCCATCCAAATGCTGCTCCGAGCTCTCAGCTTATGTTTTATTTGTTAAAGCCTCAAAAAGTTCAGGAACCTTCTGCATGACTTGAAATTGACTAATAGTACAGTTAGATTACTTAGTGTCTGTAACAAGAGTTTTACAGTCAAAGAGCTACTTAGAAGAGTGAGACTGGCAAGAAAATGAAATAAAACATAACGCACATCTTAACTTTGAACCCTCTATTTCCTGATAATTTCACTTTTCTGTTATTGTTGGACATTTGGACTGTCAGTTGTTCCTTCTTGCGTCTAGTATTTGGTTGCAGTTGTGGGTTTGGACCAAAATGTCAAACTTTTTGCTTCAATGAACAGACGATAAATGAAAAGACATTATGACAGAGTCGCCCACACAGAGGAATAAATGAATCCTGATCTCTGGGAGTTAAGGCTGAATGCACAACAACAACAAAAACCTGACAATGCATTCAAGAAACACGCTCCAACACACACCACCGAGTCACCGTGGCTTCAGATGTGCAACCTGAAGCAGCGTCTTAAAGCATGAAGCCTGGTCCAACTCTTTCTGGCTCTCTGTTCTCACACAACAGCAGGTGGTGGGGAGCTGTGGTCATTGTGCTGCAGCCGGGGAGTGTGTTACTGCGAGTGTAAGATAAGAATCCTGACACACTCACACACACCAGACAATGCCGGGCTGGCTGCTGAGATGTAATTAAAAGTCAACCACAGACAGAGTAATTACTGCTTGCCGTTCGTGGATAAACGAGCGCGCTGCGGCCGCACGGATAAATGGCTTCTGCGTTTGGATGTCATTGTGCACTCGGTGTGTATTCGTGCACGTGTAAATGACAGACCAAATACTGCTCGTGCAAAGTAGATCAATATGTCTGCAATTGTTGTGTGATCTTTTACTGCAGTTACAGAATGCAAAGGAAAGTTATTCTTTGCAAAACATCATTATTTGTCACACATTGTGTTCTCTTATCTGCCCGTATGGTGGATTAATGATTAAACATCAGGGGTCACATACAGATAAAAACATGTGACAGCAGATGCACACAAATTTCCTGAATCTAAATGGAAAAACATTTACATCTACACCACCAATTTATCAAACCATGAGCCAGAAAATGGAAACAGAGCAACCATGACTGGAAGAGAAAGAAATTTAAACTGTTTAAAGAAACCTTAAAAAAGTGGGATCAAGTGACCTTAGGTGTTACCAATAATGGAACTAAGTAACTCTGCATGCCATAGATATTTTACAGAACCTGCAGTTCAACCCAGCCACAGCTGGATTGTTTGCTTTTTGCATAATCTGGTTTCTGCAAATAATTGTTTGGGCAGTCTTTTTTTTTAATGAGACACATAGAAGAAAGTAATTTCAATTAGGGCTGCAGGTATCAATTACTTTGATAATACAGTATTCTATCAATTATTTTGAAAATTAACTGGATTATGCATTTGACATGTGGCATCAAAAGTGGAAATGAGCGCACTGTGCAACAGAAATTCCGTCCTGGTAGAACCCGACGGACATCTGTGGTATATTATACATATATAGTATAGTACAAGGATTTTGTGTATATTTATATAGTACAGTACAGGGATATAGTACATATATTGTATAGTACAGGGGTGTAGTACATCTATAGTATAGTACAGAGATATTGTACATATATATTATAGTAATTTCAATTAAATTCCATGATTTTGAACTCAGATTTGGTCAACTTTTCTAATAAAGCGTGTCTTCAAGGACCATTGGAAAGTTGGAAATCCGACAAATCTTTGTTTTTACAGTTTGTAGCTGTAATAAATTGTGTTGTTTTGTTATAATTTGAAGACAGCATGCCTCAATATCCCCTAACATAACACCTTCTCCCTTCTAGCTGCCTATATACTGTTCTAATATACAATAAGTACAGAAATGACAGTGAATTGGAAAGATTTACACTGTAGTTTATAGGCTGAAACCTAACTGTAATCCCATAATCTAAACTCACACTGGATAAAGACATCAGTTGACATATTATACATTAATCTTCAGATGAACAGCTCACATATCTAGAAATTCTGGTGGCAAGAAGCCCCAAACTATCTCCAAATCTTGCAGCAGATGGACAGAAACACAAACTCCATTTTGCCTTCAGGCTGAACTTCCATTTCCTCCCTAACCTCACAGAAACCCCGCTGGTTTCTGGCATCGCTGCGAACAGGGAGCTGCTACATATCGTACATCAAATCACAGAAGTCCATTAAAAATATCATCAGGAGGCCAGTTGCAGGGCTGCACGTGCTCCTACACTGCTGCTGTAAACGACATTTTGCTGCTTCAGGCTTGTGGGAGTCCCACAGAGGACATCTGCTGTAAGACATGGAACCAGGACCAAAGCACAGAGTGAGGAGATCGTAGGGGACATCAGCGTGACAATCCTGCTCACGTCCAGCTCAGCGAATAGAGGGAAGTTAAAACAAAAGAGACAGCAGCGGAGCAAGTGGAAAAAGAGGGGGAGTAGAAACGTTTGTGCATTATCTTTTTAGAGAGTAAATCTGTGGAAATAATGCTGACTGCACATGTAGACAATGTCATAACAGAAAATATTATTCAGCTGCATAATTACACAGAAATCCTTCTCAAAAGTATGAGAGCAGAAAGGAAATTTTAAATATTTCATGCAGTTTCATTGCATAGATTGTGTGTTATGGCTCATCAAGAAGCTAAAAAATGACAAATTTAAAGAAAATATTCTTAAATGAACTTCCTGTCTGAGCTCAGTTTTCACCTCAATTCAAAGCAGGGACACTATGTAAGGAAAACCTGCAAACATGAGGAGTGCTGCAAATTCTTATGTGCCCTTTAGATCAACAACAATTCTGTACATATCTGGGGGCTCAGTGTGTCTCTAATATTCAATATGATCCATTAAATGCCCTTAGATGTTGCTTTACAAAGAGAAACAGAAGCTCAAAGCCAAAGTTTGCATTGACGTGAGTGAGTTTACTGGCAGCTTTCATGTTTTCTTCTGTAAGTATTTAAGAGAACTGAGTGATATTACAGCAAAAAGCCGGCTAAAGTAGATCTGTATGCAGAAGTTCTAAAACCTGCAGTCCCTCGAATGGCCACTAGAGGCTGCCTCCAAAAGTGAGCCAATCCTCATCGAACCCTATGTTAAAATGCACAACTTTATAGCAGAAATAAACATGTTTATAGCCTGAAACAACAAACAAATGTGGTCTTTACAGGTTATTTTTCAGCTCCTGATAATTGTATGGGAGGTGATCTTTTATTTAACCCACCTATTTATACTGCATGAAGGCTCAAAGTTTTGCATAATTAATGTGTGGCTGCTTTGAGCGACAAGTGAGTACCAACACAGGACAGTTCATGGAATTGAGATTCCCATAACTTAGTTACAATGCCTCTTTACAAGGTTAAAAAAATTTAATTTACTGATTTAGATAAATTATTTAGTTTGTAAACATTATTTCAAAGGTTTGAATTGACATAATAGTGCTGCATCACTTTAATATTTTGCGTAATTTAACTCAAATTTCTGGTAGTTGGATTAAAACTAAATTCAAGTTGAAAGAAATTACAGCAAAAAGCCGAGTAAAGTAGATCAGGAGGGACGTCTTACTGTTCTGTGGTTTGCAGAAGTACTAAAAACAGCAGTTCCTGAAATGGCCACTAGAGGCTGACTCCAAAAGTGAGTCAATTCCCATTGACCATCAAGTTAAAATGCACAAATTTACAACAAAAATAAATGTGTTTACAGCCTGAAACAACAAGTAGATGTGGTATCTACAAGTAATTTCTCAGCTCATGATAGCTGTTAAAGGGGTGATCTTTTATTTAACCCACTTATATATATTGTATGAAGGCCCAAAGTTCTGCATAATTAATGCGTATCTGCTTTGAACGACAAATGAGTACCGACACAGTTCATGGCCCTGAGATTCCCATAACTTAATTAAAATGCACCTAGTTAAAAAAAAAAGTTCGAAGTTCAAAAAAATCCAATTTACTGATTTAGATAAACTATTTCAGTTGTAAACATTATTTTGATGGGTTGGATTGAAGTAATAATGTTGCATCATTTTAGTATTGTTTGTAATTTAAAGTCAAATTTCTGTTGGATTAAAACTAAATTCAAGTTAACTTATTTTTTCTTCACTTTGAGTTCAGGATTTCAAATCTTTTCCTCTACTTTAACATCTCTGGACAATTTCAGGCAGTTAAGATCGCAAATTGCAAATATCTTTAGCTGTAGGCAAAAAGTTAATTCCCATTACTCACTGCAGTTTGTTTATCAAACAAAATAAAATTAGAAGTTAGCATAAAATAAAAACCGAGACTGAAGTTTCTTAACTTCAATCTCAAACCATCACGACGACATTTTCTCCCAAACTGTATTTTAAGACTTCTCTCAGACTCTAAAGCTGTAACTTTTTCCTTTTTCACGAGGATACAGGCGCACACACACTCTGCAGCTTCAGCAGAAACGTTGGCTTGCTGCTTACAGTAAGCTCATACGACTGACTGATTCAGCAGAATGTGAAGGTGAGTGTTAAGGGTTTGATAAAAACACTTGTAGGAGGATGCTGAGGGCGACAGCTAGCTCAGAGAGGCGAAGTGTTAAAAGCAGCTAATGAATTCTCTGTCGCACAAGTGGGAAATTTCCTCTCCTGATTTAATGGTCTCACTAGAGTATTCAGTCTGTCCAGCAGCCAAGAGAAACTCAGAGTGACAGCGAGACAACTCAGCGTCTGAGGCTTTTCTTCAGGAGGTTTGAGCCGACCCAGGAGGCTCAGAGTTGACTGCACTTTCTTCTTTGCTACCTTAAGACAACCTGACATTAGAGATATTTTTAGACTCTTTGGTGGGTGTCATTTTGCAGGAGCTACCCTTAAAAGATGCCCATCTAACCTGTATAAAACCTTTCCCAGTGTTTGGTAATTAGCTTCAGTTGCGAGCCAATTTGTTTTGCATATTTCACTCAGTCTGCCAGAGTTTGTCAGGTTTGTTTCATTCTTGGCTGTGTTTTCTTTTAATTAATTTAGGAATAAAATTGACTCCTTAAACTTGTTTGTTCTGGGATTGTAGCTGAGGGGCAGAGTTTCAGTTTAATGAGAGCTGACAGAGTTACAGCAGCACAAAAAATCCATACTACACAGAGATATTTTCTGTAATTTTATTAGAGACTATGGGGAAGTCAAGGTTCTTTTTCAGCAGCTCAGACCCCTCACCAACAACCACATTAAAAGACCACCTTGACAAGTGTTTGCCTGTTTTCTCTAGCTAGTCTTTCAGAGAACTGAGATATTACAGGAAAAAGACACATGAAGTGAATCAGGAAGGACACTGTATTGCAGAAGTGCTACAAACTGCAGTTCCTTGAATGGCCACTTGAGGCTGCATCCAAAAGCGGGTCAGTCACCATAGACCCCCATGTTAAAATGCAAAACTTTACAGGAGAAATAAACTTATTTACAGCCTGGTGCAGAGACATTTTTGGTCTTTTGTTTGGACACATTATAAGGACAGACACCCTGGAATATATTGTCACAACTGGAGAAAATAATGGGAAGAGAGGACGAGGCAGACAGAGATGATAGACAGGCTGACATCATGGCTACACATGGAATAATCAACAGCCACAATTCAGAAAACAAGAGATTGGACCAGATGGAGAGAAATGATCACCTACGCTGAATGGCACAACCAATGACGTATATATAGAGCTAGACCGCTCACTGGCCGCTGAGAGACGGCAAATAGGAGCCGACTTCCAGTAGTGGCAAGACGTGGTTTCAGAATGGAACGTCAGCACGGTATGTGACTTTGTGTTTCGTGATTTACCAAGGTTCAGTAAACTTTTGTGTTGGAATCAAGTCACAATGCTTGAAATACGTTGAGAACACCAGGCCAGGAGGCCCTAGACCAGCACTGGCTGGGTTTTTCAGTGACTGCAGCTGAGCAGACTCTCCTCAGGAGAGCGCCCAGTTCGCTGCCATGCATTCCCATTCCCCCTGTGCCTGTGGTCTCACTCTGACCTGTGACAGGTGACAAGGCTATTTTTGTCATCAGAAAATATGTGTTAATGAACTAGAAATCTGTTTGAGAAGGTGAACAGCACGGCATGATCATATCTGACACTGACAAGTGCATACGTCACTGCATAGCACTTAGCAGTTAGCACTTCTGCTAGCTCCTTCAATGCACCAGTTTTGTGATTCCTTCTCTGGAATGTAAGTGAAAGGAAACATGCTGACACTCACCTTGCAATCATCACATCATGAACCTGTTAATTTAAGTGTCTCTGTTATGGTTTCAGGTGGATGTGGCTAATATCTGACCATGGTGAAGTCGTGTGCTGCCATCTCCTGCACCAGTCGATTTGTAATATTTCCTTTCATAAGTAAGTGGCTCTTTTATTTGGGACATTCTGCCTCAAATTTGCTCTGCTTCTTTGTTTGCAAACAGAAACTCCTTCTGACCTTGGCTTGAGTGCTGCACTCAGCCAGTTTAGCTGAATCACTAACTGTACAGTGTAAGCTGGTGTGACTATCAGTATTCAGTGACAGTCACAGTGCATCATTGTCTATGGATGTATTATAATATGCCACACATTTCAGGTTTCCCAAGCAGTCCAAGGACAGCACACTGAGAGAGGAATGGATACAGGCCATCAGTAGAGAAGTGGTGAGGACCAAGAGGAGATGATCATAATTATGTATGCAGCAACCATTTCAGGGAGGAGGACTTAACCTCTCAAAACATGCTCAACACAAGCTTCTCAGGCCAGGGGCTGTACCATCCCTCAGTTTGGGGAAACCAGAGAAAAAGGTTATGTTCTTTAATTGTTAATGGTTGCTCATTATTTCAATTTAGTACTTTTCTTTTCGTGTCAATTTGTGTGGCTATGAAAATGATTCAGGATCGGTTTTTGGCTTTCATAGTGACTTGCAGCCATTCATTGTGTGTCATTCACTGTTTCAGGTATGGTGAAAGAGAAACAAATCTTTTGGGAATTTGCCATGTTAATTCTTTTATCAAATGTTTGAGATCGCAATGAGGACAACCCAAACCAGCCGGGCAGCAGTGGTATTATACCAGCACATCGACATAGAGTCCTTTACTAAAACAGTTCTATTTAGAAATCAGTGACTTCCCAATATCATTATTTCCAGCATTTTGTTTTTGCCCTAAAGTTGGCGTTTTATAGCAAATTGTTCATGGAATTTTATTGTGAAATACATATTTCCGACAATACTCCTATATTTTCTCAGAGAAGACGTTTATATTCTCATATTTCTATCTGTCAAGTGCACTTGATACCCTGTAAATATTTTATTGGAACATGGATATTTGCAAATGAACCTACAAGTGGTGTAGCTATTGTAATGCAATTTAGCAACACAAACTTTTGTCTAGGTGGTGTATTTTATATTTTTTGTTAACAAGTTGGAGCAGTATTCCATTGTAAAAATAAATACTTTCAATGGTTTCCTTCGTTATATAGTGCCTGTTTGTAACACTTTTTTGCTGTATCTCTGGAAGTATTTGGTCTAGAAAGTCATGGCTGGGCTCAAACTACTCAAAAATCTCCAGACTGACTGCAACTTCACCTCTATTTGCAGTACTCAAGGCTATCAGGCCTGTGAATTTTCCATCCCCCTTTACACTAAAACATAATTTGGAATTTTTGACTACTGCATGTGCTGCTTTTCAAAGTCCAACTGAATAATTTGAATTGGAGAAAAATTGTTTAAAACACTAATTGTCTTATTTGGCATTGGTTTGAATATTTTCTAGAAACACTAATGCTGCAGAAAGTATGAAATATTTTTTATTGACACAATCACTGCATCAGCATTCAGCAATCATTATCATTGTGTGGTGGTCTCTGTTGTAGCCTCATGTAGGCAGAACGTGTGAAGAGGCTAAATATGAAGGATATTGGAATGGAGGCTCTGTGTTTTGCTATTATATGAGTGTGATTGCCGTAGAAACATGCCTTGTGCTTTGTTTTTTCGTGCCTGTGAGGGCTAAACAACGCTGTGATTGCCGTGAAAACGTGCCTAGGACAGAGATTTTATTGTCTGCTAACAGTAAAAGCCATAACATAACACATATTGTCCCATTAGTGATGACAAGTTGAAGTTGGTGTATTTACACAGGATCAAATAGCCACAGCTTCTTGCCACTACCAGAAGTCAGCGCCGATTTGTCATGGCACCGCTGTTGTCCGCCGAGCAGTGAGCGGACTAGCTCTATATATACGTCATTGGGCACAACACTTGATTAATTGATTGAACGCTTTGAGTGGACAGTTCATGGAATGGAGAGGATCAGACATTATCAATTCATGGGATTTATGAATCTGGGTCCTCAAATCCTTGCTGGTCAGCGAATCCAAGTATGTCCACCAGGTGGCACTGTGACTGAGAGCATATTTTGGCCTATGTCCTTCTTGATGGCGAGCGATTGAAACTGTCCACCAGGTGGCGCTATCACTGTGACTGTATATCAGCCGAGGTATCTTATCAGGGCCAGACTGCGATCACACATGTAAAGTTTGAGGCAGATTGGAATGTGTACAGGCTAGTTACACAGCACTTCCTGTATCATGGCAAATTGTCAAAATTCCACCAGTCGCCATTTCCACACTCTCAGACTTTTGCAGAGCATTTTGATAACTTTTGATCACCCATGCCTGGTGTGGTCAAATTAAGGTGGACAAATCTGAACTCTGTCAGGGTTACCCTGTTTAAGAATTGGTCCAAAATCATCCAAAATATGCCACATAATTCAATATGTATGACATCCTGTTGTGTTTTAGGAATGGTTGTCTCTTACATTTATAAGCATTGTGGCGAGTTGCTTATGCCTACCAAATTTCATAGCTTTAGGTGACACATGCTGGACATAGAGTGTGTTTGAATTTTTTCAGGTGGTGCTATGGAGCCATTTTGGCTCCCACCTATGTCACTTGCATAAAATATAAATTTTTTCACCGGTCCTGATGTGTGTGCAGTGTTTCACGAGTTTTCAAGTATTTTTAGGCCTTCAAAACTGCGAAAAAGAAAGAGGGTGTTGAGATCCTAATAATTCTTGTTGTATAGCAACAATATTAGAAAAATATGCTTGGATGGTTGTTTTGTGTGACACTGCAGGTGTCCAGGATTGAATTTGTGGTGCTCAGAACAAGCACAATGGGTGTCAACATCCATTATGAGCAGACCGGTGTGGATCTAGCACCACACCTGAAGAGAGTCCGTCTTAAAGCCTCTCGTCAGGAGCAGAAGTACGTTACATAAACCATGTCAGAGCTGTGTGGTGGGATGTAACTTATTAATACCTATCGCTGCAGGTGGGAAAGAGCTCAGCCTCCCGTTTCCTCGCTCTCTTTCCTCTCCACCCAACTCTTCATCCTGCATCTCTGCAGTGTCTGAGGTCACTGAACCACAGATTGCATAACACCAGGATCACTCACTATGGATCACTCCGCTATGCATCATCTTTGCTCCCCGCCTGGCAGCGCATTGGGAGGCCGGCTACAGTCGTGTGTTTGTTTGTATACAGGAAGGAACACGGAGAAGGGAAAACGCTGGCATCAAAGTCTGATTATGAGCAGGAATAAGAGCAAAAGTGCTGCAGAAGAAAGACGCTCATGAGACATTATGTAAAAGAACTAGACTGAGAACAGCTGCCTTCTGCTTCCCTTCATGCGTATCACTTTCAACCTTCTCTCTCCGTTTACTCCACTGACTCTTTCCTCTCCTCTCCAGGTTTGACAGGATCATTGTGTCAGCTCTGCTACAGTGAAGGAAAGTCACACAGAAAGCTGCACTGCACAGCTCCTTATTTCAAGCCCTATAATAATACTTTCGACAATACGCCAGAGCTGATAACATTTCACTTTGACTGGGCTGCAGAAATGATAGTCATGAGACCTTTAAAGACTCATGACAGCAAATCAAATGTCTGTGTAGTGGGACAATGAAAGATTATTGGGTTGAAGTGTATGTTTTTATGTTTCTATGCAGTTTATGTCATGTTTAGAGATTTACCTTCACACCATGTGTCAACATTTACAGATTCATATGTGGGAAATCATCTAGAAATTTGCTCTCAAGCATAAAGAAACTTCTGTAAATGTATATTTCATAATATAATGCTGAATTTATGAGCAGATGTTCCACTGACTTTGGTTATATTTCGCCTAAGCACCACTTTTTGTCCAGTACTTTGCATGGCTTATAGCCAAAAATCTGCAAAATGATAGTGACAGCTTTTGGTTCACATGTAACTCAAGTGAAGTCCAACCTTTCTTGCAGGGCAACAACACCTGAGCCGAGGTATTTCCTCATTGTTTTGCTGCCCCCACAAAGAAATCAGCTGTGGTTTTAAAAGCCAACTTCTCTGACTGTGTCAGAGGATGTTTTTTTGACGAAATATAAAACCATTTCATCATTTTCAGCATGTTAATATACTGATGATACCATTTTGGTAAAATTTGAAAGGCCTAAAAGTAGCACTGCAACTTTTGAGATTTTTAGGTACTTTGAACCAAAATTACAGGCGTGGACCGACCAAAAACCGTAATGTCAGTCGGACTAAAAGAGTCGATCTCGTTGTGGATCAAATTGAACCATGGTGCTATGGCTGGAACTTTAATTTTTGTCAATTATTTACATAAAAAATAACAAACATTTTTGTTGTTTAAGTTCACATGTTTATTCCTAAAGTCAGTATAATAACTATAAGTATAATAATAAGTATAATATAACTTATTTGAATTGAAAAACTGCTTATTGTGTCAAATATTGCTATTTGACAAAAATGTGATTAATTGCAATTAATGACAAAGCCTCTAATTTATTAGATTCATTTTTAAATCACATCCCATCACTACATGGTACACTTCATTTCTCGTTGAAATACATGTATTTTTGGATGGAATGGCCCTTAAAGCCAAATGCAGGAAGTTATGACAAGTTATCATAAAACGAGAGAAAGAAAATTGAGCTGAGGTAGCAAACAGGGAAATAGAAAAACTACCTGACATTGTATAAAATAAACTGAAAACAATTCTATATGCTGACACCTTTCAGGTGTTCTCAGAAAGGATATTAGAGGACACTAGGGCAATACGTCCTGGAGATAAAGAAAACGTGGCAGCAGTATACAAAGGTCAGCAAAGTCATTAGAAAACGCTACGCATCGATCAAGGACAAGGACAAATGTCTATTTTGTGGCAACCTGGAGAGCATTCTGTTGATTTCAGGGAGATGCAGCATACAGAGGAACGCCATGTAAAGTCTCTGGATAATTGCAAAACTAAGCAGATCAAATGCAGAGCCTTTTCTGGCGTCTGTTTAACCACTGCTACTCTGTGATGTTGTCTCATTTATTTACTGAGATCCTAAAGTGCAGAGAGTGTTCAACTAGAGCCTGCAACTGGGGATTGATTTTTGTGAGATGTGAGAAAATGAGTCCCAAATCCCAGAAGCCTCCAAGGCTACTCGCTCTGAACTAGTAAGAGAGAAAGAAAAAAGGCAGCGACCGAGAAAACGGAGCCACGAGTCGAATGAATGAACGCTGCCAAACTATTCTTGGTTTGTAGTGAAATGTTGATGCTGGAGTCGATCCACTGAGTCTTCACAAACACACACCTTGTAGCTGTGATGTTCAGGTGACTGAAACGAGTTGTGAGTCAACTCAATCAAAAGCAAAACAAATAAAAACAAGAAAATCATTCAGAAAGCGCAAGCCAAGGCTGCTCAGTCTTTGCATCATTTCCAAAAGATGAAATCTTTCATAAAAAATGACCTTGAGCTGAGCACAGGTGTGTGTTCTGCATGTGTACGTTATGTACGGATACTGAATCATGTGACCTAAACATGTAGCGGACGGAGGGCATTGATGGGACTCAGAAACACCCAACAATTTAAATAACTGTTCCTTGCATCATTTCCGATGGATAAGTTCTGATAAGTCCTTGGCGGTGGATTTGTAGTAGGATCACAATCGTGATCGTCAGCTGCCTGCTGACAGAGTGTTCACTTGGAGTCAAAAATACTCAAAAACATGTCTAAAATGAATAAAGAATATCCAAAACAACTTAAAACATGTCCTCAACTACTAAAGTGTTTCCCAAATGATTTGAAACTTGTCCAGCATGACTGAAGATTGACCAAAATAACTGGAAATGTGTCCAAAATCACCCAGTAATGGTCAAAATGGCTCAAATAATGTCTGAAATAACTTGAAAAATGTCCTAAAAGATGTAAAAATTGCAAAATGACTTGAAAGGTTGGTTTTGTTGTGTCCTAAATGAAACAAAATTGCCCAAATGACTCAAAATAGTCCAAAAAGATTATAGTCAAACACATGGCTATAGTGGTGCCGTGCCGCTATCTCACAATGATACAGAAATCTTTAACAAATTGGCAGATCCAGACTATGAGCCCCATCACTGCCAAAATCTAATCACTTGGTCCCTGCGTCATTTCTGACCTTCCCTGAATATTTTATCCGAATCTGTTAGTGTTTTTTTAGTAATGTTTCTAACAGACAGACAGATGCACGCCGATCGTCACATAACTCCACCGTGTTCATTGGTGGAGAAAAAGATGAATCTGTTCTTCAAGCATGTAGGCAGACCCTGGTGAAGATGAAAAATCGATTTATGTTGGTCTGCTTGTTTGCATATAAGCCCCATAAATAAATTCATATTATTATTTCACTTGAAGACACAATGTCTTGTTTGCTTTTCCCAGTAATTAGCCACGTCCCAGTATTAGGCTGCTCAATGCATCAAAGAACAACAAAAGGTGTCCCATTTCCAAGTTGCCTTCAAATGCATCCTTTTCCTGGTTAAAGGATCCATTGTGTTCAACCTTTTACAGTCCAATGTTCATCCTTTTACAGTCCAATGTTTCCCAAAAATCATTTTGCACCACCGATGTCTGGACTTTTGAGACGGCTAATTCTGCAAGCAGAACTTCTGAGGCAGAAAACTAAACTTTTAAATGTAAGTTTTGGATTCAACTCTCTGTAAAAGCCAACGGTTTCAACAGAACTTAAAAACTTTCAACTTGGGTAAAATAAGCGGTTATGCTGTGTGTGACGGAGAGACAGACAGTCAAACGTACGTCGATCGTACAAACAAACTGCCATTCAGACTTGGTGCTTAACACGACTCCTTAAAAAGCTCAAAAAGCAGGAGCAGGCTGAGATCAACCCTCCATCCTGTGGAGAATAAAGAAGCCCAGAGGTGCATGTTTATGACTGAATTCTTTCCTCCACCAGTGAAACACAACATTTACAGTGAAACTCTGTCCGAGCCCTGAGCAGGAAGCAGGTGATTTTCATACGGAATTCATTCGGTGTTTGATAAACAAGCCTCGCTCTCCGTTACATAAGCCTTTTGTCCCCTCTGCTCCAGTATGGAGTGTTTTGGTACAACTTGAATTTCAGATTGCTTGGGGAAAACCACCTCATTAATTATGCATAGAGAAAGCACAGTGTACTTCTCACAATCCTGCTGAGACACAGCAAGACAGGGAAGCACGAAAAGCAGAACAACGGAGACGAAAAGCAGAGGAAAGGAATGACCAGGAGTGTTATCTTGGTTTTTGGTGTCGCATGCAGTATCATCGTCTTAATCTCCTTCATCACATTCTCTCTGCAGCGCCGCTGGTGTGACAGGAAGGGAACCAAAGAAGAAGGGTGTGGAGCTCATGTATTTACATATCTGAGATTGTTCTGTTCTCTGGGAAAACAGGGCGAGACATGAGCTGAGAAAGTGAAGCAGGAGCTGGAAGATGTGGAAGAACCTGAATGATCAGAGAAGATGCTGCCGTTTTAGTCGAGCCTCTAGATTTCTGGAATAAATGATCATAAATGTCTTAAAAGACTCAAAATTCTCACGATATTGTTGCATTGAAATCTTTTTACACAAAAACACAGAAAAGTTATCTGTTTTGTTGTGGAATGTAACTTAGAATATTATGAATATTATTAAAGTCTGGTACTTGAACTTTACTCAAGTTTTTCCATATTTTTTTACTTGCTTAGAAAAATAATGACTCAATCTCTCTATCTACCAAGAAATATGAGACTGTTAAATAAATTCTTCCTCATTCTCACATGTCATGTCCTTCTCTGGATTGTTTTCACTTCATAATGTCACCTTTCATAACAGCAATGTTAATACACTCAACAAAAATATAAGCGCAACACTTTTGTTTTTGCTCCCATTTTTATGAGATGAACTCAAACATCTAAAACTTTTTCACATACACAACATCACCATTTCTCTCAAATATTGTTCCAAATCTGTCTAAATCTGTGATAGTGAGCACTTCTCCTTCGCTGAGATAATCCATCCCACCTCACAGGTGTGCCATATCAGGATGCTGATTAGACACTATGATTAGTGCACAGGTGTGCCTTAGACTGCCCACAATAAAAGGACACTCTGAAAGGTGCAGTTTTATCACAGCACAATGCCACAGATGTGGCAAGATTTGAGGGAGCGTGTAATTGGAATGCTGACAGCAGGAATGTCAACCAGAGCTGTTGCTGGTGTGTTGAATGTTCATTTCTCTAACTTAAGCTGTCTCCAAAGGCGTTTCAGAGAATTTGGCAGTACATCCAACCAGCCTCACAACCACAGACCACGTGTAACCACACCAGCCCAGGACCTCCACATCCAGCATGTTCAGCTCCAAGATGGTCTGAGACCAGCCACTCAGACAGCTGCTGAAACAATGGGTTTGCAAAACCAAATAATTTCTGCACAAACTGTCAGAAACCGTGTCAGGGAAGCTCATCTGCATGCTCGTTGTCCTCATTGGGGTCTCCACCTGACTCCAGTTCGTCATCGTAACTGACTTGAGCGGGCAAATGCTCACATTGGATGGCGTCTGGCACTTTGGAGAGGTGTTCTCTTCACAGATGAATCCCAGTTTACACTGTTCAGGGCAGATGGCAGACAGCGTGTGTGGCGTCGTGTGGGTGAGCGGTTTTCTGATGTCAATGTTGCGGATGGAGTGGCCCATGGTGGCGGTGGGGTTATGGTATGGGCAGGCGTCTGTTATGGACCAAGAACACAGATGTATTTTATTGATGGCATTTTGAATGCACAGAGATACCGTGATGAGATCCTGAGTCCCATTGTTGTGCCATACATCCAAGAACATCACCTCATGCTGCAGCAGGATAATGCACGGCCCCATGGTGCAAGGATCTGTACACAATTCTTGGAAGCTGAAAACGTCCCAGTTCTTGCATGGCCAGCATACTCAGCGGACATGTCACCCATTGAGCGTATACCACAGCGTGTACCAGTTCCCGCCAATATCCAGCAACTTCGCACAGCCATTGAAGAGGAGTGTTATCGGAATCTGTGTCTTTGATTGGTTAAATATTGTATTTCAATATCATGTAGTCGACTCAGAGAGGATCAGCTGACCAGTGGAGCGGTGCATTCCTTCACGTTGTTGACATGTGATCACACCTGTGTTTTCCTCTGTACCTGTGAGCACATCAATGTGAACACAACAGTTTTTCTTGTAGTTAATAATAATATAATAAACTTTAGTTATATAGCACCTTTCTAGAGCATAAAAGTCACAAGGTGCTTTACAAAGGCATAAAACAACAAGGCATAAAAACACAAAGTAAAAACAGAAATCGAGATAAAATTTTAAAAAAAGAGATAAACATACAACAAATCACACAAAGGCAAGTCTAAAAAGATGGGTCTTTAGCTGCTTTTTAAAAGTGTCGACAGTGTCCGCTGATCTTAGATTTGGTGGGAGAGAGTTCCACAGAGTGGGAGCCACAACCTGAAACGCGCAGTCTCTTTTATTTTTCAGCCTTGAACGAGGAACTATCAGCAGGCCCTGATCAGAAGACTTCAACGACCTGCTGGTGACATAAGGCTGTAGCAGATCTCTGATGTAGGCCGGTGCCTGACCATGCAGAGCTCTGTAAGTGACCACAAGGACTTTAAACTGAATCCGAAATTTAATGGGGAGCCAGTAAAGAGCAATTAAAATTGGAGTGACATGGGACCTTTCGGGGGTCCTGGTCAGCAGTCTGGCAGCGGCGTTTTGGACCACTTGCAGGCGATCCAGAGACGCTTTGCTGAGGCAGGTAAAAAGTTATTCTGCTAATGACTAAACATGCACCTTCACCATTTTCTTTTTTGTGCGGCTTTCTGTCTTTGCAGTCCAGGTGACTTTCATCAGTCTTCTACTGAAATATTTAAGTGAAATGTGGAGTTTTAGGAACAATTACAGAAACTTCTTTAACATTAAAATGTTTGTCTTTTTTTGTCACAATTTTCTCAGATGATGATTTTTACCAATCCAGAGCGTGTTGCACATTCACAGGTCCAAATTATGAAGATATAGAATATATAATGAACGCCTTTTTTAACAAGAACTTTATCATGGAGTTCAACAGCACGAGAGGCCACTGGACGGGATCCACAAACTTTTCAACTGAAGTTGCAAAATTTTTGAACAGTAATCCCCATGATGCTTTTGTGAGAGCGTTAGAAAAGAAATTGATGTGTGAAGACTCCCTGGGCTTCATCCAAAACTTAGGTACGGAAACTTTTTTCTTCTATTTTGTAAATATCTAAATGTTTTATCATAATAATAATAGCAACAATAATAATACATTTTATTTGTATAGCACTTTTCTAAAACACTCAAATAGACTTTACAAAGTTACATATAAAATCAGCAAACTTTAAAATAGAGGAGCATCATACAGCACGTCATAAAATACATCATAAAATATGTTCGTATTATGTAAAAGCAGTTCTGAACAGGTGGGTCTTGAGGAGTGATTTAAAAGTGGTCAGGTCTGTGCAGTCATTGATGTGTTGTGGCAGAGTTCCAGAGTGTGGGGGCAGATATGGAGAAGGCTATGTCTCCCCAGGTTCAGTGCTTGGTACTGAGCAGGTGGGTGAGAAGGTTTGCAGTTGATGAATGAAGGCTGCGGGAGGGAGGTCTCTGCGGTATGGGGGGGCAGGGTTATGGAGGGCTTTGTGGGTCAGCAGGAGGGCTTTGAACTGGAAATCTGACATTGACATTGGATGTGTTGTGGAATGGGGAGCCAGTGAAGGTTTTGGAGGACAGGGGTGATGGTGATGGTGAGGAGGCGGGCAGCAGAGTTCTGGATATACTGAAGTTCACTGAGGACTTTTGAAGATGAACCATGAAGAATGGTGTTGCAGTAAACAATTCGGAATGTGATGAATGCATGGATGAGGGTTTCAGCAGCAGGTGGTCCGGGCGATCTGGATGTTGTGTTTTTTCAAGGTGAGATTGCTGTCAAGAATGAATCCCAGGTTACAGATGTGAGGTGATGGGGACAGAGTGGAGTTGTTGATGGTCAGGGTGAAGCTGTCAGTGTTTTTTTGTGAGGGATTTGGAGGATTTGATTATTATGTCTGATTTGTCACAGTTTAATTGTAAAAAGTTATTTTGCGTCCATGCTTTTATTTCACTGAGGCAGTTGGTCAGGGTGGAGCAGGTCGTTGGGGTGATGGATTTGGTTGAAATGTAGATCTGTATGTCGTTGGCGTAGCAGTGAAAGTGGAGGCCATACTTACGCATGATATTACCAAGAAGGAGGATGTAGAGGATGAACAGGAGGGGGCCAAGCAGCAGCAGAAAAGCGAGGCAGGAGGTGCAGTTATTAATGTTGATAAACTGCAATCTTTCGAGAGATATGAGCTGAGCCAGGAGAGAGCGGTACTGATGATATTGAGGAGTGATTCCAGGTGGGAGAGGAGGATGGAGTGGTTGATGGTGTCAAAGGTTGCAGTGAGGTCGACCATATTGAGGATGTTGAGGAGGTCAGAGTCCACAGAGAGGAGAATGCTGTTGGAGGATTTAAGGAGGGCTGTTTCATTGCCGCACTGTGAGTGGAATCCAGATTGAAATGGTTCAAACAGGGCATTGGAGGAGAGGTGGGTTGGATTTGGACACGTTCCAGGATTTTATCCAGGAAAGGGAGGTTGGAAATGGGATGGAAGTTATTTATTTTGTCGGTGTTCAGTCCAAGTTTTTTAAGGATGGGAGTAAGAGTAGCAAGTTTGAGGGGTTGTGGTACTGATCCGCAGCTGAGGGATGAATTAATGATTGTAGTAATGAGAGGAGAGATGGAAGGGAAACAGGCCTTAGTGAGAGCGGATGGGATGGGATCAAGGGTGCAGGTGGAGCTGCTCATTACTGTTGTATATTTGCATAGTTGTGTGGGAAATCTGTTAGGGGCTGACTGGTCAAAGGGGGGAGGTGTGGGCGTTCAGGGGGCAGCGGAGGTGGACATGTTACTGTGCTCAGTGCAAGGTCAGTTTTTATTTAAGATTTCATCTGTCGGAAATTCAACTGAGCATCTTTGGTGGAGTACTGCGATCTCTGGGTGTTTTTCTTGTTTGTATTGTTTTCTACATTGTAGATTAATACTGAAGATCAACAGTTTTCTGTTTACAACATAATTCCATATGCATTCTTTTACAGCGCCCTCTGTAATTATTGGCACCCCTGGTTAAGATGTGCTGAAAGCCTTAAAATAAATTAAAATTTTATTGCAGAAGCAAACTCTCACACTGAAAATTGCAGTAGGAGAAGATTAGGTGCTGTTTTGTTGGGAAAAGGGGTTTTTACAAAGTATTAACATCAGGGGTGCTAATAATTTAATGGTTGTATTTATATGGCGCTTTTATCCAAAGCGCTTTACATGATACATCATGTTCACACACACTGATGGCAGAAACTGCCATGCAAGGCGCTAACCACAACCCACAAGGGGTTTGATGTCTTGCTCAGGGACACCTCAACATGAGCACAACGGGCTGAGGATCGAACCAGCAACCTTCCAGTTACAAGACGGCCACTCTACCCACTGAGCCACTCCTGATGTAAAAGATTTTCTTCGTAATGTGTAATTTTTTCCCTGCTAAATACATGCACTTGAATTAAAGGTTACATTTTCCTGTTTTTTCATTGAGGTCCTATATTAGTCAGGAAAAAAAAAACAATTTATTAGAAGTTAAAGAACACATCTTAACCAGGGGTGCTAATAGTTATGGAGGGTGCTGTATATATGTGATGTTTTCGGTGTTAATCTACAATCTATAAAGAAAAACTGTTAAATGGGATGGTGTGTACTAACCTTTGACTGCTAGTGTATGCATTATGCATAAGCAACAGCAAATTGACAGTAAATAGTAAACATAAAATCTTTGGATAACTTAAAACCCTTATCAAAAGAAACTTAAATTTTAAAGCTGTAATTAAAATAAAAGACATTTGATCCGGTGTATTTTGACTTCTTTGTCAGTCGAGGTAGATCCAATTAATTCGACAAGACGATCCACAGCTCAATGTGTGTGACAGGCTGTGGAAGTGGCTAACTTTAGCCTAGTTGTTGGTCTTGTCTCAGATTGTTTTGTAGTAGTAGAACCAATGTCTGCAAGCCTCAGACGAGAAAGGTGCAGAGGTTTTTTGTGCTTTTCGGTGGCAGCATGCTGTAATAAATGCTGAAACTGCGTGGTTAGCATGTGCACACGTGAACAAAATTGTTGGTACCCTTCGGTTAATGAAAGAAAAACCCACAAGTGTCACAGAAATAATTTGAATCTGACAAAAGTAATAACAAATAATAATTCTATGAAAATGAAACAGTGAAAATCAGACATTGCTTTTGAACCGTGGTTTAACAGAATTATTTTAAAGAATAAATTCATGAAACAGGCCTGGACAAAAATTATGGTACTCCTAGAAAAGACTAAAAATAATGTGACCATAGGGACATGTTCAATCAAGATGTGTCCTCTAATCAGCATCACAGGTGTCTACAAACTTGGAATCAGTCAGACGAGACAAAACTGGAACTTTTTGGCAAGGCGCATCAGCTCTATGTTCACAGACGCAAAAAAAAAAATATATATATATATATATATCAAGAAAAGAACACTGTCCCGATTATGAAACATGGAGGATCTGTTATGTTATGGGGCTGCTTTGCTGCATCTGGAACAGGGTGTCTTCAGTCTGTGCAGGTACAATGAAATCTGATGACTATCAAGGTATTCTAGAGAGAAATGTGCGGCCCAGTATCAGAAAGCTTGGTCTCAGTTGCAGATCATGGATCTTGCAAGAGGATAATGACTCAAAACACACAGCTATAAACATCCAAGAATGGCTAAGAGGAAAACATTGAACTATTCTGAAGTGGCCTTCTATGAGCCCTGATCTAAACCCTGTTGAACATATGTGGAAGGAGCTGAAACAAGTCGTCTGGAGAAAGAACCCTTCAAACCTGAAACAACTGGAGCAGTCTGCTCATGAGGAGTGGACCAAAATATCTGCAGAGAGCTGCAGAAGTCTCACTGACAGTTAGAGAAATGGTTTGATTGCAGTGATTTCCTCAAAAGGTTGTGCAACAAAATATTAAGTTAAGGCTACCATCATTTTTGTCCAGGTCTGTTTCATGAGTTTATTATTTCAAATAATTCTGTTAAACCACGGTTCGAAAGCAATGTCTGATTTTCACTGGTTAATTTTCATAGCATTTTTATTTGTTATTACTTTTGTCAGATTCAAATTATTTCCGAGACCATTATGGGTTTTTCTTTCATTAACTGAGGGGAACCAACAATTTTGTAGACGTGTGTACAAGATACAACAATATCAAGATCTTCTCGTCTCTCTCTATTACTAGGACTGGAATATTTAAAATACGATCCAAAATAGAACAATACTTATTGTGTTACAGGTAATTTAAAATGTGCAACAATTCATGATATACTTCTCCAACATACAAATATGTGATCAACAACTGATGTTTGTTTTTCAGATAAAAAATGTAAAAGTTTAACTTTTTACAGATGCTCTTACATCTGCACCGACCATCAGACTGAAAGCAGTGAAGCAGCCATCCATGCTTGTGTGCAGCGCTTATAATTTTTACCCAAAACAAATTAAGATAACGTGGTTGCAGAACGGACAGGAAGTGACCTCAGGTATCAGTTCCTCTCTGGCGAGGCCTGATGGGGAGTTTTACTACCAGATTCATTCTTACCTGGAGTTCACCCCGACTCATGGAGAAAACATCACCTGCATGGTGGAACACTACAGCCTCTCTGAACCAGCACTCGTGGTCTGGGGTAAGTTCTCCTTTGTGATGCACAATAAACACAGGATGAGCAAATACAAGATGCATCAATATCAGGATCTTCTGGCCTCTCTGTTTCAGACCCCTCCCTTCCTGTGGCACAACAAATTCAAATTGCTGTCGGACTGTGTGGACTCATGCTGGACAAAAACTGTTTCTTTGATTCCATCGTAACTAATTTTGTCATATTTCCAGGAGATCTATAATAAATATATGAAAGAACCAAAACACATGATAGTTTTCTTGTGACAAAGATTCAGGAGTTTCAATGATTCCATCACAGAAAATTCAGAGTTGTAGGAGTTGGAATAGACCCTGTGCACGTCAAAATGCTAACTTCCGGGTTCTGACAGGGAGGGCTTACAGGTCCTTCCGGAGGCCATTTTGCAGCGTGGATAACATGGAATCAAAAAAGAAAAACACTGTTTTCTCGGCAAAACAAAAAATCAGATTTCAGCGTGTTCAAGGTCGATATGGGAGGTACTGTAGTGTACCATTATGTTCGGCTTCCGGTGTTTATAACGGTTCTATAAGCCTTCACCGTTTTCCAAAAGACCGGCATTTGCGGGCTCAGCGGATTACCAAAATTAGACGAAAAAATGTTTCACACTGAGCTGAGGATCGGGAGTATTAGTGCATAGTCACTGATCAAACAGCAAATATCTGATAAACTATAACAACAATCCGTGCACTCTTCAATCATTTGTTATTCCGTTTTGACACCTAGTCAAATATATAGGAAATCCAAGCATTTATTTGTCATTTTGTTCAAACAAAACTACAAATATAAAATGTCTTGCTGAACTCGACTAAGTACCAAAGACTAAAGTGTAAAGTGGATTCTAGTAGCTAACTAAGCAAAAAATAGTAATGTATAAATACTAGAAAATAAAATGATAAGGTACATGTTTGGCAAGCCCTACAGTTAAGCTAGCGCTAGTTATGTAGGATGAGATGCCACTTACCTTCAAAGTTATATATGTACTGGGATATATAAAATTTGAATCCCTTTTCCCGTTTGCTTTGAGGAGCTGATGAAAAATCATCAACGAGACGATAAACATCGTCAACAGAAATGTTAGGAAAGTTGCCTAGGCATCTGGAAAAATAAAGTGTACTGCTGGCTTCTTCCATTTTGACAGCGCTGTAAGCGGAACCGGAAGTAACAGTAGCACCCGGAGTTTTTCAACCGGAACTAGCACATGCTATCATGCACAGGGTGTATTGGAAACTCAAGACTCTCATGATATATGTGGTTTTCACAGGTCTATGTAAACTTTTGTTTATGACTGTATCAGCCCAGCAGCTTTTTACATCAGGAAGCAACAGCTGATGTTATATTACATCATCACCTACACATGTCAGTCTGATCTGATAGCTAGCTTTTGGATCCTGTCCAGTTGCCTCTGGTGCTGTTGTACACAGTCAAAGTGTTCTTGTTCAAAGAGACTTTAACTGTATACTCTATATCTTCATCTCTAAATATGCAACATGCTCTGCACTGGTAAAAATCTTCATCTGAGGAAACTGTGACAAAAAAGAGACAAATGTATTAAGGACAATGTCAAATTGCCTAAAACTTTATATTTTAGTGACATATTTAAATAGTAGAGTGATTAAACTCCTCTGTTGTGTTCACATTTATGTGTTCACAGAAACACGGAAATAAACGCAGGAATTCTCATGTCAGCAAAATCAAAGAATGCTTCTGCGCCATTGTTCCACTGAAACTCCCTCTGGCTGTTGAAGTGTAAACTAAGTCACAGATCAAGGCCAGTATATGACTTGGCCGTGTTCAAATGTCTCTAGATTCATGCATATTATACCTTTAGGTATTGTTATGTTTCTAATATATTTTAAAAGTTACAATACCTTAAGTTTACACAGTTCTGTTCTGAGTACACCACATATGATTTTCTAAAAAGCATCTTCACATCAAAGTTAGAGGTCATATTTGTGATTTTCCAGCTGTGTGTATAGGTGTGTGTCTGTGTCTGTGTGTGTGTGTGTGTGTGTGTGTGTGTGTGTGTGTGTGTGTGTGTGTGTGTGTGTGTGTGTGTGTAGTCAGGTGCTGGCTATACTTGTAGGGACTAAATGTCCCCACAACTGTAGGAAAACCGAAAACAATGTCATTTGCAGGGATGGGATCAGCAAGTTCTGATTCCAGCGGAAAGTTGTTGACGGGGGTGGGGGGGTGGGGGTTGATGTATGCGGCGGCGGCGGCGGCGCAGCGACTTCCAATCGCTGGGCCATTTACAATCGTCGTTAACAAGCTATCGTTAACGTCGTTACCATCTCGCGGGAGTATCAGCGACAATAAAGTGTTCAAACTTGAAATGAAATCCGCGGATCCGCGGAAAATTCCCATCCCTGAAAAAAAGCGGAATTCCGCGAATTTGCGGAAAAATCACATCCCTGCACTTGTGGGGACCTAATTTCGGTCCCCACAAGTTTAAACAGTGTTTTCTTGGCCATGTTGTTGTTACTGAAAAAAGTAAAAGTGCAAAAAATTTTCTTTAGGGTTAGGCATTGTTGTGGTCTGGGTTAAGGTTAGGGTTAGGGTAAGGTTAGGGTTAGGGTAAGGGTTAGGGGTTAGATATGAATGGGAGTCAATGGTATGTTCCCACAATGATAGAAAAACATAGTGTGTGTGTGTGTGTGTGTGTGTGTGTGTGTGTGTGTGTGTGTGTGTGTGTGTGTGTAGGTGTGTGTGTGTGTGTAGGTGTGTGTGTGTCACATGAGTAATGGGGCGGGAGTGTTCTTTCATTTTGCTGACGTGAGAATACCTGTGTTTATTTCCGTGTTTCTGAGAACACAACAGAGGAAATTTGGCAACAAATAGCCAGAAGGAGTTTCAGCTGAGCAATGGGGTGGAACGTTATCTAATTTTTGCTGTCATGTGAGAATACCTGCGTTCATTTCCATGTTTCTGTGAACACAACAGAGGAGCTTTTTTCCTGTAGTTTTCTGCTCATGAGTAAAGATGCACATTAATAGTTTTCTTTTTTGTGCAGTTTTCTCTCTTTTCAGTCCAGGTGAGTTTCATTACTCTTCTATTCAAATATTTCAGTGAAATGTGAAGTTTGAGGCAAAGTCATATAAATTTCTTTAGCATTAATGTGTTTGTCTTTCTTTGTTACAGTTTTCTCAGCAGAAGATTTTTACCAATCCAGAGGATGTTGCACATTCAGAGGTCCAAACTTTGAAGATACAGAGTTTATAATTAAATTTTATTTTAATGAGAACCTGATGATGGAGTACAACAGCACGAGAGGCAACTGGACGGGATCCACAAACTATTCATTTGAAATTGTAAAAACTTGGAACAGTGATCCGTACGCTGCTCTTACTAGAGCATTAGAAAAGAAAACGTTGTGTGAAGGAAGTTTAGACTACATCCGAGATCTGGGTAAGCCAACTTTATTTTTCTTCTATTCTGTAAAAATCTAAATGTTTTCTGCAGTGCTGTGACACATCCAGAGTGTTTCTACAGCAGAGGTTTGACTGGTCAATGCAGGACACAAACAAACTGAATTACCATGAATGAGGACTCCTTCCATTTAGATACAGGGCTCTAGGATTGTACATGCCGACTCTTACATGGCTTACAGGGACACTAAACGGAACAGAGCCAGTGTTTATGTTGGTGAGACAAATAGTCTGACATGAAAAGGAATTTATTATTAGAACTGGAATATTCACAATACGATCCAAAACAGAACAATACTTATTGTGTTACAGGTAATTTATGATATACTTCTCCAACATACAAATATGTGATCACCAACCAATGTTTGTTTTTCAGATAAAAAATGTAAAAGTTTAACTTTTTACAGATGCTCTTACATCCGCACCGACCATCAGACTGAAAGCAGTGAAGCAGCCGTCCATGCTTGTGTGCAGCGCTTACAATTTTTACCCAAAACAAATTAAGATAACGTGGTTGCAGAACGGACAGGAAGTGACCTCAGGTATCAGTTCCTCTCTGGCGAGGCCTGATGGGGAGTTTTACTACCAGATTCATTCTTACCTGGAGTTCACCCCGACTCATGGAGAAAACATCACCTGCATGGTGGAACACTACAGCCTCTCTGAACCAGCACTCGTGGTCTGGGGTAAGTTCTCCTTTGTGATGCACAATAAACACAGGATGAGCAAATACAAGATGCATCAATATCAGGATCTTCTGGCCTCTCTGTTTCAGACCCCTCCCTTCCTGTGGCACAACGAATTCAAATTGCTGTCGGACTGTGTGGACTCATGCTTGGTTTTGCTGTTTTGGTCTGTGGATTGATTTACTACAAGAAAAAGTCTGCTGCATACATGACTGTCTGCCAAGGTGAGGACATTAACGGAAATGTAATCAACTAATGATAAACATTTGGCCTCTGTTGTGAATATTTGTGGTTCTTGTGATTTTAACAGGACGAGTGATGATTCCTGTGGAACTCATCCCTCCAGATGGAGCCTCGTAGACTGAACGGCTGTGATCATATTTAATGTCAGTTCCAACATCTGACGACAGAAACAAAACAGAAATATAGACATAAAAACTATTTCTAGTGAATTTTGGTACATTTAAACACAGTATGGACAGTTCAGTTGTTAGTATCTACATGTATTTACAGAGGTGGTGGATTTATTCCTGCATGGTGGTTCCAGTCAGTCAGTGAAGAGCAGCAGCCTTAATAAGATGTATGAATGTAGTGAGTGTGACGTATTTTAAACTGTATTAACACAATCACAAAATAAAGCATGTGATTTTATTAAAATTAAATCTGTTTCTGAATTGGTTGATCTTTGATTGGTTCGATCTTTGACTCTCCTCTTGACAGAATTGGTGCAGTTGAACTAAATTTGTTTTGCTTGTTTCTTCATCAGTCCACAGGTTCTTGATGGGCTTAACTCAGGACTTTATGGAGAGCAGTCTAAACCTTCATCCTAACCTGACTGAACCACTTCTTTACCACGTCTGATGTGTGTTTGGGCTCAGTGTCTTGTTGAAACATCCAACTGTGTCCAAGATCAACCTTCTGCTGATGGTTTTAGGTTTTCCTGAAGGAATGTGGAGGTAATCCTCCATCCTCATGATTATATTTTTTTACTTTGTGTAAAGCTCCAGTTTCACAGAGCATGATAATGCCACCACCATGCTTGATGGTAGGTTTGGTGTTCTTGCAGTTAAAGCCCTCATTCTCTCCTCCAAATAGATTTCTGCTCAGTTTTTGTTCATGATATGTCTGTGTGTGTGTGTGTGTGTGTGTGTGTGTGTGTGTGTGTGTGTGTGTGTGTGTGTGTGTGTGTGTGTGTGTGTGTGTGTGTGTGTGTGTGTGTGTGTGCCCAGGTTCTGGCTATACTTGTGGGGACCAAATGTCCCCACAACCATAGGAAACCCAAAAAACATGTCATTTGTGGGGACCTCATTTGGGTCCCCACAAATGGAAACAGTGTTTTCTTGACCATGTTGTTGTTACTGAAAAAAGTAAAAATGCAAAAACTTTTCTTTAGGGTTAGGCATTGTTTTGGTCTGGGTTAAGGTTGGGGTAAGAGTTAGGGGTTAGATATGAATGGGAGTCAATGGTAGATCCCTACAATGGTAGGAAAACACAGTGTGTGTGTGTGTGTGTGTGTGTGTGTGTGTGTGTGTGTGTGTGTGTGTGTGTGTGTGTGTGTGTGTGTGTGTGTGTGTGTGTGTACTTCTCAATAATAATCTGTATTAACCACCATCATCGTCTTCTAATGTCATGCAGCAGCCATCCATGCTTGTGTGCAGTGCTTATAATTTTTTCCCAAATCAAACAGTGTAGAGCAATATTTTTTTGGTGGGATGTGCTAAAAGCAAAAGTTGATTTAATTATGTGAAATACTGTTAAACTGAGGAATAGAGTCAAGACGTGTATGAACTATATAACAATGACTGTTCTAGTAATCACTGATCTTTGATGGGATGGTGTGTCTGTGGAAGGCACACACACACACAGACCTCCACACACACACACACACACCTCCACACACACACACACACACACACACACACACACACACACACACACACACACACACACACACACACACAGTCATGAACAAAAAATGAGCAGAAATCTGTTTGGAGGAGAGAAAGTGAGGCCTTTAACCCCTAAAACATCAAACTTACTATCAAGCATGGTGGTGGCAGTATCATGCTCTGTGGAACTGGAGCTTTACAGAAAGTAAATGGAATAATGAAGAAAGAGGATTACCTCCACATTCTTCAGGAAAACCTAAAACCATCAGCAAAAAGTTGATCTTGGACACAGTTGGATGTTTCAACAAGACAATGAGCCCAAACACACATGTTTCAATCAGGCTAGAATGAAGGTTTATACTGGTCTCCATAAAGTCCTGACCATAACCACTCAAGAACCTGTGGACCGATAAGGAAACAAGTAAAACAAATTTAGTTGAACTGCATCAATTCTGTCAAGAGGTAAATCAAAGATAAACCAGAAGCTTGTGGATGGAAACCAAAAGGGCATAAACAAGGTTTAAAATGGTCAAAGGGCATTTAACCAAATATTAACATTGTTGTCAGTATATTTTTGACCCCACAAATTTCATCATATTTTCAGAAGATGTATAATAAATCTACGAAACAACCAAAATACACAATCGTTTTCTTGTGACAGATTCATGTGTTGTTATGATTCCATCATAGACATTTCAAAGTTCTTGGAGTTCCAGGAGTCATTGGAAACTCAAGCCTCTCATGATATATGTGGTCTTTACAGGTCTGTGTAAACTTTTGTTTATGACTGTATCAGCCCAGCAGGTTTTTTCAGCAGAAAATAACAGCTGATGTAGTATCACATCATTACCTACACATGTAAGTCTCATCTGATGAAAGCTGCAAGAAATACTGCAGCATACTGAGGTTCATTAGACGGGATGATGAACTTTCTTTGAGCAGCAGTAAAAGTCACTCTGTCGACCATGAATAACTTTGTATTTTTAGTTACCTAGTATGAAAGAGCCCTGCGACAGACTGGCGACCTGTCCAGGGTGTCCCCTGCCTTCGCTCGAGTCAGCTGGGATAGACTCAAGCACCCCCTGCAACCCTAGTGAGGATAAAGCGGTGCATGGAGAATGGATGGATAGTATGAAAGAACACATGAGCTACAGCCCAAGTACGACATAACTGGCTATCACTAAATCAAAGGTGCGTGACATGTTCAAATGCTTTGGTGAAAAAACTTCCCACAAATATTTGGACCAGCAGTCTACCCAGTATCTCCCATCAGTTTCACTGCAGAGTGATTGAGTAGGGAATTTTTCTTCCAGGAAGTTGGACAACAACCAACTCACACACCAGCCAACCTCCAGCAGGTCAACTCACTGCAGCAGAAAGTAAGTGTAGTGGTAGAAATGCTTAAGTTTTGTATTATTAACAGTGATGTTGGTGCATGTTCAATGAAGGAATGAGGTGAAGTTAAAGTTGTCAACCTTTATTTGTTATTCATGCACAACATAGGATACACACACTCCTCCAAATAAAGAATAATGATGCAAATATGAAGTGTAAATTATGCATTTTTTCTGAGTTGTAAATTGTAAACAAAATAGTGATGAATGTACAAAGCAAAAGAGATAAACAAGTGACAATACAAATTATAAAGACAAGCATTACTTTCTGACAGATTTACAGTCATTCAGCTTCATCTACGTTTCATGTTTATTAAAGACATTTTGCAGTTTTTGTTTTCACCCTGTACAGACAGACAAACCAAAGCTGAAACAATCAGAGTGCTGTTAGGTCTTAACCAGCAGGGTCCAGGACGCCCTGATGCTGGTTTCCTTTCACAAAAAAGAACATTCCTCCAACAACTCCCAAAACTCCAAGAGTCAGACCAAGTCCACAGAAGATAGCTGGACCACTGCTGGCTTCCTCTATTTCAACTTCTGCAGAGGACAGGAGAAAAAAGTTTCAATCTAAAGTTAAAAACCTTTAAATCTTAAAGTGATTTTCAGGAAACTACAAAACATGAAGTTTCTTTGTTCTCACCCCAAAACCTGGTCTGCGGGTTCTCCAGGGCTTCATGTTCCACCGTGCAGCTGTAGATGTCTCCCTCTTTCGGGATGAAGTCCAGACGGGAGAAAAAATGAAACGTCCCGTCAGGATTGGGTAAGAATTTTACAAAAGGAGTTTCCTCTGCGACCTCCACGTCATTCTTGGTCCATGTAACGTTCATTATGGGAGGGAAGAAGTGGTTGATGAAGCAGATGAGGGTGTTATCCTCCTCTTTTATCACATCATCTCTGGGGTAGATGATGACTTCTGGTGGCACTGAGGGTTAAAGGATTTAATTTACTTTTTCATTTTTCCATATCCGTGTCATTCCAGAATTGGAGGACATTTGAGCTTCAAAATGTTTGAAAAATAAACCTTCTCGTTTACAATTTTCTGCTTCACATTCATCAATAATAGGTAATAAACTATCAAAGGCTTGATTGGCTCAGCTTCCACATCAATGGTAGCATTTTTATTCCATGTTTTCTGTGTTGTTTCTAACCCTAATCTAATCACAGTAACAGGGTTGCTAATCCATGCTAATGTGATCTTTTTCTCAGCAGTAGAAGCTAGATATTTAGCTAGCTGCTACTGCTGACCAAGAGGACAAACTGACTGATGGAAAACAGTCCAAAGAATGAGTCTGATCCTGATAATATGAGGTAGCGTGATACGTTCAATCAAGGCTGACAATGTGATGAAAATATGGAAAATAGAAGAGAGGACATAGCTTTGATCTACACATTCTTTAGGAAAACAGTTTGATGATGTTGACGACAAAACAAGACACAAAATGACAAAAACAAGACATAAAAAGACAAACGAAGACAAGAAAATGACAAAAACAAGACAAAAATGACAAAACAAGACACAAAACAACAAAAGCAAGACATAAAAGGTAAGAAACGTCATCACCAGAGTTGGGTGCGTACTGTGGGACAAACGCTCCATACATAATAATTATTGCTAAAATATTATGTTGATTAAAAAAATGTTCCCACAACAACAAGAGACATCAATGACTCATCAATGCATCAACTGTTTTATCATCAGATGTTTGGTCATCAGGGGGAACAACAAGAAAAACGAGTAAAAAGGCATTTTAGGGGGAACTCCAGACTTATTTGATATTTTTAAAAATATTCTCAAACATTCTTTTCTTCTAGTTGTTCTAGATTTGGGCTCAGGGTAAGTGCATTTACACGTCAACAGCATGCTTTAGTATTTTGTACATGGATTATTTGAAATTTGATGGCTGGGACATAAAATGTCCTCCAGTTCTGGGATGATTTATACAATAAAAATGTGCTAAATATTAACAGTATCAAAAGGCAAACAGCGATCGGTAACAGGTTATCTCATACCTTTCTTCTTTGTAGTTGACTCGTCTCGTTTCCACGTTTGCATGTCATTTCTGCATATAGTTCGGTATTTTAGTGCATACTCGTAGGCCCAGGAAACCTGAAAACTTGTAGGTATTTTGCCATCCCAAATAAGAACCCCCTTTTTAAAGTCTGCATAGTAGACTTCATCATCATCCAGTGTCAGACAGAGTTGAGTGTCACTTGAATCAAAGCATCCAAAGACGTGACAAAGTTCATGACTTCCTGGGAAAACAAAACCGAGTTAAAAAAAAACTATATATACGGTTAAATATATCTCTCGCAAATTCAGAAACTTGCATATGTGTCAGTTTAGAAGAAGAAAAAGCCAAACTTACTTTCTGCACAGATGCAAACAGCTCCAGAAAAAAGAAATATAATTTTGAAGAACATATTCAGTCCGGTGTCACGGTTTCACCAGAGTCGACAGTCAAGAAATACGAGCTCGTCAGGGCTCACAGTGTTAGATTAAGTCTTCCTCATTTCTACAAAATCATGTCGATGTGTTGGGGATAAAACAAATCAACAACAAGGAAGACAGATAACAGGCAACACTCCCAAAGGGGAAGTTTTAAGGATGGACACGATCGAGTTTGACTTGCTGAACCACTTTCAATGAGAAAATAAGCCAAGTAAAACACAAAACACATGAAGCGTAGAGTTCCCTTTCTGTTTCTTCCTTATTCGCTGTGATTTCTCCACATCCTCATAGTTTCACAGTTTGTTTGTGTGGTTGGTTATTCAATCAGAGCAGTTTTCTTTGGAAAATCATCAAGAGCAGCACCGAAGATGATAAATGATTTTTTTTAGTGCAGTTACTGTGGTGTCAGACCGCATCAATACTTCAGGGTTTTGTTTACCGGCTGGCAAAGATCAAAACAAGAGAAGTTCTTAGTACTCTTCCAAGGCTGTTCATTCCCCCGTATGGTATTGTCAGAAATAAAGCATTTTTAATGCAGCATTTATTTATTAGTTATCGATGATCAGAAATCAAACAACATAGAATGTGTCCACTTAATATAGATGTACCCACAAACAAAATGACCTTGCACTGAGCAAAGGTGTGTGTTTTGCATGTGTATGTTATGTACGGATTCCGAATCGCATGATCTAAATATGTAGCGGGAATTGATGGGAATCCACACAACACCTCCACAACTTAATCAATTGTTCCTTGTATCATTTCAAACAGATAAGTCCGGATAATTCCACAGCGGTGGATTTGAAATAGGACCACAATCATGTGATCATCAGCAGGCAGCTGACATAGCATTTACTTGTTGTTATGGTTACAGTGATGCCGTACTGCTATCGCAAAATGATACAGAAATTTTTGACAGGTCCGTGGATCCAGACTATAAGCTGCATCACTGACAAAATCTCATCACCTGGTCCTTGTGTCATTTCTGACATTCCCTGAAACTTCCATCCAAATCTGTTATCCCATTTTTGAATAATGTTGTGAACAGACAGACAGACTGACAAACCAACGCCGATCGACACATAACTAACAAGGTAACAAGGCAGCTGATGCACTTATGGAGCTTTTCCACCAGTACCTACTCGGCTCAACCCTTCTCGGTTTGTGAGGTTTTCCATTAGGATTAGCACCTGGTACCAAGTAGTATTTGTAGTACCTACTCAGCCGGGGTTCCAGCAGAGTGCAGCCGATAATGAGGCGTCTACAGAGTGCAGGCCATTGTTTGGGGCGGGGAGTGACGACACACGAGAGTGACTCCTTCACAAAAACCGGTGAGTGTTTTGTGACTTCAAGAAACTTTTACATTACGTATCTCATTGGTGGCAAGCTCATCTTAAACAAACCAGTGTATTTTCAAAGAAACGTTTTCTCCTGTATGTAGACAACTTTGAACTTTGTCACGTCTAGCTCGTTAGCTAGACGTGACAAAGTTCATGACTTCCTGGGAAAACAAAACCGAGTAAAAAAAAATATTTACATATATGGTTAAATATATCTCTCACAAATTCAGGAAAACGTGTAAATAAACTTGCATATGTGTCAGTTTGGAAGAAGAAAAATCCAAACTTACTTTGGCTTTTTCGGCAGCCTGGTCACAATGCTAACATTGTGACCAGGCTGCCATGCTTCAACTGTAATGGAAAATGACCTAAACCGAGTCAAGTTGAATAGGTGGTAATGGAAAAATGCCATTAGAGGGTTCAGGACACTGTTGCCATTAAAGAAAAGTGGATTTTGGTTTAGAAGTATGTCTTGTGTCCGAAGCAGGTTTCTACTTCTGGCAGCCTGATGTGACACAGTGGCTTCTATCCAAGAATAATGATCCAACATGGCCAAATGTGCATGCTGGAATTGAGCCGGCGACCCTGCAAACAAAATTACACAGCTAAAACAGAATTAAAAAACGAGCAAAAAACTAATTTATTTACAAGCAAGTTATGAAAACAAAGTGCATGTTGTGGCTTCAAGAAGTCGCAGTTTGGATTTGAAAGCGCTCAATGAGATGAACTCGGTAAATTTCCAGTTTTTCTGCAAGATATTCTATGCAAAAGGTGCAGAGTAAACAACAGCCTTTTTACCAAATTCAGTAAGGGCGTATGAAACAGAAAGTAGCAAATGATCTTGTGAATAGAGAGATTAAATTAAGCACTTTTCTGTGGCCATGTGCCGGCAAAACAGCACGAAAAACTTAAAATGCATTAAGATATAAAAGTTGTGTTTGTAAGTGAAATGCAAAGATTTAATATTCACGTCTTTTTCGTGTCCGTGTACACGAATCAAAGGATTAAATTAAACACAGTCAGCTGCAACAACACAGAGGACAGCTGCAGAAAGCTTTTACAGCCTTCTCTCACTCACATGATCCTCAAAGGCACTCAGCTGGTTATGTTTTATGAGAGCAGAGTCCGTGACTTCTGTGTGTGAATGAACGCCTGTTGGAGCTTCACCTTCCAGGCACAGAAACATTCAGACACAAGGTCACACTGTTTTTCTTTTTGTTCTTGTTCATTACGATGAGACACGAATGCTGTGATGAAAAAGCAGAATCAGGGACGATGATGCTGAAGGCAGCTCCTGGAAAAGTTGCATTACTGCACATTTGGAAGTGAGAAAAGAGATAATATTAAAGCTGCAAGCAGCGTTGGTTGGTCCTCGCATCCTTGCTGGTCAGCAAATCCATGCATATCCACCAGGTGGTGCTGCGACTGAGAGTGTATTTCAGCTTATGTATCTAAAGAAGGCCGGATTCTGATCACACATGTAAAGTTATAGGTAGACTGGAGCATGTACAGGCTAGTAATACATCACTTCCTGTTTTATGGCGAAATGTTGAAATTCCGCCAACCGCCATTTCCACATCTTCAGACGTTTGTGGAGCATTTTGATAAATGACAATCATCCGTGCCTGGTGTACATCGTGTGCAAATTTGTGCTCTCTCTGGGTTAACTTGTTTGAGTTTATAGCTTTTGAAAATGTCCAAAAATGACTCAAAATTGTCCAAAATATGACACATAATTAAAAATGGCCCACTTCCTGTTGAGTTTTGAGGATGGGTGTCAATTACATTTTTGGGTATCTTGACGAGTTACATATGTGTACCAAATTTTAGAAGTCTACGTCACATGCACTGATCGTTATAAATGTTTGAAATTTTCCAAGGGGTGCTATTGAGCCATTTTGGCTCACGTGTGCCTATTTCCCTAAAAAGTTTCACACTTTTTCAAGTATTTTTAGGGACTCAAAAATGTGTTTCTTTCGTCCAACTTTTGAACCCCTTGGTGCTCAGACCCTAATAAATAAACAACTTTCGACGATTGCTGACAGAAGCAACAGATGCAGGACTGAGAGGGAAAAGGATTCAGACAAACCAGGCAGAAAAAATATCCACATTTAAACCATATTTTGACAGAAAGTATTTATAGAAATCCAAAATGAGGGTCACACAAGTTGGAAGGATGCCAGAATTAATTCATGTGGTTTATAAAAATGGATTTGTTCCAATTAATTCTCAGTTGTGTTTTTGCGTGTGCATATAATCTCCCCCAGTCACAGCTGTTCCCCTGGGAAGGTTTACTTGATTTTTTATTCACAAGCATCCAGATTTCTGCATCTTTGTGGCAGGAAGCACCTTTGAATAGGCAACTTTTACTAGTTTACTGATAAACAGAAGCTTTTTTTGTTGTTCGGTGGAAGTCTTTTCTTGTTCGCTGCTGCTTCAGTGCATAAACTCAGCAGATATCCAAGAATAGCACCTGATGCAGGTTTGCTCAAGTCGCTGGACTTGATGTAACGGGATGCTTTATCTCACTCTAGTATCTGGAACAGTTGTAAATGAAGCTATTGGTGTCTGAGTCGAGAGAAGAACAAGTGGTCTGTGTTCATCTTAAGGAAGAAAAAAATGCAGCATTTATTTGAACACATCAGCACAGTGGGGGACGCTAAAGCAGAGCGCTTCTGAAACACAACGACATCTGGCAAGACACACATTCCTGGGAGATTACTTTGTGACACAGAAAGACAATAACTGACTCGGGAGAGTTTGACCAAAATCAAAAATCTAAATCAAAAATTGTTGAAAGTGAGCCAGAATTTGTACAAAATGACATAGAATTGTCCATAATCACTGAACATGTGTAAAAAAAAAAGTCTCACAACCTGCCCAGAATTAATATGTCTCCAAAATGAGTCAAAACTTGTTAATGACTCACACTTTGTCCAGAAATTCATCCAGGATGAGGTGGAACTTGTTCAACATTAATATAAAATTGTCCAAAACAGTGAAGAAATTAGCAAAAAGTTCATTTCCTGAGGGTTGTTTTCCTTTTGGCCTGTTAGCCTCAGTTAGCAGCTGTTTGTGTTAAGCTAAGCTAACATGCTGCTGCATTTCTGCTGTTCCTGCACGATGAAATACAGAATATTTGCCACCACTATAATTCGCAAAACCTCCTCTCTGAATGCAGAGTTCTATTGATCAAACTGGACTCTCTAAGTGATATTTGAGGCTGTAAGTAGAACTTGAAGAACCAGGACGGCTACTTGTTGGGCTAATTTTGTCCATTTTTACTCCGCGGTGGTGTTGACAATTGCTGTTGGTTTGTCCGTCTGTCTGTCTGTCAGCAACATTACTCAAAATCAAACCAACGCATTTGGATGAAATTTTCAGTGAAGGTCAGAAATGACACAAGGACCAAATGATTAGATTAATCATTAGACGCTGTGCTGCTATATTGCAATGATACTGAAATCTTTAACAAATCCATGGATCCAGACTATAATCTGCATCACTGCCAAAATCTAACCAGTTGGTCCTTGTGTCATTTCTGACCTTCCCTGAAAATTTCATCCAAATTCGTTGGTCTGTTTTAGAGTAATGTTGCTGACAGACAGACAGATGTACATGGATCGTCACATAAGTCAGCCGTGTTACTTGGAGGAGTAACAAGTGAACACTACGTCAGCTGCCTGCTGATGATCACATGATTGTGATCCTACTACAAATCCACCGCTGTGGACTTATCAGGACTTATCTGTCAGAAATTATACAAGCAACAAGTGATTAAGTTGTGGGGGTGTTTCTGAGTCCCATTAATTCCTGGTGCCTGCTACATATTTAGGTCACATGATTTGTACATAACGTACACATGCAAAACACACGCCTGTGCTCAGTGCAAGGTCATTTTATCTGTGGGTACATCTATATTAAATGGACACATTCTATGCTGCATTTCTGACAATGCCATATAGAGGAATGAGCAGCCTTGGTGGAGTACTGCGCTCTCTGAGTGCTTCTCTTGTTTTGCATGTTACCCTCTGATGTGGATGCTGCTGTGGTAATACAGGAAAGCCAGCATCGCCGAAACACACATCTGAACTAACAGTCACAGCAGACACATGAACACACACTCGGACCATCTGCTGTGCTGGACGAGGCTCCGCTGCTGCTGCTGAACTTTCCAGCTACGCAGTCGCTGCCCTATTTTCAACAGCTGTTCGCCAGATCCTTCAAAAACAAACGATGAACGTGCATAAATATCTTAATTAAGACACTTCACTGTGAGACGGCAGTTCATGGTACTGACGGCGAACTTGTTCTTTTTCGGTCCGTGGAGGTCAACTGGCAGATGTGTGTGTTCACTGCACAGAAAACCACTTCACCATCAAAGAGGTTTCTAATCATCTGTGAGGTGCTGATGTTCCTATAGCAACCAGGGACAGTTGTACCTGTTACTCTGGTCTGTACATCATGTCAACATATACGCACCCACATAATGTAGATGAATTCAGACATACGTTTGCGTGTGCGTGTGGTCCAGGTTTTAATCATTTTGCTCAGTTTACAAAGCTACATTGTGTTTACAAAAGGCAACTTACTGCAGCACAAATCACTGAATTTAAAGGTAAAGGTGTGTTCTTGGACAGGAAATAAGTCATTACACACAGAGGCTTTACCAAGTCCAGGGTCACTTTGCTGTGAATCAGTTGCAGGTCTGGTATGATTCAGTTTCTATACAGGCTCCTGTGAGAAGGATAATGACACGTGCAGCTATAAGTCACACCTTTTAATTGCGCTGTGAGGAGCCAACTGGGTTCACTCCTAGTTACCCTCCGAAAGACCTTTAAAGGATCAGATGATGATTATGCAGCTCATTGACTGAATCAGTCAAATCACTTGCTTTGATTTGCGAGAGGAAACACTCTGATTAGCACCACACACACTTTGTTCCCCCGCCCCCGACATAATAAGGGTGCTGCAGTGATTAGCGTCTGTGTGAATTCACAGGACGGGGTGTGAGTAATGTTCAAATGCAGATCAGAGTCCAAAGTGTTCCTACAAAGGCGCCGTCATTTCTGCAAAAGCTTTCTTTATAGCAGAGACACAATCAGGAAATGTCGACGCAGAGAAAAGATAAATGGAAGGAGCAGCAGCAAGAATGAAGTGTAACCCAGGGAAAATGGGACTCTGCAATAGTTATGTTGGTCATCAAGCAGAGAGCTGCTCTGTTCTGTTACTCCAAGTGCCGATGGTAGCACACCTTGGCACCGCCCTACACCTGTGCAGCTGAATTAATGCATGCAGTCAGTCAGCAAACAATTGTATTTTCAATCCAGAAAAGACTGGAACCTGACAGACCCCATTCAAGACGTGCTGCTCAAATCAACCTCTGTTTAAAAGCTGCTGAATGGATGGTGAGGCCATAGAACAGTAGAAGTGGGAATGATTTCCAAATTAAAATCCTGTACCAATTATTCTTTTCCTGTTTACCTGAATGGGTCAGTTTTTGTTGGATAGGAGATGGCGAGCTAGAAAATCCTGCAAACCTTTGGTCGGGGCAGGCCTCGATCTCGGTTGCATTCCTTCTGTGGCGGTAAGAACATGCTGTGCCAACAGTTTATTTTGTCCCTCTTTATGAATCTTTTCCTTGAGATGAAGAAAATCATTAACAGACTTGCATTTTGAGCTTTTGTGAACTTACGGGATTGAAACATATTGAATCATATAAATTAAATACTTCCAATTTTATTTTTATGTTGTCATCTTTTCCTTTAATTGATTGTATTTGCTGTTTTCCTTGATTTACATCAAGTCTTTTTTTCTAAATGTGTTGTTGAATTAATTTTCCTCCAGCTCCAGAATCCGTACTTAACTAAACAAGCCCTGTTCTTCAATTACTGATTTTGTTGTATCATAGCTGTGTATTAGCATCTAAGTATTAAATATTGCATCATATGTGTTGGCTAAAAGATGACTTGTGGCAGCATTGCGGTTTCCAAATTGGGAAAAAAGTCCTTGCCAAGAGCTTCTCTGATCAGACCTTCTCATTTGTTTTCTGTTTTCCGAGTGAATTTTCTTTTTGCATTTTTAACTCTGTAATTTTATCAACTTTCATATGTGAGTTGATTCAGTTAAGAAATCCTGCCAATGACTGATCTGCATCCCTCCACATTATCATACAAAGAGCCTGATCACAAATCTGTCCTGTCGGGTGCACGGTGCGTCCTGATCACATTATAGTTTGCCGAGCCCAGCTGCTCTCCTCCGGCACCGACACCTGTCCCATAACTCCTCCGACACCGTCGCAGTGTGTCAGCACAGTTGCTATTCTCAGCAACCGTTGTTTGTCCTTGTTTAGACAGGATGTTGACAGTAAGTGAGGTTTAAGGGAACAGGAAGGGAGCAGAAACGGAGGCAAAGGCGATTAAGAGTTTCCTGTTCTAATTAGCAGTAAACCGGTGGAAGTGATGCCGGCTGCTCACGAGTTCATCTTTAACATAAAATCTGACACATTAGTAGCTTCAACATTCACATCTGTGCCTCTTTGATTCCTTCAGTCTCAAAAGATCTGGTTTGAACCTGGACATGGTGGATGTGGGGGTCTCAGACCATATTTTGGGAATATTTAGATTTTTATACCCTCATCCCGACTGGTCGAGGCAGATATCCACCCTCCCTGAGCCTGGTTCTGCTGGAAATCTCTTGCGATTAAAAAAACATCCTCATTCCTCTCCACAGTTGCAAGTTCCAATAAGAAAATCTGCATGTAATTAACCTTAGAAATGCAAAATTATACAAATAAATATAAACATATAAGCATATGCTTTCAGAGAATCCAGGGAATCCTCGGATTTGAGGTGTTTTCTTGTATATTTTTGCAGAGTTGAGTTCCAAATGAGTCATGTTCATCTCCATAACTACTAATACTGTGAGGTCTTAGGTTATGATAGTCTGGTAAAGTTCTATTTTCTGGAATTTTATAGACTTCTAATTCATACACACACCATTATTTACTTACTTTATAACTTTTATAACTTCATAACTGATAAGTACTTCGCTTTTTTACTGAAAGGCACTTTGGCACACCAGCTGTTGACCTGATTTAATTATTTTATCCTGGTTATAGAGAAATTTGAAGCATTTGTTGAAGAAAAGACAAAATAAAGCAGCACATAAAAACATCTGTCTGTTATTCTAAGTATTTATATATATACAAACAACGTAATTCGGGCAATAACTGTCCATCCATCCATTCTCTATACACCGCTTTATCCTCACTAGGGTCGCGAGGGGTGCTGGAGTCTATCGCAGCTGACTTGGGTGAAGGCAGGGGACACCCTGGACAGGTCACCAGTTTGTCACAGGGCTACATATACAGACACACAATCACACTCACATTCACACCTACGGGCAATTTAGAGTCATCAATTAGCCTCAGCATGTTTTTGGACTGTGGGAGGAAGCCGGAGTACCCAGAGAAAACTCACGCATGCACAGGGAGAACATGCAAACTCCATGCAGAAAGATCCCAGGCCGTGATTTGAACCGGGGACCTTCTTGCTGCAAGGCGAAAGTGCTAACCACTACGCCGCAGTGCAGCCCCGGCAATAACTGTAATTATTGTAAATATTTTTACCAACACTTCCACAAAATTTCTTATATGGTATTTTATTTATTAACCACGCCTGACGGGTACGTCAGCGGGGTTATTGCATTCGGTGCGGTATCTGGCTGGGCATGTATGTATGTATGTATGTATGTATGTATGTATGTATGTATGTTTGTATGTGGCTATGTCCGGTCCGATATCTCTGCAACCGCTGAAGTCAGGATAATCAAACTTGGCACTGAAGATCAGTCTAAGGTCCTCTGCTCAGTTGTGGAGTTACAGGTCAGCAGATCAAGTAGGGAGGGAGATACGTACGATGATCAAAATTGATACATATTGCATCAGTTGTATAGGGAGGACAGGGTTTTCGCCAGCAGAGGGCGTGGTTCTGCCCTCTACTGAGGGCTCATCTAGTTATATATATGTTGACATAAACTGTTTTTGTAATTCACTATTTGCCATGCAAGGACAAAAAGGGTTTTGATTTGATTTGACTGATTTATTTAAACTTGCTTGGGTAACTCATGATGCCACTCTTATGTTTTTCTACTGGAAAGCTTTTTTCCTTTTTCTTAAAAGTCTTTGGCACAACAGTGCAGTCTAAAGCTATCTATTGCTGCTAGCTCAGTTAATGTGAACAAACTACATTTTTCATTAAAAATTCCAGCCACAATGAAACTATGCAACAAAGACAGTCATTAGATTTGCATTAAATGTGCTTGAATGAGTATTTTGACAGGAGTAGTTTGAGTGTACTGACCACGTTTTATGTGTTAGATGTCTTTTGCCAAATGGTTCAGGATAAATAAATTAATGTTAAATATTCACGTTTTATTCCAAAACATTCATGAAAGGAAAGTCCTGAGCTCATCTAGCCAACTGAGCAGAGACGATGTGGATTAAAACCGCCTCACCTCCCCTCTGTTCAGCAGCATTCTGCAGGTGCTCCTGTCTAGATACTGCAGAATAAATAATATATCAGTGTGGCTGCTTTTTCTTGGAATTAAATCCATGCTTCTTGGTTCTGAGAGGAAGTTCTGTCACAGCGTGTCTGTTGTCTGTGCAAAGGGCCACTTAAAAATGTTTTATCACCTCTTCCAACCCCACAGGAGCTCTGTCAGAAGCTCAGGATCGCGTGGCATTTTTAAAAATAAAGCTCCAAGCAGCAGCAAGAAAAAAGAAGGAACAAGTGTTACAGATGTTGAGCTTCGGAATGACGTCTGTTCACAGATACTGGATGAGAAAGCCTGTTTTTTGCAGCAATAACTTCCTCCTGCTTTGTTTTTGTGCAGTTTTCTCATGATTTTCTGAGACTTTGTTTGCAAATGTTGATTCAGGAAACAAATCATTTCTTCTGTCTTCACAGTCTGCCATGTTTCCACCAACAATCACACAACAACAGCATCACATTTGGTCATTATTTCCATCTTTTTTCACCTCATCTATCCCAAACCAATCCTTGTGTCCTTATTTAAACTGTATTTAGTTTTCTGACTTGCCAAGCAGCCCTACCATCCTCCAGGAGATTTATTTTCACCTGTGAACGCCCGGCGCTGTGGTTGCTTAGCGATGAGACTGAACATAAGTGACAGCTCAGATGGGAGAAATCGAACGTGTTGTGTTACCGACGGAGCTTCTGGAAGTCTAATTCTCAGTACAGTCTAGCAGAAAACAAAGACGTAGATATAAAAAACTTTTAAAATAAATACACTGTAATGACATTTCTTAGCACAAACAGTCCTCCTTTAGCTCTGGATAAACATAAAGTGACTTTCTCTCTGCAGTTTTGTGAAGCATCTTTGTTTGGGTTTGTTCTTCTCTTGTGCTCGAGTTTCTTCAGTCTCACCTTCCATGTCTAATTTGTCCCATTTATCAACACGAAAAGCACTCAGAGAGCACAGTACTCCTCCAAGGCTGCTCGGTCATTCTATCATTTCCGACGGATAAAATCTTTAATCAAAAAATTAGCTTGCACTGAGCACAGGCGTGTGTTATGCATGTGAACGTTATGTACGGATACCGAATCGCAGGCAGCAGGAACTGACGGGAAACACTCCCACAAGTTAATCAGCTGTTTCTTGTATGATTTCTGACAAAAAGTCCTGATAAGTCCTCTGCAGTCATTTTGTAGTTGGGTCATATTCATATGATTGTCAGCAGGATTACAATCCGACTGCAAATCCACTGCTGTGGACCACAAATGTTCATAAAACTGTAACTGTGAATAATTTCTACTTTTTAAAGAAAATTTTAATACTTTGAAGACATTTTTAATGTAATTTTTAAAATATTTTTTTAACTCTTCTCAGCTACCCCAGATGATGAACTTGAGTTGGACAGATTTTGAACAGTACAAGAGGATTTTTTTGAGCATGTTCTGGACATATTTGAGTATTTTTTAGTCATTTTGCACATATTTTGGGTAATTTTTGCCAAATATTGACAGCATTGAGAGAACACATTTATTTTGTGAGGTCAAATTTGAGTAATTTTGAACATACTTTTATTGTTTTTAGTTATTTTTGGAACCCTTCTAAGCCATCCTAGATGTTTAACTCATTTTGGACAGATTGTCAACAGTAAAAGAGGATTTTTTGAGCAAGTTGTGGACAAATTTCTAATAATTTTGGACAAATGTGGAGAGTTGTTAAGGTTTCCTGTATCATTGTGAGATAGCGGCATGGTGTCACTGTAACCATGACAAAAAGTGAACACTACATCAGCTGCCCACTGACGATTACATGATTGTGATCCTACTACAGATCCACCGCTGTGGACTTATCGAGACTTAAACCATCTGAAATGATACAAGGAACAATTAATAAAATTGTAGGGGTGTTTTCGATCCCATCAGTTCCCGGCACCCACTACATATTAAGGTCACATGATTTAGTATCGTAACGTACACATGCATAACCCACACCTGTGCTCAGCATAAGGTCATATGTTATTTAAGATTTCGTCCATTGGAAATGATATGACCGAGCAGCCTTAGCGCAGTATTGTGCTCTCTGAGTATTTTTCTTGTTGTCATGGTTACAGTGACACTGTGATGCTATCTCACAATGATACAGAAATCTTTAACAAATCCGTGGATCCAGACTATAAGCTGCATCACTGCCAAAATCTAATCACTTGATCCTTGTGTCATTTCTGACCTTCCCTGAAAATTTCATCCAAATTCATTAGTCCGTTTTCGACTAATGTTGCAAACAGACAGACAGACAGACAAACCAGTGCCGATCATCACATAACTCCACTGTGTTCCTTGATGGAGTAATAAACTGAATGTCAGCATTAAAGGTTATTTCAGGCCAAACTGCACTAAATCACGTGTTTAAATTCCTTCCTTGTGTTGCGGTGACACACGAACACATGAACCCCCTCAGGACTCGTTTTTACTTCCTCACCTGTCCGTTAGCCTCCAGTCACCTGACCAACTGTTCCTGCTCTTAATTTAGTCCCCGGCTCTCGGCTATAATTAGAAAACTGTTGACCCTGAGTGCTCACCACATCAGTAATGTTGCTGCGTAGCTGCTGGGCAAAGCTCCCCGCTCGTCTTTTACTGTTTGTAACCTTGTCACACCGCGGAAACTTTGTTGCCTTATGCACACGAGAAACTGAGGCTTGAATGGTTCTACCTGCCCTTCTTTCTCTGGTTGTGTCAGACATGTTTGCTATCTGGATGACTGCAAGAATTACCTAAATTCAGGAAAGCTGCACTAAGGGTTAGGGAATCTTTATACTTCATACCATGCAGAATGCAAATAGTGAATTTCTATCTCCATCCTCCCCAGGCCAACAACAAAGTGGCTTAATGATTTTTATCAACATCAAAAACAAATAAAAAAATCCAGCAGCATGGCTGCCCAGCTGGCAGTGATTGGAAATAGAGCTGAACAAATTAGTAGATTACTTGTATGGCTGACCTGAATGCCTCAAAGCTACAAAGCTTCTGTTGTTGCTATGGTAACCAGCATGCCTTCCCTCCCCCTCTCCCCCTTATGATAACCACAAATATCCCAAAAAGCCCACGAAATAAGAAATAACAGCCCAATATTATTCACTATCCATCAACATGCATTAGTTTTTTAGTTTTCACCATAATTTTAGTACCTCTGAGCACTGATACAGATTTACAACTCAAGGTACAAACATGGTGCTGAGAGAGCTTTACTGATGCATGTCTACTGGTTGTTGCTGCCATTTGGGGACAAAAAAATTGTGGAGAAACTAAATGTTGAAGCGACTTTTGTTCAAGTTTGTGCAGTTTGTTGGTCCTTTTACTTTTGCTCCTGCTGTGAAAAGACAGTGGATCATTGTAGATTATAGTGGAGTGATAAAAATACTGGACGGACATCAGAGAACAGAAACCACAAGTAGCGCTTCGAAGAGGGTTGATGAAATGACAAAACAGCGCATAAAAAATAAAAAATTGTACCAGATTTAGATTTGGCTAATTAAAGTAGTTCCTTTGCACTCTGCTCCCAGTGCTTCTGAAACATTTGTAATGTTCACTGGAAGTCTTAACATGTCAACAATGAGCACTGAATTTAAACTGCGTCAAAACAACGATCTGTCAATCTGAGTTTTATTTCGTAGAAGAAGAAGATTTCACAGGAACCAAATTTGGCAAGGAAATGTCACTATAACCATAGTTTTGTGCATTGTAGCTCTGGCAGCACTGCAAACATACTAGCAAAAGACAAAAGAAAAACCATATTGCAAACCTAGAGTTTGGCAAATTACACAAAAACCCAAACTAACAACTTAAGGCACAAACATGGCGCTGAGAGAGCTTTACATATGCATGTCTACTGGTTGTTGTCACCATTTGGGGGCAAAAAAATTGTGGAACAGAAATCTTTGGCTGGTTTTGTTCAGGTTTGTGCAGTTTGTTGGTCCTTTTGCTTTTGCTCCAGGCGTGAAAAAGATAGCAGTTATAGTGGAGTGAAACTGAGTGATAAAAACACTGGACTGACATCAGAGAGCCGAAGCCACAATCAGTGCGTACAAAAATAAAAACTTGTACCACATTTAGATTTGGCTAATTAAAGTGCAGCGCTCCTGCAACATTTGTAATGTTCCCTGGAAGTCTTATATGACAGACGTCAACAATGAGCACTGAATCTCTGAAACTGTGTCGAAACAGTGACCTGTCAATCTGAATTTCATTTTGTAGAAGGAGATTTCACAAGAAGCCAAATCTGCGAATAGGTAACGAGGAAAGCAACAAAACAGCTGCACATAACTGGAGCACCGATTTGCTGAATGTTTTTTGTTCATGTAGCGGTTGCGTACTTTCTCTCTTGCATTGTGTGAAGAATTAAGCTCGGTTTATTTGCAGGAGCAGGGCTCTGGTGAAACACACCGACATTATTTCTCTCAGGTAAAAGGTAAAAACTCCAGCTATTACACAGAGACAGGATACAGCAGACTGCGAGCATAATGTTGTTTATTAACATGAAAGAATATTGGAAGTGTACCTGGAAAAGTTGCATTCAAGCTGATAAAATTACAGAAAAATGTGTACTTTATTCTGTAAACAAGTTGATGCTCTTGTAAAAGCGTTTGGCATATATTTTACAACTAAAAGCCAAAGGTTTAGCCACCGAAACAAACTTAATTAGCATTTTTCAGCAGCGCTTATACTGATCGACTTACCATGGAGACAGGACACAGCAGACTGAGAATGTAATGTTGGGGAGCACATCTTAAGTCTGCAGGGGCCCAGAAGAGGACGTTACATCTGGTCACCGTGGGAAACAAATATGTAACATGTAATGACAAGTGATGGGAAGTGGAACCATTAACTCTGCTACACTCAGACACTTCAGGATGATGAAACTGAACTCTGTCTTGGTAGTTTGACCCTCTCAGACTAATACCCGGTGCACAAACACTCGAATACTGGAGAATACAATGAGCTTTTTCCAGTTTTTTTTTTTTTTAAATATTATTTTTTGGCCTTTTCTAGACTTTATTGGACAGGAGAGATAGAGAGAAACAGGAAATGGGGAGAAGAGTTGGGGGAAAGACATGCAGCAAAGGGTCACGAGTGGGAAACGAACCCGGGCCACTGCAGCTTTTTCCAGTTTTAGTAGCTGAGGAGACACCTCCGTTAGAAGCATTTTTGTGTCATTTTGGACATTTTGACAATTTCGCCGTCATTTAGAACATGTTTCAAGTTATTTGGGAACCATTTTGCATCATTTTGTAGACGTTTTGAATCATTTTGGATGCATTTTTAGTGATATTAAACAATTTTTGGACTATTTTTAAGTCATTTCGAACATGTTTCAAATCATTTTGGGCAATTTTTGAGTAATTTAGGACATTTTTCAAGTTATTTTGGACAATGTTTGACATCATTTTAGACAGGTTTTGAGAAATTTTGGAGAAAGTTTGAAAAACTTTGGACATTTTGAGTCAATTTGAATATTTAGTGAGCCATTTATGACATGTTTGAGATCAATTTTGAGTCATTTTCAGACAATTTTCATGTCATTGAGACAAAACATGTGAAACAAAACAATTCCTCAAAAAAAATAAGTTGCAAGCTGAATGCTTTTTTATCAGCATGTGCAGATATCAAGTGTGTTCCAGCAGCTCTATGTTCACTTGTGGTTCACTAATCCAGCTCAGAGCATCAGAAAACATGCAAAAACCCATTGAAACATAATAATATTCAGGAGTCTGCAGCAATAACATCCTTGCAGTTACCCATTGTTCCCTGAAAGATCAGCCCTGCCAACCATGATTGAATGCACTGTGATGGCAGTGTTGCAGCGTTGCCAAAATAAGGTATTAAAAAGAAAAGAGAGACCAGTCGCAGTCTGGAAGAAATGTTCTCAGCCGGAGAAGCACAGAAAATTAGCTTTAATAGAGTAGCCATCATCTCAGACAAAGTGTACGAGCACAACCTCAAAAATACCACCAGGGTTTCAATTATCCTCACAGCGGGGGCTCCTCCAGCGAATCAGCGGCTGGCAGCTGGATAACCGGAGAAGTCGAGCAAAGGGGAGCATTTCATGTGGTACTGCTCAGAAAAACAACCAGACAGGCTGCAGGTGGAGAACCGACCGAGCACAGCAATGAGCGGTGATGGTAAAAGCCGAGAGAGAGACGATGGATGGAAGCGGCACACGAACCTCAGTCACAGTTCAGAACAATACTTCAATTTGTGACTTGAAAGGTCAGAGAAGATTCAGCAAACAAGCAGCAGGGCAAAAGTTTTCATGCATTCTTTCACTTGCTGCACTCATTAAAAAAAACATCATGTCTGGAGTCAAAGTGGTGAACAACAGCACTTCTACATCTCAGAGATTCAGCACAAGAAGCAACATTTTTTCTGAAGACATATTTGACAAGTAAACTCCAAAACTGACTAAAGGTGGAGTTTCCTTCCTGTCTTCATAAACAATGACAGCAAACAGACCTTTCTTATTGTTCAACACAGCACAGATGATGTTTTTTGGATGATTCACACTAAAAACATCATGAGCAGACGAGTGTAGAAAACTTTCATTTTGTTTAACCAGTTAGTAGTTCATTGATTGCAGAAGAGGCAGCTTGATGCCATAATGAATCCAGTACATACATATATTTATATAGTACTACTGAAAATCCGTCAGGGGAATTTAGGCCACAGTGCACAAACTTTTAGACGTATTGGAACAAGATGCATTGAAAAATTAAACGATAAAAAATACAAGTTAACATCCGTGCACCAGGGCTGCACAGTGGAGTAGTGGTTAGGACTTTCGCCTCCCTGTGCATGGGTGGGTTTTCTCCGGGTACTCCGGCTTCCTCCCACAGTCCAAAAACATGCTGAATTGCCCGTAGGTGTGAATGTGAGTGTGATTGTGTGTCTGTATATGTAGCCCTGTGACAGACTGGTGACCTGTCCAGGGTGTCCCCTGCCTTCACCCGAGTCAGCTGGGATAGACTCCAGCACCCCCCATGACCCTAGTGAGGATAAAGCGGTGTATAGAGAATGGATGGATGGATGGATCTGTGCACCGACAGATGACAAAAAGGTGATAAATGACTATTTTTACTGTACATCTGCTCTGTTACATATCAAAGTGTTGTTGCTGTTCTTATAGCTGCTGCTTTAAATGAGTTTACATCATTTGAATCATGATCTTTTGTGCTTTCAGGCGCTCTAAAATTTGATTCAGAATGAGCAAATTAGATGACATTAGACCTCTGAAGCTCACCAACTAACATGTTGAACATAAAAGTTGAATCCTCGATGAGTTTGATCGACTCTGACCGATCTCTCCTGCTTTCTGTGTCTCTGCAGCATCTTTTGGCAGCTACTCGGACTGTTTATCTCCATCTGCTCCGTTCGAGTCAGGTCACTATCTGGCTGAGCGATGAGCTCCTCGGTGGGCAGCCACGGCGACGTAACGAGCTTCTGGTTTGAAAACAAGATCCTGGGTCTGGGCCAGAATGTGGGGAAGCTCGCTGACAAACATATGGAGACTCCAGAGTGGCTGATGTCACCTTATTTAACTCAGCTCTGAGTCCTTCATGGTGTAAAGACAAGCAGGGACGTTCAGGATTATCGGCACAAATACAAAAACTGCAAGGGAAGATACCATTTTTTCTCTTTTTAAACTGCTAGGTGGTCTGTTTTATACTTAAAAACAAACCTGAAGCAGAGTCTGTGACATGTTCTCCAAGATGACGATGACAAATCATGGCAGCATTTGGTGGAAACAGTTTGTGTTTATCCAACGTTTACACTGAGACGGATTCATCTTCTGGTTTCTCTGCATCCACTTAAAGAGACTAAAATATTTTCTGATCAACGGTAGATTTCATTTTTCACCTCAGATAGACGATGTAGGAACACGCATGATTATGAGTCATTTGGTAACTCATTTGAATGCTCTGCAAACACACAGTTATCTGGAAAAACCTCAACAGCATTTAAAGTTGAAATGACAGAAGCGACGTTCAAAATCAAATTTCAGAATCAGTTTCTCCTGCCAAACTGTAAGTGGGTTTTATTTGCCTGTTTTACGTGCATTTTCAAATCAAGCCAAAAAAAAAAAAAAAATTCAACAAAAGTGCCAAAGATTTAACAAAAAAGGGGAAAGTTGGTTGTTGGTGGTGCAGTAATAAAATCAACAAATTGCAATAGAATCTATTAAATAAATTAGAAAATACACGAATCTCTGAGTTGTTGGGTTTTCATGTGTATATTTGTAATTCCAAACTTAAGCTCTAAATTAGCCCCGTTAATCTCCATATTTAATAATGCTGTAGGCCATAATAACTTTCAAATTAGTCGGGTTAAGTTCCAAAATGTAGAATTATATTAATACCATAATAATACCGTACGGTCCCAGCAGCATTATTATAGAAGTCAGGTTATTCTCCATAATTAAAAACACTTCAGGGTCTCAGCCTTAATATGTATTACAATCAGGTTTAGCAGACTTTTACAGCATTTTTGTGGGCTTTTAATCCCTAATAGGTAAATTAACCACACCATAAATAACACAAAAGGCCCATACTTTCTTACTTTCAGAATTCAGAATTTGGTGTAAACAACATGAAAGCATAGATCCATAAAATTAGAAAACTTTGACAAAAATTACAACAAAAAGAGATTGAAAATCACAAAAACGGAGACAAAAAAAACTACAAAAAGGTCAAATATTAGACAAAAACACCAGAGATTGAAATGACAAAAAAATTGATAAGAAAAAAGCAACAATGACACAGAAAATGACAAAAAAAGAGACAAAAAGCAACAAAATGATTGAAAATGACCAAAAATGACGCAAAAAATATGACCTTAAACGTGCTGTTTTTGTCATAAGCGTGGGATTAGACAGTAAATCCATCATGCACTAATAAACAAATGTTGAATATGAACTAGGAGCAAGCTTATCAAACTGTAACCGCCTCATTAATTTATGATTTCCTGAAGATCCCGTTCTTGTGACGAAAATGTAACAGTAAAATAGAAACATCCTGACAGCAGTGATGGTACCTCTATGTGAGAAATGATTTCCTGATGAACTCATCTTTCTGATGTAAATAAAAGAACAGTTTGATCTGCACTTTTATTTTAAAAGCATCAATTGACAGCCGCTTACTGCAGGGCGCTTCACAAAGGAAGGTCAGCCTCATAATATTACATTATAGAGAGCTTGCTCAATGGGAATCTTGGGATTTGTCAAGTTTCTCTGTAATATATTATTGTGAGGTCTTCACCTTATTACGTGAAGTGTCTGTTGTGAATCGATACGATATAAAGAAAACTGAGCTGAACAAAGAGAAAGAGTTTCCTGAAAAAAATAAACTCCTTTCAACAGGAAGAAACCTCCAGCAGAACCAAACTCATGGATCTCTTAAAACTCAAGAGTTTCTTCTTATTATTTTTTCTCCTGTTTTTGAATTGCAATTGTGATGGCCTAAAAATACTTGAAAATGTGTGAAAAATCTGCATATTTACACAAAAACCAACGAAAAGTCTGATATTTTACGGAACTTGCAGAGGTGTGAGCCAAAACAAGGCTCTAAGACCAGGACGTGTCAGCTCCAGCTATGAAAGTTGGTAAGCTAATAAGTAAGTCAGTAAAACGTACAACAATGTAATTGACAACCAAACCTAAAAGACAACAGGAAGTCGGCCATTTTGAATTATGTGACACATTTTGGATAATTTTGGTCCAATTTTTGCACATTTTCAAAAGCAAAAATTCAAACAGCGTAACCACAACAGAGGGGAAATTTGTCTAAGATGTACACCAGGCATGATTGATCAAAAGTTGTCAAAATGCTCCACAAAAGTCTGAGGACATGGAAATGGAGGACCCTGGAATTTTGACAATTCACCATGAAACAGGAAGAGCTGTCTAACTGACCTGTATATGCATCAATCTGCCTCAGACTTTACATGTGTGGTCAGAGTCCAGCCCTGATAATATACCTAGGCCGAAGTACACTCTCAGTCACAGCGCCACCTGGTGGACTTGCTTGGATTTGCTGACCAGCAAAGATGCGAGGACCCGACCAACGCTGCTTACAGCTATAATTTATTATTGTGTTGAACTAATTCTACTGGAAATGCGCTCAAATTTCTCACTTTGGAGACACTCACATGGATTGTGATGCTGCCGGTTTGTAATAAACTCAGAGGAAAAACTCCTGCAAACAGCAACAAATTTTTATAATCTTTTTAATCAAAACCCAGGTTTCATTTATTAATGATGAGTCTCTGTATTCTGTTAATCTGTCTCCACTGCAGTAACATTTTATTGCTATGGACGTTTCAGTTGGTATTACATGAGAACAAGGAGAGTGTTTTGATGATTGTGACACTAGATGTGCTCTGTGTGATGCTTTTGTACCAACATTAGTACTGAATTGTGGAAAAAAAATGTCTCCAATCTACTTCAGACAATTTGAAGTACATCAGTGGACTGAGTGTCCGTCTGTTAATGCAGCAGCATGGAGTTACTGCTGTACTAGAAGGGACATAAATTTATAGGAAAGCTACCAGGGTGCTCATTCAGACATGAAGCCTACGAGTTCAGATGTTGTCAGATCAATGGAAAAAAATCACACAAACACGTACAATAAGAGGAGAAACAGCACAAAAGAAGCCGAGTATCATGACTTGTTTTTTCAGCGGTGCTTCAACTCAACCGTCATTTAAACATGAGAAACTACAGAAAACCTCTGTTAGTGGGAAAATTCTTTCATGTATTTTGTGTGCTCGTGTTTTTGTCGTATTTGTTGAAGTAGAGTGCTGTTGGTTTCACGCTGTAAGGATTTCTGAGGAGACAGATTCTGATCTGTGAGTCTCCTGATGTGTCAGAACTGCACACAAACTCACCCTAAATGAACCGTTTACTCACCCTGGGTCCAGAGCAGAAACTGAAAACTGACTCCGGGAGATGAAGATGTGTTTTCTCACGCATCTAATTTTCACATGAGCAGCAGATTATGTAATTTACATCACTCCAGATGACTCCAATGGGAGATATTCTGACTTCCCGCTGGCTGAAATGTAGAAATGCATTTCCTTTTACTATGTTTCTGCTTTAAAGAAAAAAATCATTTTAGATAGCATTATTGTCTTGTCATTTCTTGATGTTTGTGTATGCAAACTGCAAAAACTAACAATACAAGTGTCTTTACAACAGCACATGTAATAACTTTTAGTTGGCCACAGAGAGTCTTTTATCAAGCAGAACATCCAATCAGCCGCAGGACAAAATGTGAAAAAGCAGCATTCTGGTACTTAATACTCCAGGAATCAATAGACGCCAGGGGAGACTGCCAACACCAGCTCCCTGATTAAAATCACAGAAGACTTTAATTTCATCGTCGCTCAACCTGAGAACACAACAATGCGCTGAGCTACAGTTAAAGGTGCCAACTCTGCAGATTAAACCACCGTAGTGACACAGTTATCCAGAGAATCCACATGCAAACCTTCACAACACTCAGCTGGAGCATCTGGAACACTGGACTAACTCACCTGAAGAGCAGCAGCAAACATAACACACCTCTTATTGAAGCGTAGAGATACGCAATGTGGGTGTATGATCACAACTGTGCTTCAAATCAAAACTAAAACACAGCAGAAAACATGCAGCAGTTGCATAAACAACACAGACTGTGTCTTTTCAATATGTGGTCATGAAAGTGTGAAGTGTTGGAAATCAAACAGACTGAAAAAAGCACTTTATATCCGCACACTTCACTCTCAGCGCCACTCACAAAGCCTTCAATCACACGCCATAGGCTCGGTGTGAAACAGATGCGTGACTCGTTTTTCACTGCCTGCAACAATCACTGACTCCCTCTGCTGTTCTCGATCTGCGGAGCACCGACCAGCAGCTCCACCCGGCGGCTGCAGCGGCTTTGGTGCAGAAAAAAAAAACAACACGAGCGCATCGGTGCCAAGTTTGCAACAACCAGCTCTGAACTGCACAGATTCGCAGACAACTTACTGATCTGCAGCTCTATAAACCGCAGGTCTGTGATGGAAAAACCAGCCAGAAGCAGAGAAAAATGAAGCAAACTTCACTCACCTCCTCCACGGTCAGAGGCATGCAGATGCGGTACTCCTTCATCAACATATCTCCGTGCGTAACGGCGATGGCAACACGGAGGAGGATGGACGGTGTCGAAGGTCGGTCCTGGGGACGACCCTGGTGATTAAATTCGCTCACTGAGATCCACAAAATCCTGGAATCCTCGCTCACTCCTGCATCACCTCCTGCGACTGCTCCGCTGCGCCTACGTGAGTCTCCGCACACAGCAGCTCCAAGAAGGAGAGGTTCTTTAACGGCGTGAAACCAGCAGCAGTCACCAGGTTACCAAAACTCCTCCAGCAGGATCAATTTTAGCCTCAAAGCCGAGTTAAAAGTGTAAAAAAAAAATCACAACAAACTCTCAAACAAGTCGCTTCCAACAGAAACGGCAGCTTTCTGGAGCTGCTCCGGTCTGCCGTCGGTTCTGCGTCTTGACGCACCGACGCTGCTCCTCAAACCGCTTCCAGCTCCTCAAGTTAGTCAGCGTGTCTCCGGATCCTCACAGCTCCGTCCAGGGATGCGAGACGGTGTGCAGCAGTTGCGTAAAGTCACCGATAGCGAGTCAATACAGAGGATCCGGATCAGCCCTTCACTGTAAAAGCATCGATTTAAAAAGAAAAGCAACCTGTAGTCCACTGTGCCGTGATATAGATAAGGATAAATCTGTATAATAACCGAAATAATCATTCCGACTGTTTTAAGGCAGCTTCATTGAGCCACTGATTTCTGGCATTTCTGGCATTTCTGGCATTTGCCTCAAATGATCTTATTTTAATGCAAAACCGGAAAACCTGCGCGTATTTCTGTTTTAACACAGATTTTAGGCAGCGAGCTTCATCTCAAAATCATAAAATCAGAACGATAACCTTTAGTTTAAATCAGAAATCCTTCATTTGGGACACTGTAACGCTGGTTTACCTTTGCAGAAGTAAAATAATAAAATGACGTTTCATAATTACGCTTCTGCAGGATTCTGATATTCGGTTCCTCAGTTTAAATAAATGCAGTTTAAATGACACACAGGAGCTCTGTGAAAACACACACTGTTCTGTAGTTCTGTCTGTGTTTCCTCCACTTCCGGCTCCTCTCAGGACCCTGGTTCCGGACCCGGACGGTCTCCAGTCAGGTTCTGACCCCACATGTGGAGCTGACCTCGGTCCTGAACTGGAGCTGGCCGTGGTGCTGAAATTTAGGCTGAATTTACGTTTTTCACAGAGTTGCTTGGCGAGAAACTGAAGATACCTGTCTTTCTAGTTTCAAGTTTAGCTTTATACATATTACAATACTTTTTAGAGTATTTATTGAGCTTTAGTGATGTTTAATCAATCACATATTAATGATTCATTGACCAGCTATAAGAAATTAAAAGGAAAAACTTCTGCATTTCAATTTTCTGACTGTCAAATAATACATACTTATTGAGAAACTTAACTTTCTATCATAAACCATCATGTCTATGAGTTTTTTTTTTAAATGACTAGAAAGTGAAAACTATGTCTGAAAGTTCTTAATTAAAGGTGATAAATATCCATTCTATAGTTATATATGTAAATACAGACCAATTTAAACAAAAATCTTGGGGGTGGGGGGTGGGGGGGGGCATTATTTGGGTCCATTTGCCCTGTTAGAAGGATTACCATCTCCACAGATTAATAGAAACTGGTTCTTAGTGACAGAAATAATAAGATCATTTTCAAGCACCTTTCCTAAAATAAAGACACAAAGTGCTTCAATATAAAAACAGATGCTGCAAGTAAAGAGTCCAATCCAAAAATCTAATCCAAAACATATAAGATCCCAAGCTGCATGATAAACGTGTATCTGAAGCAAAGTTTTAAAAGAGAAAACTCCGTTATTCAGAATTTCCACAGCTGAAGGAGCTGAAGAACAAAAGTAGAATCACCTTTGTAGACAGTTTGAGAATTTGGAACTGTTAGTAGGACTCTGCTGCAGGATCCAAGATAGCGATAAGATGTACAGACAGATGATCAAAGTTATAAACTGAACCACTCAAGAGTTAAAAAAAACAAGCAGGAAAATCTGAAATATAATTCTTAAACTCAGTGGTTACCAGTGAGGAGCAGCTGGGATTGGAGTAATATGGTTGATTTTCTTGTTGTGTGTTTGATAGCAAACTAAAATGAATCACAACATACACTTCGGTCATTTTTTTAACATTTCTTGATGAGACACTTGATGAGAAATTCTTAATGTTGTGGCAACGAGAGGTAATCATGATTAAGTGGTTCTATCTTGATTGGAGTGGTCGGCTGCAAGATGACGATCCACAACGACCAACTGGTCGACAATTATGACTTTAGCAGCAGAACATCTATAAGAGACTATAAAGCAGGGGCGTCAAACATGTGGCCCGCCGGCCAAAGCTGGCCCTCTAGAGGGTCCAATTCAGCCCTCAGGACGACTTTGCAAAGAGTAAAAATTAGAGAGAAAACATTAACTGCAGATTGTAAATTTGTAAAACTATCCATCCATCCATTATACACCTCTTTATCCTCACTAGGGTCATGGGGGGTGCTGGAGTCTATCTCAGCTGACTCGGGCGAAGGCAGGGGACACCCTGGACAGGTCACCAGTCTGTCACAGGGCTACATATACAGACACACAATCACACCTACGGACAATTTAGAGTAACCAATTAACCTCAGCATATTTTTGGACTGTGGGAGGAAGCCGGAGTACCCGGAGAAAACCCACGCATGCACAGGGAGAACATGCAAACTCCATGCAGAAAGATCCCAGGCTGGGATTTGAACCAGGGATCTTCTTGCTGCAAGGCAAAAGTGCTAACCATTTATTCCACTGTGCAGCCCTTGTAAAACTATAAATTTAAAATAATTTCTAGACCATGACAAGTTGTTTTGATTCTAAAATAAAATAGTACATTGTTCATTGTTCTTTTGTCATTTTGTCTCATTTTTGTAATATTTTTGTGCTCGTTTTTGTTGCATTTTGTCTTTTTTTGTCGTTCGTCTCATATTTTTGACCTTTTGTTTCTCGTTTTTGTTGTTTGTCTACTTTTTTGTTGTTTTGTTTCTCGCTTTTGTAATTGTTTGCCTTGTTTGTGTCATTTGTGTAATTTTTTTTGTCTTGTTATCGTTTGTCCATTTTTCGTGCCTTTGTAACTTTTAGCCTCATTTTTTGGTTTCTATTTTGTTTTGTGTTGTTTATCTCATTTTTTGTCATTTTGTGTCTAATTTATGTAATGTCTTGTTTTTGTCATTTTTTTGTCATTTTTTTTGTCTGACCCTTGTTGTTTTGATCAAAGGAAAATACTACATCATTCAGTTCCAGATACCTGTAACTAAATGTTGTGTTCGTTTGAAGATACTCTGTGATCTGAAAGTTGTAATGTATAAATGATAAACTGGTGCATCATGGTGTTGAAACTGAATTTATTTTTCTTCAGAAAGTTCAGGTTGTTCGTGATGTTTTGTAAAACAAACAAAAAATAATCCCTTAAATGTGAACAGTTTCACATTGTACTTTTTGTGCTAAAACAAATGAAATATGTGGAGTTGTGGTTATTTATAGGTTATTATTTTGTGAGTTTACTGGTCTAGATCATTTTAGATCAAACTGGACTGAATGTGGACCTGAACTAAGATGAGTTTGACTCCCATTAGCTTTAGCCTCTCCACCACCATCATCAAAATGACTGGAGATCTTTTAGAAAAATGGGTTTCATCTGTTCAGTAAAGGTCCAGACATTTTTGAGAATCAATGCTATGGCACAATGTAGTTGTAAACACTTTTCTGAATGTTTTCTTTTACTTAGAATAATTTTACAACCTTCTGTGTGCTTTTAGTCGCACTTTCTAATGTTAAAAAGTCATGAATGCACGCTGCATATAATGACTGAACTCTGCAGTTTTACATTTTAATGAGTTGTTTTAAATTAACTCTGGTCTTTGAACTGCAGGTCTTTGACATTTTTTAATTGAGTAAACATGCAGATGGCTGTTATTTGCACTCCTCTGCTTCCTTGCAAGCAAAAATCACATTATTTCTCCCTACAGGGATTAGAATCTTGCATTTGCTGCCACTGACTATCTGTTTTATTGTGTTTATTTCCTGCATATTTCACACAGATTTGATACAAGAAGGGAATTTAGTTTTCTGTCTTTTTCGGTCGAATCTACAAGTTTGTTTGATTTGAAGGGTTTTATGCTGTTACTGCAAAATGTAATTATTTCTGTCGTTTTTTTGTGTTTACATTCGTTTTTAAAGTCTCACAATAACAGAAATTTTCATTCCACTCGAAAAGTGGGAAAGAAGAAGAAGTTTCATTTAACTGACCACCAGTTGTTGTCCTGAAAACTCTGCAATTTAAGTCTAGAGTTTGTAAAATTTGCTCTGGTTCATGTGTCTTAGTTTCAGGGGAAAATCTGAAAGAATCCAAATTATGTATTTAGTCATGTTTAGACACAGAAACAGGCAGTACCACCCTCTCACTGCAGATGTCACCAGAGATCTTCATTTAGGTGAAGTTAAATTGCAGCGATGATGTGAGTTATGAGTTTAATTTTGATACTATCGTGCACAAATATGTTCTTCTTTAACTTTCTCACAATTCAAGCTTTGTTTGAGAACTGGGTAAATTCCAGAACTGGAGGATATTTTACTTCTCACCCTTTAAATTTTAAATAATCCATGTACAAAATACTAAAACATGCAGTTGTATAAATGTTCTTGTCCCGAGATAGGTCACCAGTCTGTCACAGGGCTACATATACAGACACACAATCACACTCACATTCACACCTACGGGCAATTTAGAGTCATCAATTAACCTCAGCATGTTTTTGGACTGTGGGAGGAAGCCGGAGTACCCGGAGAAAACCCACGCATGCACAGGGAGAACATGCAAACTCCATGCAGAAAGATCCCAGGCCCAGGCCGGGGTTTGAACCGGGGATCTTCTTTCTGAAAGGCAAAAGTGCTAACCACTAGCCCACTGTGCAGCCCTCTCTAGGAAAATAGTTCAAATGAAATTAAAATCTCCTGTCTTTGGCATTACTGTGAGCTGGATAAACGTACAAGATTAAATTTTAATAAATACTAGTATAAGATGAAGCTAAGTGAGACTGTATTTACTGCTATTAAAAGAATATTAAATCTATGAGGTGAATCTGAAGATGATGCACACATAAATAAAGGACAATCTTCATTAAATAGTGTGAAATTCTATTCTGTAAGAAACATTTTCTCCATTTTCATTTCATGAATTCTCTCGCTCTGCTTTCTTTGGGAATGAAATGATTTATTTTTAATTTATTTTTTGCTTCTTTTAATCAGGAAAATGTTGACATGAGCAGGTGTAGTAAACTGGACACTGACTTTATACAAAGATGATCTGAAAAATTTAAAGTCTAGAGAATTATTTCCATGTCTCTTTTAAGGACATTTTTTGCTTGTGCAAGGTGGTCAAAAAAATGAACGCCTTTCTCTTCACTTGAAAGTTTTTCCTTTCTATGGCTTTTCAACTTTTAATTTAGTTATTTACAACAACAAAAAATACAAAAAAGACTCATTAATGGCAAAATGAAAACAGATTTCAACAAAAAATGTTAGTTAATTTAATATATAAAATGTAAAATAAGTCACTGCATAAATATTCACCTCCTGCAAGTCTATAGTATTTATAGATGAACCTTTCTGTTTGACTGTTAACAGTTGGATTTTTGTAAATGCTTGTCCAAAAAAATTAATTGATCATAATTAAGTGGGAAAGCTTTTTCTCAGCTCTATATTTATAGACATTTATGTAGAATTTGGTGAAATAAACCTTTAGCTGTGTGTTGGAAAGAAACGAAGCAGAAGTTCTCACGTCTGGACTCAAGAGGGTGCAGTGAACTCGCATGTGTATCTGAAATATATTCTGACAGATTTACAGTCCTATTAAACATACAAGGATTTATACTAGGACTCACACTATTAGGAAAAATGCAAATGGAGGAAAAAGTCAACAGGAACACCTTTTTCTTGGTGAAAAGTCAGAGAAGCAATTATAGAGCAACTTTAATATAGAGAAACTTTAAAAATCTAGAACAACTTTAACTCAACGTTAGCTAATGTAGAGCAAATTTAATTCATGTGCACTACCATTCAAAAGTTTGGGGTCCTGTAGAAGAAAAAGAAAACCATTTTTTTCAATGAAGATAACATGAAATGATTGATAAATCCAGTGTAGACATTGTTAATGTGGTAAATGACTTTTCTAGCTGGAAACGGCTGATTTTTAATGGAATATCTCCATAGGGGTACAGAGGAACATTTCCAGCAACCATCACTCCTGTGTTCTAATGCTACATTGTGTTAGCTAATGCTGTTGAAAGGCTCATTGATGATTAGAAAACCCTTGTGCAGTTATGTTAGCACATGGAGTGTGAGTTTTCCTGGAAAACATGGAATTGTCTGAATGACCCCAAACTTTTGGTGTATTTAAATATGTGATTCCAATTATTAGCTTGGTTTAATGTGACAAATAATGAGAATAAAAAAGAGGAAAAAATACTAGGAGGATGAAAGATGTGATAATCTTAAATAAAAATACAACAACAGCTTTTTGGTCTTACGCTGATTCATTTGTCCCCTAAAACACGTTCACCTTCCCAGCCTTTTCACCTGAATGTAAAGCCATCATTAAGCCGTCTGTCCTCCACCAGCAGCGTTTTTTCTTCCAAGACCAACAGCTCCAGTTAGCCTCCTTATTAATTTTGGTTTCTGAACCAGCTGAGAAAGTGGCTGCTCTCTCCACCTTAACGGCTGACTACTGGGCCTGCTGCTCACACAGTGACAGTAAAGGCCGGCTAATGATGTTGAGCGGCAAGAGGCGAGGAAGCCAGGTCTCTTAGCAACAGTTTCTCCTCTCTGCTCTGATATGGGCTGAAATAAACATGCTTTGGTGTGTGTGTGTGTGTGTGTGTGTGTGTGTGTGTGTGTGTGTGTGTGTGTGTGTGTGTGTGTGTGTGTGTGTGTGTGTGTGTGTGTGTGGTCAGGTGCTGGCTATACTTGTGGGGACCAAATGTTCCCACAACTGTAGGAAAACCGAAAACAATGTCACTTGTGGGGACCTCATTTCGGTCCCCACAAGTTTAAACAGTGTTTTCTTGGCCATGTTGTTGTTACTGAAAAAGTAAAAGTGCAAAAACATTTCTTTAGGGTTAGGCATTGTTTTGGTCTGGGTTAAGGTTAGGGTTAGGGTTAGGGGTTAGGGGTTAGATATGAATGGGAGTCAATGGTAGATCCCACAATGATAGAAAAACATAGTATATGTGTGTGTGTGTGTGTGTGTGTGTGTGTGTGTGTGTGTGTGTGTGTGTGTGTGTGTGTGTGTGTGTGTGTGTGTGTGTGTGTGTGTGTGTGTGTCGGCCTAATTGTAGCAGGTGTCATCAGTTTGATGCTACAAACAGCTTCACATAACATCACATTATTTTCCCTTTAAATCCAATTAGAGATGATGGATAGTTCTGCAGTTGTCCTGTGGCATCTCAGCCCAAAACATTGATTGTTTGTGTGACTTTATTTTTATTATTTGTGCGTCTGTGTGTGCATATTTCCCTCGTGTGTGTGTGTGTGTGTGTGTGTGTGGGTATATAATGAATTCAGCGCATTGGAAAGAAGAAGAGATTTCATATTATAGCCTCAGCAGAGCGCATCATCTGACAACTGTTAGCTGTCTGACACTTTAACAGAGCTGTGAGGTGTGTGTGCATGTGTGTGTGTACAGGTATTATGTCAGTAAGGTGAGAGCACGTTGTGTGACTATAAAAGGCAAAATTCACACTTTAGCTTCGGCTCCGTAGTTTTAACTACAAACCATCTTTGCTCACACACTAATGGAATAATACACACACACACACACACACACATAGAAAATCTGAAAACATGTTTGCGTTCAGCGGTTCTGATTCTTCTGTGACTCACCTGAGACGGTCAGAAGGCCTTTAATAGACATTAGTGAGGCCCGTTAACTGACATTATCTTTATTTACTTGTTTTGAACTCTGCTCTACTGCAGCTTTTCCAGGTGTGATTCAGATGCGTGATTGGATTGTAGTTTTTAGAGGTTTGAGACTCAGTAACTTAAAGAATCACAATGTTGACACGTAATCCTGTCCTTTAAGATTCCATTCTGTGCCAGACCCTTGGAAATGTTCATGATGGGATTGTTATTACACAGAATTTCTAATTTACTGCAGAAAATAATCCAGATATTGTAGGTCAACCTTAGCTCATTTTAGAGCAATTTTAACTAATACATAACAACTTTAATATTGAACAACTTTATCTAATGTAGAGCAATTTTAACTCATGTCCACTACCGCTCAAAAGTTTGGGATCACTTAGAAATGTCCTTATTTTTGAAAGAAAAGTGTTTTTTTCAATGAAGATCACATTAAATGAATGATAAATCCAATGTAGACATTGTTAATGTGATAAATGACTATTCTAGCTGGAAACGGCTGATTTTTAATGGAATATCTCCATAGGGGTACAGAGGAACATTTCCAGCAACCATCACTCCTGTGTTCTAATGCTACATTGTGTTAGCTAATGCTGTTGAAAGGCTCATTGATGATTAGAAAACCCTTGTGCAGTTATGTTAGCACATGGATAAGAGTGGGAGTTTTCATGGAAGATATGAAATTATCTGGATGACTCCAAACTTTAGAATGATAGTGTAGATTATACTTGCTGACCTGCTCTGGTTGACATGGATCAATGGAGACCATCTGGAATCTTTGACAAAAAGTCAGACAGGCTTTAGATTATTTTTTCAGATATGGTGGCCTGTAGACATCTGTGGCAACATTTAATAAGACTTCAAAATGTTCGTGATGGTGTGACCGCTGAAAAATCTGGAAAATGGAAAATATCCTTCCATACTTAGTCAATAGTTCTGATTGTGGTCAACTTAAAAGGCGACTGCAATTTTGGAGAAAGATTGACATTTAGCGAGTTAGCATGTTTAGATATTTAGCATGTGCTGAACTTACTGTTGTAGCCCTTTGACAGAGTGGCGACCTGTCCAGGGTGTCCCCTGCCTTCACCCGAGTCAGCGGAGATGGGCTCGAGCCTCAGCAGCGATGACGTGTTGCCAGAGGCTTTGCTTATGCAGCTCAACAATCCCACAAAGACAGAAAGTTTTTTGCCTTCAGGAGGTCACAACAGTGTTAATATCTGACAGGAAATGACATGGAATCCACATTTCTGGCTTTGAAAGGTTGTGATCTTAAACTTTGATCAGCTGACAAAAGCATGTTTGGGTCTAAACACAGTTTTCAATAAATTACCTGCTCAAAGGTTTTGTTCTCTTGCTCCCATTTCTTCTTTTTACATTTTGAAGCTCAAACGAGAACATTCTTAAGATCCACCAATGCAAAATGCAAATTCTTGCAATTTTTCAATTGGACTTTTTATCGGGACTGTACCTGTCATTTTCAGCTGAAAAAAACATGTTTGCAGCCTGGAATGAAACACAGTTTTGGTCTCCAGAGCTAATTTCCCAGCTCGTGTCAACTCTATTAGGAGTGAATTAAGATTTCACTCACTCCTTTAGCTTGTATGAAAGCTTAAAGCTGTGCATATTCTGTAAAAAAAAAAAAGGGGGGGGGGGGCAGGGTTCACTCATCTTCATATACCAAGAGTCAGTGCCCACAGATTAGCACTGTGAAAGACTGATTAGAATTACCTGCTGCACCTCTGACTGCAGTGATACAAACATTATCATTTACTGTGAGTGTGTTCTGAAATCTATAAGAGAATAAAATATGATTGTTTTAGCCTGAAACTCCAGATTGAATAAATATGTGTGAACCAAACATTAAACCACAGCAAACACCTGGTCTGAGCCTCTGCAGCGAATAGTGGCCGTTCATTAGTGAGAAGTAGTGATGAAGGATGGGAGGTACTTAAGTCAGAAAATTTGGAAATCGCGGCGGGTGCCATTCTCAGCTGTGTGGTGTTTTCACCACAAGGATTCACACGTAGAGATGACTGGCACTCATCAGCATATGATGTGAACAGACACACATATACAGAGCAACATTTCCCACGCTGTGTGTAGACAAATATACAGACTAACACAAAGTTCTGCACACTTTTCAGGTGTGTCATTGAATGCACTGATAGACGACATTAGGGGCGACAGTGGCAGAAATGTAACTAAAGAGGGACTCTGAGGAGCTGTCAAAACTTCGCTTTCTGCAGCAGCACCTGTTCATCACTTCCTGGAGTATACAGGGGTTGATTGGTTTTTGCAAATGCATACAATACTGGTCAAAGGTTTTAGAAGACCCCGATTTTTCCAGTTTTTTATCAAAATTCAAGCAGTTCAAGTCCATTGAATGGCTTGAAATGACACAAAGATAAGCGGTGAACTGGCAGATGTTAAAAAAGGTAAGTCTACCCAAAACTGAAAAATAATGACATTTCAGAATTATACAAAAATGCTTTTTTCAGGGAACAAGAAATGGGTTAACAACTTAAACAACTTCTGCAGTAGTGGAGGTTGATCAAGCCTTGAAAGTTGGAGCTACCAAAGTGTCCCAACTTTTCTAGATTCATTCCAACCCAATCTGTCTGCATAAAAGTAGCGTTGGAACACACCATGGAATTATACCCTCCAGAGCATTATTAGAACAGGATTGTACTGCAGAAAGTAGAGTGTTGCTATAAAAATGGAGAGGAAAAGGCAATTAACAATAGAGGAGAGACAGACCATCGTAACATTTAAAATGTAGGTCTTTTCTACAGAGAAACTGTGTAGAAACTCAAAGTGTCAGTGAGGACAGTTTTCTTCACTCAGAAACTGGAGGAAACTCTGACAGGAAGAGGTCTGGAAGACTAAAAGCCACAACAGAACCAGAAGACCAGTTTGTGAGAGTAAACAGCTTGGTGATAGGAGCTCACAGGACAACAGCTTCAACCAGCTTCATAGTGATTGTAGTGAGAAGTCTCAGTTTCAGCTTGAAAACCAAAACAACTTGAATTGTGGCCAGAATAGCACAAAGTCTGTATAAAACAACTTAAAGTGTGGCTAAAATGACTAAACTTGTCCAACGTAATTTAGAATCTGTTGTGCAAATCTGTCTAAAACAGTTTAAAACCTTTTCAAAATGACTTGGACTCAAAACTTGACAAAAATGTTTTCGAATCCACCAAAAACAAAATGAACTGTGGTTAGAATAACACAAAACGTGGAAACAACAACCTAAAACATGGTTCAACTGCAAAAAAATTGTCCAAAATGATTGAAAAGCTGCTGAAAACAAATAAAACGTGGCCTGAATACTCAAAAACCTGTCCAAAATTACTAAAAATTGCCGAAAGCAACTTAAAATGTTGCCAGAATGACACAAAAACCTGTCCAAAAAAGATTGAAAATCTGTATAAAACAAGCTAAAATTTGGCTAAAATGACAAAACCATCTTTTAGTGTCATTTTTTTTAATCTTTTGGGATATTTTTTTGATCTTTTAGTGTAGTTTTTGCATCTTGTACTGTCGCTTGTTCATCTTTTATAGTGTGACATCAACTGTCAAACATGGGGGAGGAAACATGATGATCTGGGCTGTTTTGCTGGATCTAGGAGAGGAACCCTGAACTAAAAAATCTACCACAACATTCTGCAGCTCCATGCAGGACCCTCTGATGTGTTCTAGTTGGTCAGGGGTTCATCCTACAGCAAGATAATGACCTCAAACATCAGCCCAAGCTCTGCCAGAACTACCTCATGAAAAAAGAAAGAAATGATGAGCTTGAAAACACAAAATAGCAGCACATTCTCCAGACTTTAACCCCACGGAGCTGGTCTGGATGAACTGGACAGAAGAGTGAAAGCAAAGCAACCTACAAGTGCCACATTTATGTGAACTTCTGCTGCAGAGCTGGAAGAACTTTCTGTAGAATATTTGATTTCCATTGTGGAAACAGTGAAGGTCAAGTCAAAAGTTTAGAATACATTTTGGTTTCTAAATAGATTTTTTTTTTAACTTAATTTGTTTATTTGTTCTATGCTTTCATTTCAGAGTACAATGAGATATTAACATGCATCTTTTCCAATAAAAAGCTGGAAAAATTGTTCTAAAATTTTTGTGTATTTTACAATTTAAGGTCAAGCAGCTTTTAAGGTGAAAGCAGCAGAATGAGTTCCGTTCTCGCAAAGTAAAGCTGATGTTCAAAAGTTGAAATTTTTCTTTCGAGGGGACTGTGTTGATTTGCAAAAATACACGATAACTGTGAGAGGAGGCAGCAGAGCCTCTTCCTCACCATCAGAGATGAGCAACCCTGAACAACAGAAGAAACATCGAGGCCCAGGAGAAAGCGGCGTTGAGTGGCTTCAGATGAGGATTATTTACACGAAAATTTACCAACACTTTGCTAACGAATGCAACCTTTCAGAGTGGCGGTTGATGCTTCAATGTCAAGGCTGTTTCCATGGATACACTGAGATGCAAGCCTTCCCCGGCGCTAGTCAAAAACCCAAACATAGGAGTGCTGGTGATTCAGTGCGAACATTACCATAAATAAATGCACCAGTCCCATAATGTGGCTTTTCATCCAGGTAATTTCAAGCTTCCCGTTTCCCCACGGAGCAGGTCAGACAGCCATCTAGGTGTCATGAACATTTCATTTAGAGTAAAAGATTGGCTCTTGCATAATGTATAATGAAATCTGAACTTATTGCCGTTGGGGAGATATTGCTGCAAGAGATGTGGCATCTTTTTTCATCTCGGGGCTCAGCTTGCATTTTCTCCTCGAAGATTAAACGACAACCGCTCAATATCACAGCTATTAGGGTGTGATGTCTGCAGGGGAGACAGTGTGTACATATGTGCATAAACTGTACACCAGACCAAACGTTCTCCCTTCGTCACAGCGGCCACGGTGCATTTTGGGGCCGCTGATTGTCCCCCTCCTCTTGTTCACAGCCAAACTGCTGCTTCCCATGTCACTATGGAGACACTGGTTGCTATACATCAGCCAATCAGTGCGGAGAGAGGAGGGGGGGGATGTTAAAAAGTTGCCAGTATAAAGATTCTCTGTGTTGCTTGGGAAGTTAATCCATCTCTGTCTGTGTCCGTTTGCAGCTCTGCCAGTTCTGACTCTTCGCTGATGGAGATTTCACTCTCTGGTGAGATTTGAAAAAGAAACAGAATGGAAATGGCAAAATTCAGCCACAGCCACTTGAAGAAAAGAAAGAACACTGATGACAGAATCTTGCACATTAATGCTACAAGATACTGTACATCTAGAAATTGTGATGGATGTGATGTAATTAGAGGTAAAATTCACCTGTTTTCTGCATTTTTTCCACATCTCCCCTCCACCTCATAATCATGAAAATGCACAACACACTCAAATATTGTCTGGTAAATTAGCCTGAGTCACTTTCTTTGTTTCCCAGATTTTTTATTTTTTTCTTACAGTGCACACCAAACGGTAATGTCCAGGGATGAAAAATGAAGCAAGAAGTTCCAAAAACTGCAGTTCCCTAAATGACCACTTGAGGCTCCAAATGCTCTTCATACTTCCAAGTTAAAATGCCCAAATTTACAGCAGAGATAAACATGTTTACAGTCTGCAAAGAAATGCAGTTTTGGTCTCTATACACACGTGGACAAAATTGTTGGTACCCCTCAGTTAAAGAAGGAAAAACCCACAATTCTCACTGAAATCACTTGAAACTCACAAAAGTAACAATAAATAAAAATTTATTGAAAATTAAATAATCAAAAACAGCCATCACTTTTGAATTGTTGATTAACATAATTATTTAAAAAACAAACTAATGAAACAGGCCTGGACAAAAATGATGGTACCTCTATAAAAGATTGAAAACTATTTGACCAGAGTGACATGATTAACTCAGGTGTGTCATTTAATTGACATCACAGGTGTTTCCAAACTCATAATCAGTCAGTCTGCCTATTTAAAGGGAGACAAGTAGTCACCCTGCTGTTTGGTGAAAAGGTGTGTACCACACTGAACATGGACAACAGAAAGCGAAGGAGAGAATTGTCCCAGGACATCCGAAAAAAAATTATAGACAAACATCTTAAAGGTAAAGGCTATAAGACCATCTCTAAACAGCTTGAAGTTCCTGTGACAACAGTGGCTCATATTATTCAGAAGTTCAAGACCCACGGGACAGTAGCCAACCTCCCTGGACGTGGCCGCAAGAGGAAAATTGATGACAAATTGAAGAGACGGATCGTTGGAATTGTATCCAAAGAGCCCAGAGCAACCTCCAAAGAAATTAAAGATGAACTCCAAGGCCAAGGTACATCAGTGTCAGATCGCACCATTCGTCGTTGTTTGAACCAAAGTGGACTTCATGGGAGACGACCAAGGAGGACACCACTGCTGAAAAAAACTCATAAAAAAGCCAGACTGGAATTTGCAAAAATGCATGTTGACAAGCCACAAAGCTTCTGGGAGAATGTCCTTTGGACAGATGAGACCAAACTGGAGCTTTTTGGTAAGGCACATCAACTCTATGTTCATAGACTCAAAAACCAAGCATACGAAGAAAAGAACACTGTCCCTACGGTGAAACATGGAGGAGGCTCAGTAATGTTTTGGGGCTGCTTTGCTGCATCTGGCACAGGGTGTCTTGAAAGTGTGCAAGGTACGATGAAATCTGAAGACTATCAAGGCATTCTGGAGAGAAATGTGCTGCCTAGTGTCAGAAAGCTTGGTCTCAGTCGCAGGTCACGGGTCTTCCAACAGGACAACGATCCAAAACACACAGCCAAAAACACCCAAGAATGGCTGAGAGAAAAGCGTTGGACTATTCTAAAGTGGCCTTCTATGAGCCCAGATCTGAATCCCATTGAACATATGTGGAAGGAGCTGAAACATGCCATTTGGAGAAGACACCCATCAAACCTGAGACAACTGGAGCTGTTTGCTCATGAGGAGTGGGCCAAAATACCTGTTGACAGCTGCAGAACGCTCATTGACAAATACAGAAATCGTTTAATTGCAGTGATTGCCTCAAAAGGTTGTGCAACAAAATATTAAGTTATGGGTACCATCATTTTTGTCCAGCCCTATTTCATTAGTTTGTTTTTTTAAATAATTATGTCAATCAACAATTCAAAAGTGATGGCTGATTTTGATTATTTAATTTTCAATAAATTTTTATTTATTGTTACTTTTGTGAGTTTCAAGTGATTTCAGTGAGAATTGTGGGTTTTTCCTTCTTTAACTGAGGGGTACCAACAATTTTGTCCACGTGTGTAGCTGATTTCCCAGCTCATGTCAACTCTATTGAGAGTAAAATAAGATATAACTCACCCGTTTAGTTTGTATGAAGGCTTAAAGTCATGCATAATCATTAAAAAGGTCACAGGATTCACCCAGCTTTATATAGTCAGTGACACACATATAATCACTGTGACAGAAGGGTTAGTAGCATACTGCAGTGATACAAGCATTATCATTTACTTTGATTGTGTTTTGAAATCTATGAGGAACATAAGGGAAAAGAAAAAGGTTCAACATTAAGTTTACTTTATTGTCTCATTTGGGAGAAATTTGTCTTAGACAAGGCAACACAATAAGACAGAACACATACTATTAAGAATACATAATAAATACATGACATACAATAAATAAGTTAAGATAAGTTAAAACAATATTAAAACAAAAATGAAAATACACACATTCCTCCTTACATAAGAGTCGCACATCCCCAGTTACCTCCCTCTGGTAGCTGCACCTAGCTGCTCATTAATGAGCTTGACTGAGACGGGGATAAAAGAGTTTTCAAAACGGTTGAGCCTGCACAGCGGGACTCTGCACGTCCTGCCTGAAAACAACAGCTCGTACTCTGTGAACAAGACATGGGATGGATCAACAAGAATACTGTTTGCCTGTCTGATGGTGGCCTGTATAAATAAGTCTTGTGGCATTAGTGGAACCATGATTTTACTCGCCATCTTCACCAGGTTATGAATCTGTGTTTTCAGCTTGACTGTGAGAGCCCCAAACCAGCAGGTGATCCCGTACCTAAGTATGGATTCAGTGGTTGCACAGTAGAAGATCAACATGATTTCTGTGCAGACACCAAAAAGCCTGAGTCGTCGGAGGAAATGGAGGCGCTGATGGATTCTGGGACAAACACCTGCCACCTGTGTTTTCCAGCTGAGGTTGCAATCAATGTGCGCACCAAGGTACTTAAAAGAGGTGACCTGTTTAATGTTGTTACCGTATACGGACACCGGACTATGGCCACCTACTGATTTGGGGTGGAAAACACTGATGATGACAGAATATTGCACATTAATGCTACACGATGCATCTATAAATATTGACAGATTTGGTGTAATTAGAGGTTAGGTTCACCTGTTTTCTGTCTCAGTCCTGTTTCTTATCACACAACGCCAAATTGAGACAAGAGATCAAAGTGTTTTGCACTGAACTGAATTGTTATGTACCGTACAGCTCATAAGTTTCTCAGACTCCTGCACAGAAAAAGGCTGGAGGCATTTTGAGTTTTTCCATCCTTCCCATTCTCGTGAACACGATAACTCTCTGACGCCTGCAAGGAGTCTCTCCAGATTTGGCACAAACGTTTCCTATGACTCATAGACAAACTCATTAGAATTTGGTGGTCAAAGGTTAAGGTCGCTGTGGGATCGAGTCCACCCAAAACCGGTAACACGAGGAAGGCGAATCTCTTAAAATTTTGCACAAACACTCTCTGAACTCACTGGTATTTGGTGGTCAAAGATCGGTGGTGATGTGCAAATTTTAGAAACTTTCTTTCTTTCTCCAGATGCAGCCGAGATGTTCATGCATGAAATAATTCTTTCTCAAGTTCTTGCAGGTTTGATTAATAATGTAGGACGCAAGTCAGACAAATAAGAAAACCAGATGAAACCAAACTAAGTAACCAGACAGTAAATAAATCCAGCAAACAGCAGACACTAAAGCAGTGAAGCTCAACCAAACAAACCACAGCTCAGTTCAGCATTTAGAAAGCATATTTACAAAAACAAACTAGCAAACAATGGGAATGTTTCCCTCTAAATTCAGTTCAATCCAGTCTGCTCCAATCATAACTCAAAAATCTCTGCTCCGAATCTTTTAAAGCACCAAAACCAAAACAGGAAATCGAACGTTGCAGCATCTCTGAGAGCAGCCAAACAACATGGAAGTCTTTAAATTTTTTGCACTGGTACCATGGATCAGTTGGTTCTGCAACTTCTGGAAACTCTGACAAGGAAGCATTCAGTCCACGTCTCCTTAGCGATCCAGAGCAGAGACTATGACACAGAACTTTCACACACGAGTGGATACCAGGTAAGATGGTTTCTTCTTCTTCTCTGATCCAAACACCTGAGTCTCTGTCTGAGACACTGGAGGCTTTTCCTGGAGGTTGGTTTCAAACTGTGCAGACTGTGAGGACGGTTAGGATTAGATTACTGGATTATTGTGGGTAGAAACTGAGAAGAACATGGTGCCAAATGGTGAAACAACAATTTATTTATTCATGGAAGCAACCTGCAAAAACTTCAGACAGGAAGCCTGGGCAGTTCCTTCTCTGCAGGCTACTGGAGAAATAGAGTTTACTGAGCTTTGTGAGTTTTAGATTATTTTTACTTTTGTGCCTTCTTGTTATCACTCTGAATATTCTATCGCATCCTCCAGATTCTCCTCCCCATGAGAATGAACCAAATCATTTAGCAGCTTCTTTATGTCAGGGAACATCAGTCTGACAGTGTGAGGAGCTGCAGGTTTGTCAGAAGTTTTAACTTTAAAAGTCCTGAATTCTGCTCAAACTGACTCTGATATTCTATCCTGTGGTTTTCAAGAGTTTATTTATCTGACAAACATGCATTTATATGCATGCAGGGGCTGTTGGTGTGTAGCTGTTTAGTTTAGTCTTGTGTCTTATTTCTTGTATTTTGTTATTTCTCTGTCATTTGTTAGTTGTTTATTAGGCTTGAATATGTCTGAACAGTGGGCTTTACATTAAAATAAATAAATAAATGAATAACATCATTTAGGATGAAATGATGAAGCGGTGACACTTTACGGCCAAAAAGTCAAAGTCAGGTGTGGATAGACGTGGATGTAAATTATAACGAGACTGGTTGACAGAGACATGAAACTGGAAGGCTGTTATTCTAGTTATTCCTGAAATTACATTAAAGAACAATGCTGTTTTTGCTCCCAGTTCTGCAAGATATTTCAAGATTTCAAGAGTCTTTATTTGTCACATGCACATACAGTATGTGCATTATAAGGCATTAAAGGAACATTCTTAATAATCGTGACTGTGATGCTGAAGTTCAGTCTATATTGTGTGTGTTGATGTTATGCATGGGTGGATGTGTTACATATTTACATGATATTTGGCTGGTAATTTGTTCTGAACATCTTGAATGTAGTTCTGCAGTTTTATTGTGGATTTAGGCTTTTTGACTGACATCCATGATGCTGAATCCAGGATCAGTTGGGTCCATAGCATCTGTTCCAGGACTCTTTGTTCTTCTTGTGGGTAAATATAGTTCTTTGTGATATTTTTAGGGTCATTTTTATGCTGCAGAATGAATTCGACACAGTACTGTACCTTAGTAGTAACTATGTTTATCGTAACGTATTTACTTAGGTTTAAATTTACTGTGTGAGCTTGCAACAAAACCCTTATCTGCAGGTGTGCACAAGCATATTTAATTTTCAAAGTTATAACAGAGATTTTGTATCCTTGCAGGGCTGCACAGTGAATTGGTGGTTGGCACTTTCAGCTAGAAGGTCCCCGGTTCGTGTCCCAGCCTTCCTGGTGTCAGAGGCCAGATTAACAGGTCAGTTGTTGACACATAAAGATTAAACATGTTAAACTCTTAATTGTTTACTTCTTTATGGGGGGGGGGGGGGGTGTTACAACGAGGTATGCTCAGCAAGTAAATCATTATGAAAGAACATAACTAGAATGTCCTTGAGCTTATTACAATTAACAAAGTTCAAATGAAAGGAAAATCTGAATTGAAAACCAAGAAAAATTTAAGCAAAACATGATGAAAGAACATCCACACTGGCTGGTGTTGCTTTCAGTTGTTTCTGTACAACAAGTTTTAGTATAGTGTCTCTTTGTATTATCTTTGATTTGTGCTTAAACTAAGATTGACTTGATCTGTGTGTAATAACAGACCAAGGAATGAAATTGAAATTAAACATTTTAGGGCTGCACACTGTGCAGGTGGTTAGCACTGTCACCTCGCAGCTAGAAGATTCCAGGTTTGCGTCCCAGCCTTCCCGGGATCTTTCTGCATGGAGTTTGCATGTTCTCTCTGTGCATGTGTGGCTTTTCTCCAGGTTCTCCAGCTTCCTCCCACAGTCCAAAAACATGTTGAGGTTAACTGGTGATTCTAAACTGTCTGTGGGTGTGAATGTGAGTGTGATTGTTTGTCTCTATGTGTAGCCCTGTGATAGACTGTTATCTGGCCAGGTGAACCTTCACCCTAAGTCAGCTGGGATAAACTTTAGCCCCCCGTGACTCTAATGAGGATTAAGCAGTGTATAGATGATGGATGGATGGATTTATTCTCGCATATGTTCCAGGTTCGGTCTTGTGTCAGTGTCTGCTGATTCTCCCCAGATCTCAGCAGGTAACTTTGTAAACTATTATTGCAACGATATGGAAACATGGCTAATACTAATGATAGTGACAGAAACAAACAGCAGCAGTGAGCATCGGAAAGGAAAATGAGAGAAAAGGAGAGGAAGAAGGGAGTTGTGGGAGGTGACGGTGTGAGGGAGAAAGAGATGGGAAAGTTGAGTTAATGATCTTTCAGGTGGAGGCTAATGAGTTCATCCGATGGCTCTGAGGTGCTGTCTAGACCGTGATGAAAGAAAGAATCGCACACACATCTCCTCTTCTTTCTCACTTGTGGAGTGGGAACAAAGACACACAGTGGATTGACGAGTTTCTTCTCTGATGTTAACATTTTGCCTCTAGCTGCTGCCTCCTGTTAACAGAATTATGTGATGCTTAAAGTTTTAAACGCAGGTTTTATGAGAACCTTTTTATCCTTGTTGATATTAATTCACTTTAAATTTATCCTTCCCCTCTTCTATCTTTCCTTGTGACTATAAATACCTCAGATCATTTGCATTTTACCTGAATCTCAGTCGTCTTATCTTGAGTTAATTTTCACTGTGTAATTGATTCAGACTGAAACCCCCGAGAGAATAACATGTTCTGAAGTCTTGCAAATAACAGATGAGGAATAGGGATACACGCCGCTGATCTTCCCTCTGCTCTCTGGTTTGCCTCTGAAATTACATTTGCCTGCATGGTGCAGAGGTGGCGGGGGGCACCAAAGTCACCTCCTCATTGTAAATGCTTTGCTGTCTTTGATCGCCAGGCTCAGTCACCTGCATCAGCCTGAAATGCAACGGATTAATAATGTAGGCGCCCCGGTCCCTCGAGGAACACCAGTGATTGAATGGAAATCCACCTGTCACCAGTAGACACACACAGAGCAGCCTCAACATTAAAACCACTGACAGGGGAAATAAATAGCACTTATTATCTGGTTAAAATGGTCCCAGGTGAGAGGTGGGATACATCAGGGAGTAAGTGAACGGGCAGGTTTGAAAGCAGAAAAATGAGTCCAAGAATCTCCATCTGAATCAACATCTGAAACTCCACATCAGTCAGTTAGAACTACAGAAGCCTCCAGGTGAAACATCTTCAAAAAGCTAAAGAAGAAGTCCAGTTGCTTTCTCCTGAAGCTCCCAGGAGCACCAAGATCTGGACGGCTGAGAATATATAGAGACAGGGACCTGAGAATTTTTGACCGGAACCAAATTGTGATGCAGAACATCTCCAAAAGGTCTTGTTGGGCATTTCAGGGACACAGTAGTTAGTTCTTACCAGCAAGGTTCATTATGTATGTGGAGTGAAGTCTGGTCCACAGAAGACCAGTGGTGGTATAAACTGCTTTAAAAAAAAACCCTAATGCTGTGACAGAAAGGCTTCAAAACACAGAGAATTAAAGCTGGTGTAGCTGCAGAAAAGTCAGAGAGCTGAACCCTTTCTTTTGTAAGTGAATGTCAGAACTAAAACATGGAACAATGGAAGACTATCAGATGTGTATGGGTACTTTACCTGGACAAGAAATGGTGGTAAGATGCTCTGTGGGTAGAAGGCAACCCAGACTAGCCATGTGATACTCTGAGCAGTATTTTGCTGGAAAACCTCTAGATTTCAGCTTTGCGTTTTGAGAAATTGCACCATTTCCAAAAACTGGACGTTTGATGGTAATACCACTCAGCAGTGTCACTATAGATGATTAGCAGGTTTACCTTGTAGGGGTACTACGTTATGATTTATAGCTCTCGTTATCAATAATTGGGGCACCACCCTAGATTTCTAGGGAAATAATTAATTTTAATAAAAAAATTAATATTCATAAAAATTTTGATCAATCTCATATCAAAAAGTCTTGAATCCTCGGTTAAATTGACCACATTCTACACAAAGAAACACTTAAGACTGTAGTTTGATCTAAAATGAGGTATTTATTAACTATTCTATGAAAATAATGACAAGTGAACTATGTACAATGTAGATATGGTGTGTGTGTGTGCGTGCAGGACTACATGTGTGTGTGTGCGTGCATGTGTGGAATGTGGGAGTGTGTGTGTGGTGTGTGCGTGTGTGAGAGATGTGGAAATATGGTGAGGATTAGCCAGAGCTAACCCGACGAGGTAACCAGTAATTTGGATTAAGAATTCTAATGATTTGTAAAAGAATAAATTGATTAAAGGAATTAATTGACCAAGCGGTTAGTACATCACCCATAGAATGGAATCAGAGCAAACTCAGCTGGAGTTATTGAAGTGAACCGTCATGGGACTGGGACTTGCGGGCCTTCAGAGAAGCAGCACAACGGTCTGGACCTGCGGGTTCGGAGCGGTGTGTCGTCGTTGTGGCCACGCCTGGATGTCCTGCCGTGGGTTGATCGGTTCTATGCAAATGGACCTGGTCCAGCAGGTCTCCGGAGTTCTCAGCTGAGTGTTGCTTGGCTTAAAAATGATGGTTGTCAGGCTTTAGCCAAAAAATGGGTGTTGATGAAAAACAGTCAATATTAAGAAAAATAAATGCTGGTTCTGAATCTGTTCTTCAGATTAAAACGAATAACGTTGGTTTAAAATTGAGCAAAATGTCTCCTTAAGTTACAAAAATATTAAGAGGTAAATAGTTAACAAACTTAGATGGTGAGGGAATTTCAAAGATAGGAAAAACGCGCTTTAGGTAAGAAAATAGTGAGAATCTCTGTCATGGATTCCCCAAGGGAAGCGAGTAAGAGAAGGTAAGAGAGCAAGAGACTTTGGTTGGCCTCTTGGGGCCAGATGAGGAAGACAAGAGTAAGGGGTCAGAGAGATGATGTGGGCTACGGCTGACTTTATCTGTGGGTCCAGCTAAGGGGAGGACCTGGGCGGAGAGAGAACTTTTCGGCGCGACTCTGGTGGAATTTGGAATCTCTTTGTTCTCACAGAGTAGAGAAGAAAGAGGAACCCAGAATGGATTGAAATATGATATTAAACGCGCAAAACACGATCTGTCTATCCCACCATATTCAGTTGTGTGGAAGTGAAATGTGTAGATTAATACATATGTTCATATGATGTGAATCATTTCATTCATAACTATATGTTTATGTTTATGACATTAAAAATATGTATCACAGTGAGAATATAACAACAAGTCAGAGATTTGGTAACAGGTAAATACAATGGTCATCATTCAACCTAAATGGAGTAATAAAGAAGGAATCAGATTAAACATCACAAATTAATAAATCAGCTTCTGTGAAAGATAGAATCGTGATTTTCGGATATGTTAATGATGAATGATTTCCATTGACGTTGGTAATTCTGTAAACACAAAATACATTCCAGAAATATTAATTTGGCAAGGATTTTTAAGTTCAGTTCCAGTCTCTTTGTTTCAGTCAAAGAGAGAGAGAGGGTGACTCCAGCCTTCTGCCATAAAGTTTTACGACTTGTTATCTGATCTGTGGAATGCAGAGACGTCTCCTAAAGCTGAAAAGGGATTTTAGCATGAAAGTTCATTAAACAAGACATCCATAGCCTATAATTGAAAGTCATTGTCTTTTAAAAACAAAAAGTTATTCCAGGGGTTTAAATGTTCACAGGAGCTCCATCCTTCTGTGAATGAAAACCTACAGAAATACAAATGTCTCAATCCTCCTATAGAGATGGGTGTTGGTCAGTGCTGGAGAGGGACAGCTTATCTGAGTTTTGATCAGCTCAGGAATTCCAGGACCTTTGCAGTATTGCTACAACCTTCCTCTTTCTCCTGCCGACTCTTGGATTTAAAACCAAACCAACATGCCAGTTTTTTTAGGAAGTTTCTCTTTTGTTACTGAAGGAGTTTCACCAAAATGTAATCCTGAAAACACCTGAGAAATAAGCCATGCAGTTGCTAAATTTGTCTTCGTTTCAGATAGATAATGATTGGTTTAAAAGTTTCTCTGAAGTTTCCAGAGGTGGTAGATCACCCTTGTTCAAGACCCAGAAAACAAACATTAAAGTGCAAAAATTACCTGTGGAAATCAGCCTCTATGTACAAGAAACAAACTCTTGGTTGCTCTTTGGTACAAAACTTCGCTAAAATGTATCATTCATTTTGGAAGTGGATGCTTTGCTCAGACGAGATCGAGATAAAGTCGTTTAGCTCAGATTGAGTCCACGGTGTTAGGTGGAAGCCAGCTGGGACGATCAGCGTGAATACATAGACCTGACGGTGAAGCACACAGGTGGAAGTGTGATGATGTTGGGCTGCATGTGTGCAAAAGGTGGTGAGGAGATGAAAGGTATAAATGAGTGTCATTTGCACAATGTTAAAGTTTTAGTCTAGGTCAGGGGTGTTAAACTCGTCTTAGTTCAGGTTCCACATTAAGCATAATTTAACACAAAGTGATCCAAATCAGTAAAATCACAACATAACCTATAAAATACCACAATTCCAAATATTTCCTTTGTTCTGGTGCAAAAAAATACATTCTGAAAATGTTCTCATTTAAAGAATTATCTTTTTATTAAACATCATGAACAATCTCAAATTTAATTTCATCAACATTATGCCTCAGTTTATCATTTATGCATTACAACTTCCAGATCAGAGTGTCTACAAAGAACACAACATTTAGTCACAGAATTGAATGATGTAGTATTTTACTTTATGATCAAAATGACTAGAGTCAAACAAAAACACAAAAACTACAAAAACAGGACAAAGTATTACAAAAATGAGAAGCAAAATAACAAAAAATGAGACAAACGACATGAAGCAAAACAAAAAAGAGACAAAAATTTGATAAAAAAGTTACAAAGCGACAAAAATAGACAAACGACACAAACGAGAAAAAAATTACAAAAGCAAGAAACAAAATGACAAAATTGTGAGATAAACAACAAAAGTCAGACAAAAAAGACAAAAACAACAAAAACAAGACAAAATATAAAAATGAGAGACAAAACAACAATAGATCAATCTAGCATTTACTTTATGATCAAAACTGCTTGTCACGGTCTAGAAATTATTTTAAATTTATAGTTTTGCCAACTTGCTTACCCGTTTTGGCTCACAGGCCACATGTTTGACACCCCTGCTCTAGGTTTAGATAACGCTCACCAGAACTCCAGCGACAGTGACTTACACTGACGGTAATTGGAAGCGTTGAAGCGACAGATCCTGTGGAAAGGTTTCAGCACAACAGAACATCTCGGTGCCTGATTCCCCATCATGTCCTCAGAGGTGTTGTAGAGCTCATGGTTCGACCAGTCACAGCTGTTTTAGTAGCTTAAGGTGGGCATACACAATATGAGGTGGGAGGGTGGAATGTTGCAGCTCGTTGATATGCAACACTGTCAAACTTAGAAACACGTGTGGAGACAGGAAGTCAGCACAATGTACACACAAACATCTACACACCGTTGCCTAGACACAGTCACATGTCACTGTCACTGTGTGTGACATGTGTCTGTTTCCTCATGGACCTGCTCATCATTTGTCTAATTCCATCCAGCAGAAAATAATGAGATGAGTTACTGCACAGAACACTTCCTTTTTTATATGTCTGCAAGCATCAGCCTCCAAATTCCCTCCAAAACGTAGCAGAACTGAACATTTGTTGAAGGATGTTGACCCGAGACTTCATTAGATTTTGTTAAAAGGTCCATGAAGACGTCTTTATTAGTCTGTCTGTGTCTTTAGTCTGAAATTGTGTTTCTACTTTCCATTTAAATGCTGTAAACAGCGTCTGAAGTTACGTATACTCGAGATACAGCCATGGCCATAAGTTTGGACACAAGTACCATGACGCTTGTGAATCTTAGAAAATACCACAAAATTGTCACTTACAATACAGTACACAACTCCTGAGAACTGTATTAAGTTTCATATTTAAAAAAAACATCAAAAGACTTTGGTGTCATTTTGTTATTCTTACCAAATTCGGTTGTCAAAGTACTGCATTTTTTTGTTATTTTCTTCTAATATTATGTTTTGGGAACAAAGTTGTTCCAGTTGTTGGAATTTATTGATAATATTATATCCCTTGTTGATTTGTTGACTAATTAAACTGGTGCTGTCAAAAAATATTAGTTATGTTCTGTAATAGACATCAAAACAGACATAGTAAGTCATGCTGTGTCCAAACTTATGGCCATGGCTGTACAGACAAATGAAGCATCTGAGACAAAATACTGTGATTTGAAGGTTGCTGTGTGTGGATGTTAAAACATTCTTAGAACATACAGCTAACTGTATACATAAATATATATTGCACAATTTTAAAGAACATTAAAGACAGCCCAGATATGACAAAACTGCAATAAAAGTACCAATGTAAAAACACTAAATTGTGAGTTAAAGTCTTGCTTCCAGGTGTAGGAAATTATTATCGGCCAAATGCATTTAAAATATCAAAAGAAAAAGAATTTGACCCCTTTGACACCATTATACATCAACGTATAGGTGTAGGTGCAGCTACTTTTAACTATGTTTAGCTTAGTTTGGTTGTTAAAAGTTGTGGTTTCCTATGTTGTACAGCATTACACAATAAATCTAATGAGTTGTTTGATGATTAGTAGGATGTGTACACGTGTAATTTCCCACCCGTTTACTCACATAGACATGGTTATAAAATGTGGCTACCTGTGAATATCAGAACTTTCTGAATTTAGACCTAAATGTTCGTTTCATGTTTGCATCATGGCTTCATGTGAAAATGTACTGCCAAAGGAATTTTTAAAAATCTATGCGTTAGGCTTCACAAAGAGGGGAAATGATATCAAAATATCAACTAAAAATCAGTGAGAACAGTTTCAGTTATAATCATAGACTGTATATCTAGTGGACGTAGCATCTGGCTCCAGAATTGAAGCCCACCTGGAAGTGTCAAAAACTTGCAATATCACGCCGTCCGCTAGGGTTGGCTCCAAAAAGCTTTTTCTCCATAGACCTCAATTCATTTTTGGAAAAAATAAAATTTGATAGACTGATGTTCTACAGCTCAGGATTTTTTTCACGTTAGTTGTCATGGTCAAAATGAGAGATCAGGTGGCCGATCTTAAAATAAATCAATACTGAATTTTAAATAAATCGTTAAAGTTGGCGGAGCCAGGGGGCGTGGCTACACTTGATAGACAGCAACAGAAGCCTCTATGGTAAAATGTGGGCGGGATAAGAGAGTCCTCAGCCAATCCTGCCCCTAGTTGCTCTCCGGTCCAGTCTGTTTGATGACGCTTTTTAAGTCACTGGCTCCAAAAAAATCCAAAACGGCGACCAGGAAGTAGCAAAATCCGGGCTTCATTTTCTCGGTGTTGAAACCAACGGGTGACGTCATGGTTAGTTCACGCCTGGTTATAATCAGGAGGCAGACATTAAACCATTAATCAGGACCTCCTCAAATGACACCACAGACAGGGCTCAATCTAGCTTTAATAAACAGACAACTAAATGTTTCATTGTTCAGCTTAGTTCTTGTTCTGTAAATTAGGGCTGGAATGATTCCTGCTTGCACTTTGGTACAAAACATCACAAAACTTTGCTAAAATGCATGAAAACAGGCCTGATGCATGTTGGTAGCGGGCCAAGATAAAGTGGTTCTGCTCAGATTGAGTCCAGAATGTTTGACTGAAGTCTTGCTAGGACTGCCACAGTGAATGCAGAGTCCTCACAGTGAAGCACAGAGGTTTAGTGTGATGATATGGGGCTGCATGGAGGCAAAAGTTGGCTAGATGACTCCCAGTGTGCAGGAGCTTTGTAGATGAGCCATATTCCAGCATGATGATGATCCAAAACACAAAATCACACAAGAGTTTATAATGAAGAAAAGTAATGAAATGAAAACTGTGACCTGGTCAAGTACGATGCCTGATGTGAATCCAAAAGATCACCTTCAGTGTATTTTAAAAAGGAAAGTAGAGCTTCATAGTCGCTCCAGCAAAGAGCAGCTGAAAGAAAATGTCTCATTGTTCAGCTGGTTGTGTAAATGTCTTCAATAAATTAAACACTTTTGTTATTTTTTTCTTTGATATCCAGCATGTGAAATCCCAGTAGTTCTGTGAGAGTTGAAACAGAGGGAATGAATCAACAGAAAGCTGAATGAAAACTTAGAAAAAACCCAACACCTTGAGCAGACAAGCAGACAGATGGAAGTGAAGACTTGTCAAACAAGGAGCTGCTTTCATTCACTGTGACGCACGAACCTGATGCAAATTGCGATTAAGTAAAAATAAACTGGTGTCAAAACAGGATTGATAACGGGTGGGCGGACAACCTACGAGGATGGAGCAACATGATAGTGAGACGGAATTAATGCCATTCACATTTTCTTTATTAGGCAGCTAACAACTTTTATCAGTGTTGAATCGGCATGCTATGGAGGAAATGTCCTTTCTCCACGGCTGCCGGGGGAGGCGGTCGGACGGTAATCAAGGTAAAGGGAGGATGCCACGGCTTATCAGTGTCAGATCCACACGCCTCTGATCAGCTGGAAGCAAAGACACGCTGCTGATGTGTGGTCTTTGGCTTTGTGGGAGGTGAACATCTGCAGCGTCTCCTCCTCTTCCCATCTGTACTGCACAAAGGTCAACCTGCATTTTCTCCATCCTTACAGTCCACCGTGGCCTTTCCTTCGACCCCACACAGCAGCAGCAGAGTGACATCCTCCTTCTCCTCTTTCTGACTTCCCGTCTTTCATTCTTCCTCTCTCGTGGTCGCCATGGCGACTATAAGCTCATGCCCGAGCAGCGAGCGTATACCGTATAATGAGAGGAAAAATTAAGATTGAGCAAAACTTTGGCTCTACTTATGCGCTCTCCTCCCACGTCGCCCATGAATGAGTCACCGGTCTGAGAGCTTTATTACCGAGCGAGTGAGAAAAGCGGTCATTCGACGTCACGCAAAAAGGTACACTTAGCTGCATGACACCTGAATACGTGGTGAGAATGTAGTACACCAGTTCTCTTTTTTGGAAAATGTTTGCTTTGGTCCATTTTTTACTACTCTCATAACATTTAGGAGCACAAATGACACGGTTACCTAAAAGCTGCCACAAAATTAGGGTACACTGCCAGTCAAAAGTTTGGACACACCTTCTCATTTAATGTTTTTTTTTTAATTTTCATGACTCTTTACATCGTAGATTCTCACTGAAGACACCAAAACTATGAATAAACACACATAGAATTGTGACGACCCTCCACCTGGACACCAGGTGTGTCTGTTCCAGTTGTCACCTGATTGAGCCACACCTACAATCTAGTGGCTCAGCTGCACTTAATTTCACCCACTTCCATTCAAACGAGCTCTCTGACAAGAGCTGCTGCCGTGTGGAGCTTCAGCAGCATGATTCTGGGTTTTGGCTTGGGTTTTTAATGCCCATTTGGTTGTTTTTGCATAGCAATAATCCATTTTTAATCACCACACCATTGCTGTCTCTTGGTTTAATTGCGACTTTTGGGAGCCAAGTTGAAACCGAATTATGTAGTAAACAAAAAAATGTGACATAATTCAAAACATGTTTTATATTTTAGATTCTTCCAAATAGCCACCCTTTGCTTTGGTAACTGTCTTGCACACTCTTGGCATTCTCTGGATGATCTTCATGAGGTAGAACCTGAAATGGTTCTCCAACAGTCTTGAAGAAGTTCCCAGAGATGCTGACCATTTGTTGGTTCTTTTTCCTTGACTCTGTGGTCCATCTCACCCCAAACCATCTGGATTGGGCTCAGGTCAGGTAACTGTGGAGGCTTAAGCAGCACTCCATCATCTCCTTCTTGGTCAGATAGTCCTTTCACAGCCTGGAGGTGTGTTTGGGGTCATTGTCCTGTTGGAAAATAAATGATGGTCCAACTAAACCAAACCTGATGGGATGGCATGTTGCTGCAGGATGCTGTGGTAGCCATGCTGCTTCAGTGTTCCTTCAGTTTGGAATAAATCTCCAACAGTGTCACCAGCAAAGCACCCCCACACCATCACACCTCCTCCTCCATGCTTCATGGTGGAAACCATGCATGTAGAGACCATCCATCACCTTTTCTGGTCTCACAAAGACACGGCAGGTGGAACCAAAGATCTCAGATTTGGACTCATCAGACCAAAGCACAGATCTCCACTGGTCTAATATCCATTCCTGGTGTTTCTTGGTCCAAACATCTTTTCTGCTTGTTGTTTTTCCTTAGTAGTGGTTTCTTAGCAGCTTTTTGACCATAAAGGCCTGATTGGTTCAGTCTCCTCTGAACAGGTGATGTAGAGATGTGTCTGCTACTAGAACTCTGTGTGCCATTTATCTGGGCTCTAATCTGAGGTGTCGTTAAGTTACCCTTAGCAACAGAGGTGACTCTTGGTATTCCTTTCCTGGGGAGGTCCTCATGTGAACCAGTTTGGACGTAGCACTTGATGGTTTTTGCAACTGCACTTGGGGATTCATTCAAAGTTTTTTCAATTTTCTGAACTGACTGACCTTCAGTTATCAAAGTAATGATGGACTGTGGTTTCTCTTTACTTAGCTGATTGGTTCTTGCCCTAATATAAATTCTTACAGTTGTCAAATAAGGCTGTCAACTGTGCACCAACCTGACTTGCGCATAACAAGACAAATTCCACAAATGAACCTTGAGAAGGCACACCTGTGTAGTGAAAACCATTTCAGGTTACCTCATGTAGTTCGTCCAGAGAATACCAAGAGTGTGCAAAGCAGTAATCAAAGCAAAGGGTGGCTGCTTTGAAGAATCTAAAACATGTTTTGACTTAGACCTGTCCAGGGTGTCCCCTGCCTTCACCCGAGTCAGCTGAGATAGACTCCAGCCCCCCTGCAACCCTAGTGAGGATAAAGCGGTGTATAGAGAATGCATGGATGGATGTTTTGACTTATTTCACACTTTTTTGTTTTCTACATAATTCCATAAGTGTTCATTCATAGTTTTGATGCCTTCAATGAGAATCTACGATATAAATAGTAATAAAAATAAAGAAAAACCATTAAATGAGAAGCTGTGTCCAAACTTTGGACTGGGTGTAGATTAAGCAGTTTACAGAGAAGTTTTCTTAATGTGTAAAAAAACAAAACCTCAAAATACAGATTCACTGCCTTCAAACTCCTACCTTTGCTTTGTTTCTGAAGGTGGTAATTCACACAAACTTTTGCTAATTCTCTGGAGTTTTGGAGACAAGTTAGATAACAGAAGTGACGCAAGCAGTCAATCCGAAATACTAAAGAAAGACAGAATGAGACAGGATGGTGTTGTTTCTGATGATGTAACACTCTAATATTGTAGAAGTTTGCTTGGTAGAAATACATATTATCAAAAGGATAAGATGGCACTATTGTCTGAAATGTTTGCGATCTTATGAACAAAAGAAGAAAGTATATGAGGAAAAAATCCAGTAAATGACAACAGGTTCAAGAAAATTAAAGACAAACCCGAACAAGAGGAGTTATCGTCACTATTACTGTGTACTTTTCCAAAACAAGTTGTCTACTGCATGATTACCAGGGTGCTGGATTTATCACTCTGTTCATTTCTTCTCTTCACTGTCACTGCTCTTCTCTTACATAACAGAAAGAAGAAGAAAAAAACATAATAGCGGTGCTCAAATCTATTTTTCCACAAGGGCCGGACTGAATAACGCCTCCGTGCTCATCATTCTTAACAACTGTTTCCTGTGCGAGTGCGTGAGTCTCTGTGTTTTGGGCAATTATTGCCTGACCTTTTCTTCCACCTCTCCTCCCTATTGATTGTGAAAACAGACTTGGATTAATAATTCACAAAGAAAAAAGAAAAAAACTGTGGGAGTTTTGACTACCCCTGGTTGCCCATGGCAGCGAGACCGGAGCTCGTGTTTGCATGTTTGTGTGTATTCCTGTGAACGTTGTCGTGTATCTGCAGGCGATTTACGTATTTGAAATGAATGTTTAACTCCAGCTCCAACCCTCTCGTATCTCAGGCTGCTGATATCATGACTTCCATTATCTCGGTTGCTGTTTGTCTTTTTTCTGTGCAGAGAAATGAATAATGTAGGTCAGTGTGAGCCATGGTGGTGGAAGCATCATGATGTAAAGCACGGTGGTGGCAGCACTGTAATGTAAAGGTCAGGGTGAGCAGGGTTTGAACTCTCAGCAAATACACCCCCATCTGTATATAATCTGGTCTCATCCTAGCCAGTAGAGCTGTTTTCTTCAAACACAGTTTGAGGAATAAATATCAGTGGGCTTCCTTTGCCAAGATTTAAACCCAAACAGAACTCCTACATGAGATTTTGGACCAATATGTTAGACAGCGCTCTCCGCTATCATCTAAACAGCAAATCAGTGAACGTTTTCTGGACAAATAATGTTTCATCCCTCTGCTAGATATTCAGAAACTTGGAGAATCAATGTTGAGGTGCAGCGAACCTAACTAGGACACTTTTTTTTCCCATCTCAAATCATCAGGTTCCTTCTGCTCGGCACTTCTGATTCTCCGATTTTTTTTCATAAACTATGGAGATTTAAAGTGCTTTCTGTTAAATATTAACTTGATATATCAAATACTTTACTCTCTGACCCACTTTCACCACATTTTTCCATTGATTTAGAATCTAAAATATTCAAATATATGAAAAAAGTTAAAGTGGTCATGAAAAGTACATTTTTTACTTTTATTTTTTTACCGTTCTTGTCCATTTTTATTCCACTTTCAGGCCAGCTATGAATATTTTTACTTTCAGGTGAATCGACATCAGTTTTTGAACTGTTATCTTTACTTTCCTAAAGACGCAGACAGTCTGAGCATGATTCCAGGACGTCATCATCAAACACAAGGCTCCCATTTTTAGATTTATTCACTCTGGAGAGTAGAGCTGAACTGATGAGTCAATAAGCTGACCAAAAGATTAGTCATCATCAAAACTGATCAGTTTTGCGAATCATTTTTCAGCAAAAATGTCAAACTACTCCTTAGTTTCTGCTATTCAAATTAAATATAAGTTTTTTTTTTTCTGTGATCCTTTTTGAATATGTACGAAACAAGTAACTTAAATATGCTAAAATATACAACTTTAGCTGCAGGGAGTAAAGATTACTTTCTGACTTTATATAAACTGATTAACTGCTAGAGAAAAAAGTACTGCAACTCTACAGGAGACTGGTATTTAGGAGTTCATATTTAACATGTATTTAGGCCCAAAACAGACTAACAAAAACAGACAGAAAAGGTCTATAATTATCTCGGTTAAAAATACTGATGTTGATTTCAGAACGCACAAATCAAAAGCTGTCAGACGCAGGAACTCGGATGATGAATTCACAAAGTGAGCGTCCCACAGTGTGACAGTTATGTAAACCTCGTCATCAAATTATAATGACTGTCTTGATGTTAGATTGCAAACACGCCCCAAAACTGCTAATTTTGCCACTTAGGCGAGAGCAGCTGATAGATGATACGTGTTGCTGCCGGATTTAGACTAAAGATGCAACAAGATGCACATATTTTACTCTCAGTATCTCTCTAGATGCCAAACACTGCACACCATCAAAACATTTACACCGTCAAGCACGGTGGTGGCAGCATCATGATGTGAAGCATGGTGGTGGAAGCATCAAAATTTATTTTAGCTTGTTAGAGAAAACACAGTCATGGTTGTGTATGATTACTGTACGTCTTATTAATGTATCTTCAAGCTCACCTGAACTTTTCTTGATATCCACTCGCTGATTTAGTACAAAAATGAGACTAGAGATAACTTTTTAAAGGCTGGTTTTTGAGGAACATTTCAGTTTTTCAATGCAAATCAGAGCAATAACTTGTATTTTTAATTGTCAGCTGATTGTAACTGTTAACCTGCATGCTCAGTCCTCTTTCTCATTTGTTCCAACATATTATCTGAGCTAGAATGTTGCAAATCTAAATAAACTTAAAAGCGAGTCATTTCAGAGCTTTTTCTACTGTGGAGGAGATTGAACATAATATTAAGTCTCAAAAAATAAACTGATTGTTAACTTTAAATGACAACCATCTGTGCTGGTTTTACAGTAACTGTTAACAGTAATATTCAATCCCACTTAACACAGACTTCATGTTTACTGATTGCTCAGACAAAGCTCATTCTTTGCTGCCATCATCGCCTAAGAGTTTCCAAATTTCTGCATCCAATTTGTAATCACAAATTCAAAAGACAAAAGAAAAAACCTCTTTCCAATCAGGATACGTTCCTGAAAAACCGAGCAAACAAAGACATGCTGTATCGCCTGCCAACTGGTGCTGTGAATACTCCTTTTTTTCTTCGTATGATATGAACACGGTTTTATTCCAGACGTGACACGCATGTGATTTCTAAATATCTGGAGGAACTATTTGCCAAGAAAGCTTGACTCCTCTTCACTTCGACACTCCGGTTAGCCTTTGAACTTTCTGAACTGTGTTTCATTTCTTTCTTACAATTTGTGTCTTTCTCCACTGCCTACACTCCCGATCTTTTTGAATTTTTCCTCCTCTTTTGTGATGTTTTCCTTTATTTTCTTCATCTTTATCCCTTTATTTCCTGGCAGCAGATTGAGGTTTCTTTCATTTATCACCCCATGTCTTTGTTTTACCTCCTCTCCTTTTTCCCCGTTTCACTCCTCCTCTGGTGACAGTGAGGCATTGGTTCATCTCCTCCTGTTTTTTTTTTTTTATCTACTTTTTCTCTGCCCCCTGCCTTCCCCACCTCCCCTCTATCTTTCTGCTCCAGTGCTCTCTCAAGCAGCCACTCTGCTGTCTAATGACTCGGATCGGTAGTGACTGTTGAGAGGAGATAGACCTGTAATAAGGCAATCCAACCCGGCGCCAGACTGAAAAGCTCCGGCAGAGAGAAGAGGAGCTGACGGAGCATGTATGTAAGAGACGAGGCCTCGACTGAATCACATGTTTGCTGTTTCATCGTGAAATCACAAATGGTTTGAAGGGTGCTTTTCAACAAATAGAGGTTAAAGATGAGATATTAGACATAAAATATGTGCACATTCGGTCGAAATCCTGAAGCATGAGCTCTCAAATATCAGCCTCCTGTAGAGTCGCAGCTACTTTTTGTCTAGCGTTTAATCAGTTTATAAAATGTCAGAAAATAATCGTTACTTCCTGCTGCTAAAGTTGGATATTTTAGCCTTTTTTAATTGCTCGTTTCATGCATATTAAGAATGATGCTTCCCCCACCATGCTTCACATCATCATGCTGCCACCACTGTGCTTCATATCATCATGCTTCCACTACTGTGCTTCACACCATGATGCTTCCCCCACCATGCTTCACATCATCATGCTGCCACCACTGTGCTTCACATCATCATGCTGCCACTACTGTGCTTCACACCATGATGCTTCCACCACCGTGCTTTACATTATAATGCTTCCACCAACATGCTTCCACCACTGTGCTTTAAATCCTGATAGTTCCACCACCGTGCTTCACATCATGTTGCTTCCACCATGGTGTGATCAAATTTCATTTATTTTGCTGCATCATTATTGAAGACAATAGCATCGTATTGTGAATTAGTCTGTGATTCTTGCATTTTTTTCTGTATATTTAAAACGTGAAAATATTAATAAAATTACAAAAAAAGACAGTGAAATTAGTTGCCAAATTTAAGAAAAACATACCCCCCCACCTTTTAAAAGAAAACTTATATTATATATAACATATTTTACACAATAGCCTGTTAAAATGCATTTTGTCTACACTGACTCAAAAGACGTCCATAACAACTCCAAACTTAAGTGACACAGAATAATTCTTGTGTTCAAGACGTTTTCAAGATGTTTTCTCCCACCACTAGCATTTACAGCTAACTGAATCCCTCAGTTGACCAGTCACAGCAGCTGACACCTCATAACTCTGGTTTTTTGGTGAGACATAAATCCAAGCTTCTCTGTTTAGGGTTGCGTTTTGTCCATCTGTGCTTTTTCAGGATCTCTGATTTGTTGTCTTCAACTCTGCTCCATCATTTCAGTTTTTTTTCCTTCCCCGTCCAGTCTGTTCGGAAGAAATCTGACCCTGTGATTTTAAACCTTTTTGCCAGCTCATAAGCTCTCAGAGGGATGAGGCAGAATGGAAAACGCTGCTACTGTATCGTGGCGTCTGGAGAATAGTAACAGCTTTGACAGCACTCAGTCAGAGGTCAGCAAATTGACTGACAGCTTTATATCCATAACGATGACTCAAAGGACTCCTGCAAACGCCAGCTTCCCCGCTCAGCAAAGTGACACAAAGGTGAATAAACCAGTCCGAGCTGTGGTCTGGTCGCACGTCCATTTTTAATAGGATTTTACTCTTTTTTTTTTCTTTTTCAAGTAGAATTTATCACTTACTCCAATGCACATCTTTAAAAGTGGAGATCTAGACACACTGACATACATAGAGGGCCATTAAAGCATATTCTTCCACTTTGAAATATTCCCTTTTTATTACTTTTCAACACTGAATCATGGTCAATTTAATTAAACTTTTTGACAATAACGTACCCGAAAGATTCATGTCAAAGTGAAAATGTAGAGAAAATGTGGTAATATGGTAGCAGTGGTCGTTTTAAGTTCATACTGGAATCATTTGCAGTAAAAGACTCCTTTAACTGGAGGGTCCAGTCACTGCTGAATCAGTGCAACTCACGATAAACACACGATGAAGACAAAAAAACGCTGCAAGGAACTTCGTGAAGTTTATTAAGATCAAAAGGTTTTTTGATCTGATGAGACAGAAATGAAACATTTTGGTCATCAGGGTAGATGGCAAATTAGTAAGCATGGTATGAAGCATGGTGGTGGCAGCATCATGGTGTGAAGCATGGTGGTGGCAGCATCATGGTGTGAAGCATGGTGGTGGCAGCATCGTGGTGGCAGCATCATGGTGTGAAGCATGGTGGTGGCAGCATCATGGTGTGAAGCATGGTGTTGGCAGTATCATGACGTAAAGCATGGTAGTGGCAGTATCATGATGTGAAGCGTGGTGGTGGAGGCATCATGATGTGAAGCATGGTGGCAGCGGCATCATGGTGTGAAGCATGGTGGCAGCGGCATCATGGTGTGAAGCATGGAGGTGACAGCATCATGGTGTGAAGCTTACAATTAACATTGGTTTCTTGAAAACAAGGTCATGTAATCTGAAATATCGTGACAATATGATACGATATATAATATCTACAGATGCTAGTTGTTATTGAAAATATTTTGAAGTGTTTTGCATGATTTAAAACAAAATTAGAACATTCAGTTCACAAGGACTTATTGTAAGATGAAGATATTTTGTTGTAATGAGATATTATAACCCACTGAGTTCCACCTCGAGCTTCTGTGAGAAATAAATCAGACGAGCGTTGGTTGTGTTCTCTCCACAAACCAATTATTTGTGAAAGCAAGAAGCATTTCCTCAACCTTTTCCAAAACAATTGCTAATCTAATAGCGTGAAGTGTGATGCAGAGGTCAAGTGAAGTTTATGTCAAAGGGGTTGTTTTTGCTGCTTTGTTTTTAAGCGAGTTTTAATTATTTGCAGAGTGTTTATATCAAATCATCGGCAACCTTTCAGCATTAATTAACTGCAATCTCTACAATTTCTTCTTGTGTTTTGCATGTGTGGATGCAGTTATAGAGGTTCGACTAAAGCAGAAACACATGAGGGAATTCCAGGGATTAAAACTGATGTAGGCAGTAGAACGTGCACGTGTGTCTTATATGTTCTCCATCTGGTTGCTGTGAGGACTCATGAATGATTTATGGAGGTCCATGCATCCATTACATCCACTCCTGAAGAGCCTTGACTCACAGTCTATAAGGCCTCTGGAGCATTTCAAAAGGTTTGTCTCTCAGTTCAGCCACATTTTCTGCTGGAGAGATTCCCTGAGAATCTCAGAGAAACAGTTGGTAAAGAACAAGCGCCTTAAATGCTGTTTTTTTATGTCTGAATAAATGAGCATCAGCCGTCTAGGGAAAGATATCAAAACATAATCTGGAGGAAAGACCATGATTTATTAGTGTCAGTATGATTAAACAGTAATGGAAGCAGAGAGGAACCAACATAATCAAATATTAGCATAAATTGGTGAGCTGATGGGGAATTAAAAGTAAACAAAATAACACCAAATTCAATATTCATTTTCAAGGTGCACACAAAAACCAACAAATAGTTTTTTTTGGTGGTGGCAGCATCATTATGTGAAGCATGGTGGTGGCATCATCATGACGTGAAGCACGGTGGTGGCATCATCATGACGTGAAGCACGGTGGTGGCAGCATCATGACGTGAAGCACGATGGTGGCAGCATCATGACGTGAAGCACGGTGGTGGCAGCATCATGACGTGAAGCACGGTGGTGGCAGCATCATGACGTGAAGCACGGTGGTGACATCATCATGATGTGAAGTATGGTGGTGGCATCATCATGACGTGAAGCACGGTGGTGGCAGCATCATGACGTGAAGCACGGTGGTGGCAGCATCATGACGTGAAGCACGGTGGTGACAGCATCATGATGTGAAGCACGGTGGTGGCATCATCATGATGTGAAGCACGGTGGTGGCAGCATTTCATATAAAATATGTTGAAATAAAGATAAGCTCTGTTCTTATGTTGTCGCAAGGTGCTAGGCACGTTCTATAAGAATACAAATGCTAAACCTGGACCGTAAACGTCTCCATACTCAAACAGGAAACAGCCGTTAAAGTTAGTTTACACCGTGATGCATAACAGCATCTAAACAAACCAACATACAGTATGGAAACAACTCCTCAGTGGATGCTTTAGAGGTGAGAATTAACCTGTAAGTTCTTAGAATCACGAAACGCTGCTGGTTTACAGTTATTTTCTGAGCTTTTTCTTTGTATTTCTAATGATTTAACAGCTTTTTTCCCCATGTGTCAACCTGAAAGCAACATAGGAAATACAACCCAGAGGTTCGGCAGACATTATGGGCACAATTATGGGTCAAACCTACAGGACTTAAGTCATCAGGGGTCTCCAGCTGTGACTCTAAATCAATGCTGTGATGTCACGGAGGCAGTATTGGGCAGGTGGGCTCTCTGCAGATGATCGATGTCGAGGATTGATTGGAGAAAAGGAACGGCTTCAGCTAATTGCGGTGATTCACTGCTTCAATTTAAACCCAGCGTTACAGTGTGACGGCTGCAGAACACCTTTAGTCTGATGTGTTTGTTTCATTTTATATCTTCTCTGGTCTTTTGTTCCTCTCATTCATCAACCCTGAAGTTTTTTTTTTTAAACAAAAATCACCAATAAATAAATATTATTGGGTGTTTTTTTTTTGTTTGTTTTTTTTTGTTTGGGGGGGGGGCTTTTTAATGCAGGATATTTACATGCGTTAATACAAGGTAATTACCTATAGTGTATAATGGATGGATGGATGGATGATGGATGGATGATGGATGGATGATGGATGGATGATGGATAGATCTCTTCACTGCTACAATTTTAGTGTTAAACTTAAACTTAGTTGCATTTATTGAATAAAAAGGTTACATTAGTGAAATTAATTTGGAATTTTAAGGTTATTTTACATTAGATATGTACACTATACAGGTTTTTATACTTTTAGTATTCTTGTGTGTTTCAAAGATTTTGTCGTTTTTCTTCTTTACTAATCAATTTTAGACATCTATTTTCACTATTAAAATTACACTCAACAAAAATATAAAAGCAACACTTTTGTTTTTGCTCCCATTTTTTATGAGATGAACTCAAAGATCTAAAACTTTTTCCACATACACAATATCACCATTTCTCTCAAATATTGTTCACAAATGTGTCTAAATCTGTGATAGTGAGCACTTCTCCTTTGCTGAGATAATCCATCCCACCTCACAGGTGTGCCATATCAGGATGCTGATTAGACACCATGATTAGTGCACAGGTGTACCTTAGACTGAATAAAATGGTTTTATTAGAGAAATAAATTGTAAGTTTAATGGTAATTAAAACAATTTTCAGGTAATTTTACATTAGATGTGGACATTTATCTCTATTTGTACTTTCCTAATTTTTTGATGCATTTCAAAAGGACAGAAGGAAAAAATCTGGAAAATAAAGAGGAAAAATTCCACTGAATTGCATATTTTTTCTTAGTCATACTGTAGTTTAGTACAAAATACAATGACAGATATTGTAGGATTAACTGCTGCCCGGCAGTTGAGATGTTGAATCTAAACTGCCATAATAAATGCATATATTATGTTTTCAGTGCAGTAACTGACCTTTTCACTGTGCCAAAGCCCTTAGATGGGACATTTATTCTTAAATAAATCCAGATTGTAATTCCACCTGACTGAGATCTGAACTTCAGATGTGTTGAAGCCGACCTTATAGCATTCTACTTGGATTTACACCTTTCATTAACGTCCGTTTCCTCTCATCTAGATAAGTTATCTGGTGTTCCATTTTTGATGGATAAAAATCTGAATTTGTACCATTCTGCAGGGATCAGACAGAGGCAGACATGAAGGTTAACAGTCGTTTATTTCAGGGTCTTCGGGGGGGAAAAAACACATCAACATCGACATGGACGCATCACATTTCCTCCTGACTTTCCACATGATGCTAAAATTAATATAACTCTGTCCCTAGACTCACATTTTTCTTTTATAGGTACCTACTATGGAGAGAAAGAATAAAAAACAATGCTTACAGACATGGTGGGTGAAGGAAAAAAGACATTTTTTAGCTGTAAAATACCTTCCTGGGCTTTTCTGCTTATTTAACCAAAAAGGAGAATAAAATACAGAAACAGTTATTTGCAAAAGTACAAGTAGTCTTATAATAATTTATTTGAAATTTTAATTACTTTTAATTACTTCTGGCCTAAACATGAAACAATAATGTGTTTCTAAGCTACAGTAGGTTCATAAACTGTCTCAAACAATAATTACATGAAAAAAACAACAGTGTGAGGTTGGAAAATGTGGTATAAAGGCCATTTTTGACAGGTTGCTTAATTATTTCTTAGCTCTTAAACTCCCCAAAAACACAGTCCCTTCCTCTAAGTGCTTTATCAAGCGTTTTACTAACAAGAACAGAAACTAATGGACACGGAAGGTGAGAAATCAGACTAAAAATGCTTTACAACTTGGAAAATAGACTTCTTATTTTAGTTTCAATTGTTAAAAGTGTACTTTTCTTATTCCTGTACAAGTAATGCATGATATACAGTGCCATGGAAAAGTATTTGCTCCCTTCTTGAATTGTTTTTTTTTAATATTTCCCCCATTTAAATTTTTAAGACTGTCAAACAAATTTAAATATTAGACAAAGACAACCATTTTAAATGGTGATTGAATGTTTTAAGGGTAAAAAGCTATCCGAACCTACCTGGCCCTGTGTGAAAAAGTAATTGCTGCTCTTGTTAAATCATTAACTGTGGCTAATCCCATTTTTTGGAAAGCAAGTTCAATTCCACTGACCACACCCACACCTGATTACCTCCAGACCTGTTCAATCAAGAAATGACTTAAATAGAATCTGTCTGACAAAATGAATTCAGCCAAAAGGTCTCAAAAAACTGCAACATAACATTGCTATCCACAGAAATTCAAGAAAAATTGACATCCTTCAGTCTGTAAAGGGTTCCAAAGCTATTTCTAAAGCTTTAGGACTCCAGAGAACCATGGTGAGAGACTTTATCCATAAATGGAGAAAACATTGAACAGCGGTGAACCTTTACTACCAAAATTACCCCAAGAGCACAGAGATGACTCATCCAGGAGGTCACAAAGGAACCCAGGACAAGATCTAAAGACCTGCAGACCTCCCGTGCCTCAGTTAAGATCAGAGTTTATGACTCAACAGTAAGGAAGAGAGTTCGCAAAAATGAATCCATGCCAGAGTTCCAAGACAAAAACCACGGCTGATCAAAAAGAACACAAAGGCTCATCTTACATTACTTTTGGAAACAAATATCTGAAGGATCCCCAAGACTTTTGAGAGAGTATTCTATGGACTGACGAGATGAAAGTTGAACTTTTTGGAAGCTGTGTGTCTCGTTACATCTGGAAAAAGAACATCATAGCAGCAGTCCAACACGGTGGTAGTGGTGTGATGGTCCGGGTGCTGAATGCTTTGTTGCTTCAGGATCTGGACGACTTGCTGTGACTGATGGAACCAGGAATTCTGCTCTCTACCAGAAAATCCTGAAGGAGAACGTTCAACCGTCAGTTCATGACCTCAAGTTGAAGCTCACTGGGTTCTGCAGCAGGACAACAACCCAAAACACACCAGCAAGTCGACTTCTGAATGGCTTGAAAAAAACAAAATGAAGGTTATGGAGTGGCGTAGTCAAAGTCTGGACTTGAATCCGATTGAAATGCTGGCAGGAACTTAAAAAGGCCATTCATGCTGGAAAACCCTTCAGTGTTGCTGAAATAAAACAATTCTGCAAAGAAGAGTGGACCAAGATATCTCCACAGAGATGTGAGAGAGTCATAGAAAACAGTTGTCTGAGGGTGGTTCAACCAGTTTTTAGATTTAAGGGGAAGTTACTTTTTCACACAGGGACAGGTAGCTTTGAATATTTTCCCCCTTTAACAAAAAAAATCATTATTTAAAAACTGCATTTGTGTTTACTTTGGTTCTCTTTGTCTGACATTTACATTTATTTGATGTTCTTGAATGTTAAATTGGGGAAAATATGCCAAAAAAAATAAAGAATTTGAGAAGGAGGGCAAATACTTTTTCATGGCACTGTAGATAGTTAAAGGACTAAAATATGCAAAACCAGCTGTGTTTTTTTTTGTTTTTGTTTTTTACCAGATTAGTTTCATTACACTGCCTGCAGCTAATCTAAGGTGTCGGGCTCGGCGTCCATGCAGGTCTCCCAGGGGTTGCGGGGCATGTGTGGCATCGAGATGAGCAGCAGGGCGGCGCCACTGAGGATGAGGAGGGTGAAGGAGGCGCAGGCGCAGGTGAAGGACCAGGAGTAGTAGTATTCAATCCAGATGGTCTCGTCGCTTTCAATCATACGCTTGACGGACTGACGCATCACTTCGACAGAAATGATGATGCAGAGGCCTTAACAACAAAACAAAAACAACAAAAAAAACGGCTGTAATATGCCTTAAAAAAAGCACATTTCTTATTTGCATTTGGACCAAAACTGTTTAATCAAATTCTATGCTACAGCAAATGCAAATTAAACACTTTCAGTAGTATCAATACATTTGTTTACTGTAAATGAAGAAAACGTTTTACCATAATTTTACGGTAGCATTCACAGCTGCCGGAATTTTACCAGATAAATAATTTTTTTACAGTGTAAGATTAAAAATAAATTAATTAATTGGAATATTTATCAAAGAAAATACCTAGCATAACTAGCAATAAATACGTTAAAGCAGGGCTAGTTGACAGAATATACTCGAGAAAATGCTGCTCGTGATTAAAAACGAGCACTATAAAGTCAAGAACACCTTCATTCAACCTTCTGTAGTTTTTCATTTTAACTAAATCCAAATGCTGACAATTTCACACAAGTGACAACATGTTTTGGGGCGTGGCAGCAAATATAAATACATTTGCTGCTTGAAATTGTCTTAAGGGTCATTCCACAGTTGGAGGACAATTCACCCATCAAATTTCAAACAATCCATGTAGAAAATACTGAAACATGCAGTTGTTGTGTAGATGTTCTCGTCTTGACACCAAATCTAAAAAAATAAATAAATAATAGGAGAAAAGAATATTTGAAAACGTCAATGCCAATCTCCTTTTTTGGTTTTATTTTTTTCATTGATGTCTCTTGTAATTGTGGGAATATTTTTTTTTAATTAACTGTCTTTATTGGAAACAATTTCATTGACATCCACATGACATACAATACAGTATGACAGAGGGCTTCCAAATGATCTTTTTTTCCAATATCTTTCTCTTAAATCAACATAATATTTAAAATAATAATTACTATGCATGGAACATGTTTCCCACAACATGTTGGCATAACCTGTTGATGATGTTTTTTGTTTTTTGTCTTTCGTTTCTTGTTTCTGTCATCAACATCATCAGCTTTCCTAAAGAATGTGTAGAGCAAAGCTATGTCCTCTCTTCTATTTTTCATATTTTCATCTCATTGTCAGCCTTGATTGAATGTCTCTCTCTACCTCATATTATCAGGATCAGACTCATTCTCTGGACTGTTTTCCATCAGTCAGTTTGTCCTCTTGGTCAGCAGTAACAGCTAGCTAAATATCTAGCTTCTACTGCTGAGAAAAAGATCACATTAGCATGGATTAGCAACCCTGTTACTGTGATTAGAGTAGGGTTAGCAAACAGCTCAGAAAACATGGAATAAAAATGCTACCATTGATGTGTGAGCTGTTTGCTAACCCTACTCTAATCACAGTAAATCAAGCATTTGATAATTTATTGCCTATTATTGATGAATATGGAGCAGAAAATTGTAAACGAGAAGGTTTATGTTCTCCAGTGCTGGAATGACTCTTATATCAGCTCATTCCCACACACATTGATTGAATGTTTCACCTAATATAATATAAAAGAAGATTTCAAACTCCCCATTTTCTGCCATGTCTGACCTGCGAAGGCGAAGAACATCCCAGCAGGCCGGAGCAGGTAGTCCCTGCCCTTCCCAAAGGAGAAGATGACACACAGGGAGCCGAGGATCATGAAAAACAAGCTGAAGATGGCGATGGCTGCCGCTGAGATGTTGTACTCTGAGAAGAAGGGAAAACAATTCAGGAAAGAATGAGGAAAAACAACAGAGAAACAAAGAAGAGAGATGAAAGACGGGAAGAGTGGCTGAGATGAGGCTGCAGCATCGTCAACATGATTATCATTTCAATATTGCACTCAGGCAAGTTATGACACAGATAATTAGCCCCACTTTAAAAACAACAGTCATTTATCCAAACCGGCAATAACGCCATTTGCATGACAGATAAGATGCTGCGGGCTCATAACGGGATGATTAGAACATGTCTGACTCTTCCCGCCTCCTGCCTCTTCCTCAGATAATCTACACTTTCATTCTCTCCGACGCTCCAGCTGCGACAGAAACGATCCTCTGAGCATCTCATTCCATTTCTGTGTCAAACAACAACTTATTTCTTGCATTTAATTCAGTTTTCTACATTTCTATCAGTACATCTCTTGCTAAAGTTGCACTTTTTTTGCTTTAACTTTTTATTTCTTTTCCACAAAGACGGTTTGTTGTTCCTGTTTTTACACTAAGATGTTTCCATGTACAGATTTACAGCATAAAAAGTGAAACTTATGCAAACACTGTAAACAAGTAGACACAAGAAAGGCTCAGTATCTTATAGTTAAAGTGTAAACACCAAATGCACCAGTTATTAAGATATTCAAACTATGTGAAGTTGAAGCTGCAGGCCTTCTTCTTCTTCTTTGTCTTCTTCTTCGTCTTTGCCTTCTTCTTCTTCCTCTTCTTCTCCTTTTTCTATTACCTCTTCTTCTTATGCTATCTCTTCTTCTTCTATTCCCTCTTTTTCTTCTTATGCTGTGTCTTCTTCCAATTCCTCCTCTTCTTCCCCTTCTTCTTCTACATCTATTCCTTCTTCTTCTTCTTCCTTCTCTTCTTCCTCTTCTTGTATTCCCTGTTCTTCTTCTTCTTCTATTCCTTCTTCTTCTATTCCTTCTTCTTCTTTTCAGTCTTCTTCTTAAGGGGTTAAATCCCGCACATCTGCAGGGTGCACAGTTGTTTTGTCTAGTTTTAAAGACCCCATCCAATGAGAATGAAATTTTTTACCTTGTCGAAATCTCCATAGAGTGTTTTTGACGTGAACCGATGAGTCTCAGCAAAATTTTCCAGGTTTTTATACGTAACAAACCTAAAGAACCAAACCAGCACTACTTCTAAACCATGTTAAGGCACTGAGGGAGTATGTCAGTGGACAAACTTGTAACTTCAAGGTTTTTCTAATCCAATTTCACCAGTTAACAGAACACTCTTTGTTATTCCTCTTGCATTTTTCCGTGTACGGTGACTGTCATTTGCCAGGCATGAAAACGATCATTTTCACAGATTTCACCCACATGTACCTGTTGGACATCTCCAGCGATTTATCTGAAACAATGATCTGTAATTTCATGTCTTTGTCAGTATCTGGCTGTGTGTTTCTCTGTGTCTATCAGAGCTGAAGGCGTAGGAACAGAGGAGCTGCTTCCTGGAATTACGTTTGCTTTGAAAACAGCAGCGTTGCCAAAGCAGGGAAGATGAGAAGATAACAATCAGACGATGCCTCTCTCTCATCCGACACGACGAATCATAATGATGTGCACTTAAACGGTATTTATTTCCAGACTTTACCTCGTTATGTTGAAGAAAACAGGAAGCAGAACATTTTATACAAAACATATTTGCTATTGCAAGTTACTGGTGCAAGAAAGAATTCAAACGTTTAGGCTCACTTAAAAATGTCCTTGTTTTTGAAAGAAAAGCATTTTTTTTCAATGAAGATAACATTAAATGAATCTGGTCTAGACAGTCTCGAGATTGTTAATGTGCTAAATGACTATTCTATCTGGAAACAGCTGATTTTTAATGGAATATCTCCATAGGGGTGCAGAGGAACATTTCCAGCAACCATCACTCCTGTGTTCTAATGCTACATTGTGTTAGCTAATGGTGTTGAACGGCTCATTGATGATTAGAAAACCCTTGTTCAGTTATGTTAGCACACGAATAAAAGTGTGAGTTTTCATAGAAAACATGGAATTGTCTGGGTGAATATTGTAAATGATATGCATTTCTTTACATGTTCCAACCATAACAGCATCTAGCATGTTTCCCCTGCTTTACTGTACACCTTCCATCCTCTGTTACTGCTTTTATACCTCATCACAGACAGTCGGTGCTGTAACAGTGTGTGTGGTTGTGAGGAGGCACACACACCTTTCTGGGTCTTGACTTCAAAAACTTCAGCTTCCTCCCCCGATGTAAAGTGTTTGAAGTAGGAGCAGTTTTTTGCTGCACGGTGAGACAAGAGAGAGAAAGATGGAAAGAATGAGATGAAACAGGAGAAAACAATTAAATCAGGTAGAGTCTCTGTGTGTTTGTGCTTCTAGTGTTAAATCCCCCACTGGATCTTGCTGAAGAGCTGAATATCACACACATTACTGAAAGTAACGCTTTAGAAATGGTTTCTGCAGCTTTATTATTGGGCCTTTCCTGACTTCTGGTTGGATTTGTTGCTACTAGTCTTAATAAATAGTTGACTCGCATGAATGTAGTGTCTTTAGTTGACTGATTTTCACAATAATGCAATCAAAACTTTGTTCAGATCTTTATAAACCTCATGTCTGATGTGTCTAGAAGCTGCACACGTCTGACAAGAAGTGTGGGTCATTCCAGAACTGGAGGACATTTTACGTCCCACACATCAAATTTCAAATAATCCATGTACAAAACACTAAAACATGCAGCTGTTGTGTAAATGTTCTTGTTCTGAGACCAAATCTAAAAAAAAAAAAAAAAAAAACCTAAGAAAAAACTAAGAGAAAAATACCAAATAAGTCTGGAGTTTCCCCTAAAATCCCATTTTTCTCTTGTCCCACCCCCCTGAAAGACCAAACTGAATCTCAAATAAAATGGTTAAAATGAAATTTAAATCTCCTTTTTTTTGGTACTTTTTTCATTGCTGTCTGTTGTCTCCATTCTGGAATGACTCATATTTTCATGAAATGAAAGCAATCAATCAGTTAGGCTTTATTTGTGTGGCCATTTGTTGATTGTTTTTTACAAACGAAAAAACTAGCAATGCAATAAAACATTCAAAAAGACAACAACAACAACATGGGATAAATGATGGAGGACTCAAATACAAAAGGATGAAGGAACTGAGGAAACAATATCCAAACACTGGGGTAGATAAATTGAGAAAAAATAAAATATAGATAAATACATCTATTATTAAAATTTCTCTAAAACCCAAATATAGGAAAAAGCAAAAACAATACATCTATAAAAATAATAAATAATACATATTAATATATACATATTTATAGATATAAAATCTGTAAAATCCAAATATAGAAAAAATGAGTAAAATAATACATATATATAAATAATAAAAATAATAATAATTGAAAAAATAAAACTGATGTATTTTTACAACAGTGGGTTTTACAGGGTTAAAATATAGACAATATAGGACAAAACAGAGGTCTAATTTAATAAACAACAGAATAAAGAAACAATAAAAATGAAGTAATAAACGGTACATTATCAGCCCAAAAAAATGTAAATATGTGAATAAATAGAGAAATGAACAAATAAAATTAGTTCTAAGGAAAATAATAAATGAATAAACTCAATAAAAACAATCACAGTCTGACTGAAAAGGTAGATCTGACTATAATAGAAAACAGAATCAGACCAAAGTCAAGAGCAGTTTCCTTTTTTTTTGCACTGATATCACAGAAAACTGCATTTAAATATATTTCCTTCTCAATCTTCCTGTCAGGTGTTTGGAAAAGCTGAATGTTTGTATAAAACCAAACTGCAGTTTTCTTAATTAACTGATTGTGACTGTACAATCAGATTTAATATCTTGTTCAGAAACACTTCCCTAGTGTGGATAGAAGCAAACTCAGGAGCTTGGAACATTTTATTTACTCGCTTTGCACAAAAATACATGTGTTATCTAGACTTTAAACCACAAACTGTAGGATTTGTGCTCAAACGTTGCAGTTTCTCGCTGGCTGTCTGATCACAGTGAGCTCTCCACCTCCTGCCATCGTCTTAAAATAAAATATATTAAACCCTTCGCCGTCCTTCACATTGGCTGTTTACTCCTCAGCCTGCACTCATTTCAACACCACAATGATGTATTTCTGCACTCTGCTCGCACAAACTCTTGTCCTTTGACCACAATCTTCAACATCGCCTCATAGCAGCAGAAAGAAAGCAACAGATTTGTGTTCTGCAGCTATTTTCCCACTCATGCGTCTGTTTGCTGCTTCGAGAGGCGAGGAGTCGACCTGAAGGCCTCTTCCCTCTGCTCGCTGAGATTAAACCCGTAAAGCAGACAGGTGCTCTCTCCGTCCACATGTGTCTGAGCGTGCACATACGATGCGTGTGCACGTGAGGCAACAGAGGAGCTGTTTGTTACTCAGGATGAGAAGGAATCACTAAAGAGGTAACCTAGCAACAGGCTGCTGCAGGTCCTCTCTATTTACACATGTAAAAGCAAAGAGGTGCACGCTTGTCTGTGTATGTGTGTGTGTGCGTGTGTGTGTGTGTGTGTGTGTGTGTGTGTGTGTGTGCGTGTGTGTGTGTGTGTGTGTGTGTGTGTGTGTGTGTGTGTGTGTGTGTGTGTGTGTGTGTGTGTGTGTGTGGTCAGGTGCTGGCTATACTTGTGGGGACCAAATGTCCCCACAAAACCGAAAACAATGTCACTTGTGGGGACCTCATTTTGGTCCCCACAAGTTTAAGTTGGCCATGTTGTTGTTACTGAAAAAAGTAAAAGTGCAAAAACATTTCTTTAGGGTTAGCCATTGTTTTGGTCTGGGTTAAGGTTAGGGTTAGGGTAACGGTTAGGGTTTAGATATGAATGGGAGTCAATGGTATGTCCCCAGAATGATAGAAAAACACAGTATGTGTGTGTGTGTGTGTGTGTGTGTGTGCTTGTGTGTGGACAGAATTGGAGGCGGGGTCACAGTGCAGCTTAGATCTGCAAGTATATTATTTCATTAGTCTTCTCTCATTAGGCGTCTCCACCTCTGGGGCTCGGCTAATCTGAGCTAATATGTGTTTGGGTGCAGCTCACATTTTCTCCTGTGAAGACGATTATCTGCCAGGCGAGACAAAAAATAAACCTCACAACCGCACAGAGGAAGCTTCCAAACACCAAACCACCGTTTATTTACTTCTACTTACCTGATTCTGAAGAATTAAGAGGGATAATGTCGAACTTACTGCTGTTTTCTTTTCTTCAGTTTACTCAGACGACAAAGCAGATTTAAAAGGGAACTTCAGTTTTTTTCAACCTGGGGTCTGTTTTCATATGTCATTTCATACATGTGAGTGATGGAGAAATGAATTTTCGACATAGCTCCAGTATTTAGCCAGGCAGGCAGCTTAGCAGCTCAGCTAGCAGCTCAGCTAGCGAAAAGTATGGGGCAACTTGCCCCCTGCGTCAAAGTCCGCCCTAACGTGCTTTTTTCCCCACACTGACCAGCTCGGATAGTCTCAACGAGTGTCCCACAACATACTAGAGATGAGAAGTGAACGAAAACCTCCACAAAAAACCGAAGTTCCCCTTTAACTCCTGATTTATGATGTATGCAGCTTAATTAACTACAGTAGCTTGCTAATGCTAACACAAGCTGGTAGAAAATGTCATGTTTACACCTGATTAAGTTTAAAATCATTCGTCAGGCTGATGAAAGTCACCTGCTGGAAACAATGGAGCTTCATTACTCACCTTGGAGTGTAGCTTTAAAGCAGTAACATACATTTTACTAATTATAGCATTATTTGGTACAGTGACCTCTGCAAAGGGTTCCTTTATTTGGCGTTGTTTTTTTTCATTGATGTCTCTTGTAATTGTGGGAACATTTTTTAATCAATATAATATTTAAAATAATAATTACTATGTATGGAACGTGTCCCACAATATGTTATCATAACCTGTTGATGATGTTATTGTCTTTGTTATTGTTTGTCTTGTTTTTGTCAGTTTCTGTTTTGTTTCTGTCATTTTGTGTCTAATTTCTCTCGTTTTGTGTATTGTTTTTGTCATTTTGTGTCTCGTTTTGGTTGTTTTGTGTCTCGTTTCTGTCATGTTGTGTCTTGTTTTTGTCGTCACCAATCAGTTTTCCAAAAGAATGTGGAGAGCAAAGCTATGTCCTCTCTTCTATTTTTTATATTTTCATCACATTGTCAGTCTTGATTGAATGTCTCACTCTACCTCATTTTATCAGGATAAGAGTTATTCTTTACACTTTTTTCTTTTTTTTTCTTTCTTAGTGTAGTTTTAATGCAATAATATAATATTTTGCTAATTTTAGCATTATTTTGTACAGCGATCCCTGCAAAGTTTGAAATCTTACAGCAAAACATACTATGACATTAGGTTGCATTTTCAAAACATTTACTGACAAATTACTACTAAAACTGGAAAACAGAGAAGTTTCAGGAGAGAAGGACAAAGATCCTTTACCAAAATAAAAGCACTATTATGTAAAAATGTCCTGCTCCAAGTAAATCTCACGCAATACACAAAAGTATTAATATGAATATTTTTCTGCAGTAAATGTAGTCTTTATGCAAATCAGATTGCATGAAGTATTGATTCATTGATGTTTTAGTGTAGTTTTAATGTAATAATGTAATATTTGACTAATTTTAGCATTATTTTGTACTTGCAAAGTGTAACACAGACACTTTATTTTTGGAGAAGTTTCTAATGAAACATGTACATTAAAGTGATTTAATGAACTATAATGAATTTAAGCTCATTTTTGGTTGACTTCCTTGATGGAACTGCATGTAAAAGCACCAGAAAGTTAAAATTCAGACAATTATGTTAGTTTTGCAAAAATTTTTCTGGCTCTGATAAATGGTGTAATTTGATGATTTTTCCCCCAAGAAAACATGACGTTGAACCAGGTGTTTGGGTTCAGAGGGTTAAAGCTGCTCAGCTACAACAGTCATTTGAGCTTATTATGCAGTAATTTGCAAAATTTTGTCCAACCACTTAACAACAGGTACAGGATTTGCCCAGTTGAAGAAAATAACAAGTGTAACCATTTTCCTGCAGTACAAATTTTACATTCTAAGTCTTTATGACACATTCTGGTGGAGTCGGAGTTTTGTGCTAGTACAATGTGAATAAAAAGTAAAACAAAGTCCAGAGGAGGTGTGAAGGAAAATTACTCGTTCCCTTTTCTGAGGTATTTCCTTGCAGCTGTTTGCTGACAGCATTCCAAACTGTCTTCCGACAGGCTGACGCTGTAAGAGGAAGATATGCTAGGATTCCCTGCTGTGGTCAAGGTTAGATATTCTCTGTTCTGACGTGACTAAGCGGACTAGTTGTCTTCATATTGGTCTGTATTCTAAATGTGACCTTCCAGCTACAATATAAACCCAAATATCAGAGAGAATCCTCAGAACTGATGCTGGCATTGCTTGCATGTACTGCTGCTCTGTCGGTGTCACTTCTCTTGATATATCAGTAAATGTTACTCGCAATCTCCATCATCTGAGTCTCCGGTGTGTCTCTCTGCCTCCTCATCCTCTCTCGACCTCGTTGAACTTCCACAACATGATGCTAACGCTAAACGGTGAACATCCACCGAGGACGAGAACATCTGGGAGCGTGTCATTGACCTTGCAGCCTGGTTAATTTGTTTAGTTCCAGAAGAGGGTGATTAGAGGAAGGTATCGCCTGTCATTTTAGTTTCACCTCCTTCCATTAAACTCCACCGCCGCCGCCGTCTTCACTCTCTTTGATGTGCAGCATCTAATTGATCCTTTGCTTACTCTCCATCCTCCTGTTTCCAGCTGTTATTACACCCGCTTCTCTCATCCCACACTGTTTTTCCCTCATTCTTCTATCAGTTTAGCGTTCTTGCTGTTTCCTTTAACACCTCTGCTCACGTCCATCCTTCCACCCACTCGCCGTTTCATTAAAAGTTTGGAGAATGAAAAACTAAGCAACTTTTAACTGAATTATTTCCATGTTTCCAAGCATAATAACCCATTTTCTGGTAAATATAGCCTCTGAGTGTTTCTGATAAGAGCTTTGCTAGGTGATGAGTGCCTTTTTTTTTTGCAGCCACACAGAGTGACCGACTAATTCTGGGTCAATGTGAATCGGATGCATGGTGATTTGAATGGCTATTCCACCAGGAGCTCCGCTAACTGGGACACAACAGCACAGGAGAGTCCTCACGATCCCGGCCTGCCCTTTATCACGAAAACACTGAAGTTTGACAGAATCACAAGCAGCACTTGTTCGCAGCGCGTGCCTTTTCTTTTCTCGTGTTTCAGATTTACATAATGTGCCGTGATTCATTCAGATTTAGAGTTGCTTTCTGAATGCCAGGTTCCACAGCCACACCTCCACAGCTTTGGCTCTGCTCTGAGCCGGAGGCTGCCAGACTGGAGAGGAAAATGTGAAAATGTGAAAAACGCTGGCTCAAGGTGACATCATGGCTTTTGAGTATCTGAATCGGGGCCACAGAGAGATAGAAGCTGAGGAGGAGGATGTTATATCAGAAGGTGTGCTCTGGGGTTGATTTCTTCCTGCTGTAGAGCTGGGAAAGCACAGTGTTCGACCACTTAGAAGCTCTAAAACGTCTCTGATAATAAACTCCACTTCTCCCTCGCTTCTCCATGAACATATGTGTAGGAAAACACACAGAAGCACCATTTGTGCTCTTTTATTTCCCAGCCGAGCTGCGCGATGCCATCCATAAAGGCTTCGTTTGATTTTTTTACAGCACTCAAGCTGTCATGCGTCATTTGTGGGAAGCTAATTTCAAAAGTCATCTCGATTCACCGCTCTGCCGCTGTTGTTGTGCAAACCCCTCCACAAAAGCAGAGTAATTGTGTCTGTATGGGAGAGTGTTTGTGTGCGCTTCTCCTGACGACTGGCTCCCCCTCTGTTTGGGAAAATGCAAATCTGAGTTATTAAGTCCAATCACCGCTGCTTGCTAGGGTATATGGTTCATCAAGGATGTAATCTGTTATCGTGCACTCACTCCTCCACCGTGCTCTGCTTACACTCGACACATTAAATTGAGGGGCAGATAAAGCAGCAGTGGTAAGGTGGAGTTCGCCAGTCAGAGTAGTTCCACAAACTGCATTAGAGCTCTGTTGACCTCACAGGATCAGACATCGTACGATATCAGAATAAACACGGGAGAGAAGCTGTCGTATGTGATGCCTGTGCTCTGTTGTTTGGTCAAAGGAATCTAAAGAGTAAAAGCTAAGAAGCGCTCATCTGCAGAACCTGGATTGTAGAATGAATTCTAGTGTATAGTGTAAGTGACAATTTTGTGGTATTTTCTAAGATTCACAAGCGTCATGGTACTTGTGTCCAAACTTATGGCCATGGCTGTAAGTGACTTTTCATGGGCTGCTCTGTTTTCCTCACAAGATTATACATGTTATAGTATTAAAATAATCCTGTGAGAGCAGCTGTCGTATGTGTTGCTGGCACTTTTTGTTTGGTGAAATGAATCTAAAATCATCAAAGTAAATGCTAAGAACCGGTCAGCTGCAGAAACTGAATCATAGAATAAATCTTGTTCTATAAAAATTATGGAAACTGCAAAAAGTCTTTGTGACTTCACATCGATGAATAGCATGCATAATGGTTGTGATAAAGATTAAGGTTAGTCTGTTGCAACTATGTGATGTTCAATGAAAAAGATGCATTCTAGGGATGTTTCCTGCTGCTGGGCTTCTCTGTTGTTCTGACTTGTTAAACCTCCAAAAGCTACAAACAACCTTGTATGTAAAACAAAGTATTAGAAACATGAAATGACTCATAGATTGTGGAGTCTAAACCATTGCTTCTTCACCTCCTTCACCTTAACTGAAGCACAGAGGGCTTTTTGTTGCTCACTCTGTTGTCAAACTACATCTGGCAGGTTGACCTACTGGGTGCCGGTAGAGAAAGAATCTGTGATTAAGAGAAGAAGCCTTTAGACACCTTTTCTTGACCAGTGAAGCACGAAGATCAGCTGTAATGTCAGCTACTGAGGTTACAGAGCTGGCCAGTCATCATCTTCAGAAACCCCACCGCTCTCACAGCATCAGAATAGCAAATGCAGAACAGCCATGCAACAAAATCCTTAAAACAAGACGTTGACTCTTGAATCTGTGGTTGTGGGAGCGCAGCCAAAGGGGATTTCTGACTAAATATCTAGTATTTCTTGAAACAGACTCTGAGGCAGCAGTAGACTTCCAAAAGTTTACGTAGTCTGTCAGGTGTCTTCTTTGGATTCTGCAGATATTCTGACAGCATTTTACAGCTGTTGTCAGGTTGTAAGAGGATCATTTGTCATGCTGAAGCTGAGAATGTGTCACTTCTGCCCTACAGGTGACTCGAAATCCAACACTTGGTACATGCACTGAGAAGATATTTCCTCTAGTTGTCACATTTTCGTAACAGGCAACTATCACACGTCTTGTTTGTCTGCCTCTGTGTGTGTTTCCTTAACATCCATCCATTGTTTATTCACTACTTAATACTCACGAGGGTCATGGAGGGCTGGAGTCTATCCCAGCTGACTTAGGGTGAAGACAGGAAACACCTGGACAGGTAACAGTCTATCACAGGGCTACATATACAGGCAAACAATCACACGGACAATGTAGAATCACCAATTAACCTCAGCATGTTTTTGGACTGTGGGAGGAAGCCAGAGTACCGAGAGAAACCCCACGCATGCACCGGGAGAACATGCAAACTCCATGCAGAAAGCATGAGCATGAGAGGCTGCAGCAGACTTAAGAAGCTAAGTAGAAACTTTAGCTTGTCAGGTGTCTTCTTTGGAGTCGGCAGATATTCTAACGGTGTTTTACAGCCGTTGTCAGGTTTTAAAGGGATCATTTGTCATGTCAGAGCTGTGAGTGTGTCACTTCTGCCCTACAGGTGACTTGAAATCCAACACTTGTACATGCACCGAATTGTCACATTTTCATAACAAGCAGCTGTCACTTGTCTTGTTTGTCTGCCTCTGTGTGTTTCCTCAACATGCGCTGCATAAAACCGCGTTCTCCAGCTTCCATCTCCACCGAGGCATTCCTCCCAACACACACCGAAGCGAATGCCGGTCTCCCTCCTTCCTCCCCCCACCGAGTCTCCCAGGTGTACTCTAACTCATGAGCTGCAGCGGCAAGCCACACTTCATTAAGGCCTGTACTGATCCTGAGGTGCTGCAGCCGGAGGCCAAGTCAATGACAGAGTCAAAATGAGATCTCTCTGTTAGGCTGCAAGGCACGAACACACAGCCAGAGGCCAGCGAGGCACTGTTTACCCCAAGGCTGGCTCTGTTCAAAGAGAGCTGCTAATTAAAGCTACAAGGCTATTTTGGAGAAACAGACTTTTAAATGCAAGACAAAGTGCTTCTGACTTTTTTTTTTCCTAAATCACTTACAATATGCAACATTATGCAAGAGCTTCCATAATGAACGTGTAGAATTATCGTTGTGCTTTCTGACAGATTCAACATCACTCGCACTTTCTGTCTTGTGGGTTTTTTTGTAGAGCTCATAATTAGTTGGCGCATTTAAGGTGTCATCAGAAATTGGGTTCCTGTTGCTTTCTAGACAGTCTTGCGTCTGGTTTGATCAAAGCGAAACACAAATTCGTTTGACACAACAATCCAGAGAGCTGAGCAAGATCTGACAAATGATGTAACTCTTCCTGGTGTATTAGAGAAACAGGGAAGTTTGTTCCTTGGCTCCGTGTTTTTGTCGTGTTAGCTGTGAAGTGTGGCGGTGTTACTCTTCCATTACGCACTCGACTTCGGATGTTGCAGCGTGCTTAATTGGCGGTCTGTTCAGCAACTTCCTCTGTGGAAGATAATGACGGTTTGCCGAGAAACTGGCCGCAGAAGTGTTGAACATTCAGTCCAAACACATGCCCGTGTGTGTGTGTGTGTGTGTGTGTGTGTGTGTGTGTGTGTGTGTGTGTGTGTGTGTGTGTGTGTGTGTGTGTGTGTCTGCACATGCCAACATATGTGCTGACATGTGCCATTGTGTGTGCAAAAAGGGAAGATACAGACACAGATGGAAAAAGGCTGAGGAACGTTGCTGCAAACAGGCACTGCAGCCCTTTACTGTCCTTAAAAAGATGTTGACGCGCAGATGTTTGAGGATTCGGATTAGTAGAAAACCATGTAGAGAAGCCCTAAACAGAACTTCCAATCCAAATTTCACAAACAAAACTATCTTTCTAAATGTTAGAAAAGAAAAACCCACTATACATTCAAGATGACACATTCTCTCAAGCTGTCAGTAGCTTCCACACAATATCCATCCATCCATTATCTATACACCATTTAATCCTCACTAGGGTCGCGGGAGGCTGGAGTCTATCCCAGCTGACTTAGGGCAAAGGTATGCGACAGGTCACCAGTCTAAATGGCATGAGCAATAATGAAGAAGAGAATTATGAGGAGGAAGAAGTACAGGTGGAAGAGCATACAGCTGATCAAGACAAAAAAAACCCAGAATATATCCCCTTAGTGCTCCACAAGTCGTTCCCTTTTCCACAGTGTAAGCTGATCTGTTCCAACCCCACAGTGTTTGGAATAGCATCCCCATCTTCTAAGCATGATATCCTGATTTTCTTAACTGAAATTCTGAATGGATGGCTGATTTTATTCCTTTGGGAATCAAGAGAAAGAAAGACCTAATTAGTTCTACAGGCAGCCAAAAAAGGTACTGCAACTGGTCAATGTTCACACCCATCCTACATTCCAGTCCTCCGATTGGTTCCCTTGTCTCGACCTAAAGTCTGGTCACATAGGAAATCCTATTAACTATAATTTTTTTGCCTCCACTGATTACGTATGACTTTGTCGAAAGATTAAATTCATCTGCTGTCTTTTGATATATCCATCCTTCACGTCCACTGAGAAGTGCCACTTTCTTCTTTCGAAAAAGCCATATTTAATCTGTGGTTTCCTGTGTGTCTAGACTTAGAGACACCCTATACAGACAAAACATCCCACTTGCATTCACACCTACGGACAATTTAGAATCACCCATTCACCTCAGCGTGTTTTTGGAAGCCGGAGAAACCCACGTATGTACAGGTAGAACATGCCAACTCCATACAGAAAGATGCCAGAAAGGCAGGGACAAGAACCAGGGATCTTCTAGCTGCAAGTCGAAAGTTCTAACCATCAACTTAATTGACTAAATAAACACAAATATCAGCCATATTTGCCCCCTTAACCACCAAGCGACTGGTTTGAGCTATAACATGTAGAGGCTCCGTACCTCCTGGTAGGCTGATGGGGCCACAGCCTTTGCCCTGAGGGTCCTCCTCCACGATGAAGATGCTCTTCTTGCAGAGCCTCCAGAGGCCGAAGTGGGCCGCCTCGCAGGTGGCGTTGAGCTTCTCCACTCGGGGGCTGAGCACAGCCCAGTGGTCGGTCACCACCGCCGCCAGCATCGACGACATGCCCACCACGATCACCACCGACGTGATCTTGACCTTGGTCGCCTGCTCGTCAAACATGTTGCCGCCCGACGTGTGCGCGTGTTTGCACGTGTGTGTGTGTGTGTGTGTGCGCGCAGATGAGAGTGTGTGTGATTGGAAAGGCTGCGCAGGACAGTCAAGGTTAACTCTGTTGTTTGTCTTCAGGTCCTCGGCGGCAGTTGTTGACTCCAGAGGTTCCCAGTCTCGTCTCCAGCTCCACTTCGCTGTTGGCGTCCTCGCTCTGCTCTCCTGTCCGAGGCGCCTTCTTTCTCTTTCTCTGCTTTGTGCCTGGTGGTTGGTAAAAAGGGGCCAGATAACAGTGCCCTAGTTTCTACCTCGCTCCTCTCCTCCTCTCCCTCCCTGGTTGCCTTTGGTGAGCTGAGGCCATTCAGCTGCGAGACGAAGACGAACCGGGAAGCGCTCGCACCGATTACACCAATTACCTGAGCGTTGTGGTGTTGACAAGAGCTGGGTGGAGATTGGACACTTTCATTTAAAAGTTTAGTCACGGTCTATTGATTGCGAGTGTTCCACTTGTGCAGCATCAGAGACGAATCTAATCAAATCCTCCAGCGAGGTTTGACATCGCCGTTCAATATTTCATTGCGATGCCAATCAGTCAATCATCTATCTGGAACATTCTGCGTCTCATCTGTCGCACATTCTTATTCAGTCCAACTCGTTTCCAGCGCAATTGTCTGAGGCGCTGCGTGTCAGGGGACTCCTGGGGGGAAGATTTCCTTTATTAGTTGTCATTTGAATGAGCTGATCTACTTATTCAGCCAATCAGCAGTCAGGGTTTGAGACAAGGGTCCCACCTGATGCCGGCAGCTGATCCAGATTAGGAAAGACAGAAAAAGGGCTTCGACACAGAACTTGCAAAATGTGAGGTTTACACAGTTTAAATGTGTTTCTTGGCAGCACTGTATCCCAAATTTTCTGCATGTTTGCATATATATTAACTTCTAGAGGAACTTCTACAGGTGGCCATGCATGCTTATGATGGCTTTACTTTAAAGAAATCCCAAATCAGACAGTTTGAGGAGGGGAAAAAACGTTTGAATCTGATGCATCTCAAAGGCACAATCAACCTTTTCCCTATGAAATGCTTCAGTAAATGGACATGCTTTTTATAAACTACTGTGCCCCACTTTAGACAGGACTTTGGCCCATTTTCAGCCCTGATAACGCTCGAGTTCTTAACACACTAAGTGGGAAGGCGTTTAAAAGCAAAAGGTCTTTCAGGAAAATGTAAAGCCGCGGAGTGTGCTCATGTCTGCATGTCGTTTACGCCAATTATACAAAATAGATCTTCATGTCTGTGTAAGTTAAAAAAAAACAGAGCTGTGAAATAAGAGAAGCTGGTGCCTGAGACTTGTTAGAAAATGAGTGTAAATGTGTGAGAAGCGCTTAAACCGTCAGCTGAACCGAGGAATTGATCATCAAAGATAAATCTTCTCACACAGCGGGGGGTTGAGAGGAGATGAGAAACAGTCGTGTTCATTATCACGTTCCACCTGAATACATTTTCAGCCGAACAGCTTCTTCTCCCGGAGGCTGCGAGGGCCGCCACTCGTCTCTAAGTGTGTAATAGTAGTGTCTTTTGGCACTGCTCGTCTTCCTGCGTGACCCTCTGACCTGCTTCATTTGCTCGCCGGGAAGCCAAACAGCTGCACGGTCTCCAGGCAACAGCCAGCCGGTGTCATGGCGGAGGGATCACCTCGCGTCCGGCGCTAAAAACAGACGACAGCTCTGACTCACCTGAGAGCTTCAAACAACAACGCACAGAATCAGTTCTGCTCAAATCAGGATCGACGCACCTCAGCTCAGCAATGATTAACTTCAATTACGGCCTCCTTGTTAGGGTTTTTATTTCAGGCTGAAAAACAACCTTAATTGGTGGCTAATTTTACCCGTAGCAGACTAGATTGTGCGGCCTTCAGAGGGACCCGGCTGTATTCATCTGCTAATGGCGGGCAACATTACCCAAGCTAAATTAGATTATCCGAGCCCCAGGCCATTTGTATGAGGGTCATGTTAATATTCTTCTCTGAAACAACGGCGCCGGTTACACAAACCGGAGACGTCCTCACCAGTTCCACCTGCCATGGGGTTGTGTGATGTGGGACGGAGAATGCGAATAATGAGAACAGAGTGAAGAAAAATGAAATTAGGTGGAAATCCGAAGGGCTGCGACATCAGACGTTTCCATCCACAGGTAATTTCCCCTGTTAGATAAACAGCGTCTCCTTTATGAAAATGAAATCACACCAGCATAGCTTCAGTTATCAGGCAGGTATTTGATACACTGAAGAGAATTCTTCTTGCTGCTTATTTAATTTCCCACCATCCTCTATTTTCTTTGGTGTTTTTGTGTTTCTCACACACTGACGGAATAAAAGGCTAATTTGCTCACTGACTGGGTGATTATAAAAATGAAATAAAGGCTTCATTTGTCCAGGTGACACTGCTCTGAGCGACAGTGACGGCTTCTCAACATTTTTGATCTAAGAGCTCCATTGTTATTGTGATGCCTGTGATTTCTTCCCTTTGTGAAACAATGCAGAGACTCCAAGGATGAAGTGGCTCACGGCTCATTCACGGATGATTCAGTCTTCTGCAGAGGAACTGAAGAGGCATTGTGTGCTCAGAGAAGGTCAGCCACAAAAATCTGAATGAAACTCTGCAATCGAAGGTCTTCGGTGAAAAAATAAGCTCCGCCGACATGATTGCCTGTAGCTTTGATTATACGACATGAATATATACGTCTCGTATACATCCACAGCTGCATTTTTATACACAGACTGCAGGCTGGCTGGTGCAAAATGTGTATTATTAGCTGCACTAGCAACACAACTGTTGAAATGTCAGTAAGTTAACTGTTTGGTTGATTTATCACCTTTATATAGCTTAGGATGGATAAACATTCACTCATGGTCCCCAGAGGATGAATTTCACTGACTTTAGCAACTTCCTATCATTCCCTCTTGCTCCACAATAAGGTTTACAAATGTGATTTTGAGTAAAATTGCAGTTTTTTTTATGGTTTGCCTTGAAAAGGCTTCACATATTCAAGCCTCCCTCAGGATGAGATATGATGACTTCATGATTTACAACACAAACCCTACATAACTAATGACATTTCCATTTTCCAAAGCTCTAATATGGTAAAATTCTGATTGAATATTATCGCTTGGCAGCATGCTGTGTTGAAATTCTGAGTATAATAAGCATTATGCTTACATTAGCATGTTAGCATTGCCTTTAAATGGCTGCTATTATGCCAAAAAAATCACTCCAAAGCACAGACAATGTAAGTTCTTTTTAGTTTACTTGTCTATGCGTAACATAGCTGGGGTAGCCTCTAATTTATTCTAGTTAATAAGAAAAACAAGTTCAGATTAAATAAAATGCAGGAATTACAGTGGATTAGCAAGGATTTTGTTTTTCAGCAAGTTTGGTCCCAAACATACTGTTGCAGTCCTCCGCCAAGGCTGCTCAGTTGTTCCATCCTTTCTGATGGATGAAATTTTGAAAAAAATTGTGGCAGAAATCATGACAATATTATGCACGGATGACCTAAATATGTAGTATTTGAGGGCAGCGGGAATTGATGGGATTCAGAAACACCCCCACAATTTAATCAATGGTTCCTTGTATCATTTCTGACGGATAAGACCTGATAAGTCCACAGCAGTGGATTTGTAGTAGGATCACAATCATGTGATCGTCAGCAGGCAGCTGACGTAGTGTTCACTTGTTGTCATGGTTACAGTGGCGCCGTGCCGCTATCTGGCAAATATATGTAAATCTTTAACAAGTCCATGATCCAGACTATAAGCCGCATCACTGCCAAAATCTCATCACTTGGTCCTTTTGTCATTTCTGCCCTTTCCTGATTATTTCATCCAAACCTGTTTGTCTGGTTTTGAATAATGTTGCAAACAGACAGACAGACAGACGGACAAATGCACACTGATCGTCACATAACTCCACTACATTCCTTGGCAGCATAATAACGCATTTCAAAAAAATGGATTTAGTCTCATCTTTCTCCGTTCTCTAATTTAGCACGCTGGTAACACTGATGCACAGTGCAGCCCAGTAGGTGGCGCTAATGAACCTAAAGTTTGTTTTCCAGCCGTGAAGAAGACACACAAGATGCACTGTCACATGAAAGTTTGGTGGACAGTGAAGGAAGACAGACCAGTTTGAGGTTGTTAGGCAGAAAATTTTCTTTTAAAAATCTTCCTGATGGCAGCTTGGATAAAAGCCTGGTTGTGTGCAAATTGTGCAACAAAGAGTTTTTTGATCACCACAGCACTTCAAGCCGATGGTATCACCTCAGTGTAAAACATATTGCTGCTAGCATCACTAGCTACAACTGTCCTGGTACCAGCATGTAGCCATCCCATAATAGACCACTTTTCAAGACATTGAACGTGCTTCAATTTTAAAAAGTCTCATAATGTTGAATAGAATCACTATAATTGGACTTTGACTTTGCAGTAATTTGTGAATGTAGTACACATGAAAAATGCAGATAAATAAAAATGAAAACAAAGGCCATTCTGAATCTCATCAATTCCTGCCGTCTGCTACATATTTAGAACATGCGATTTGGTATCTGTACATGTACATTAATCAAAATTAGCTCCAGCCCTAGTTGGAATATGAAAACTGAATTAAAATGCACGAGACATTCAGCAAAGTAATCCGTTCATGTCTTTGCACATTCATTGTTTTTTATTGTGCTTTTATATACAACTTTACAGCTTTACATTACAAACATACAGATTTTTTTTCTCACACTAGATATAAAAGTGATGGATCTACACTCAGAATGGACCGCACCGATGGCTTTTCTTTTACATGTGCTCAGCTGGATATATGGAAGGAATATCAGACGCACTAAGTACAATCAAATACTACTCTGCGGTTGCTTCGGCCGAGCAAACACTCACAGCTTTTACTAAATACGTTAATGGCATTTTTTTTCTTTTATTAAATCATTTTCACAAGGTTTGCTTTTATCACTGGTCCAAAGCGAAGAACTGGACCTCAAAAAGTGTTCAACCTGCCACAACAACACGGAATTTCCTGAGAGAACTAAAACAAAGAGCAGATGTGCAGGATGGCTTTACGCACACATGTCCTCACATTAGAGCCAAATCCTTCAGATCTGTGGCGCCACACAGCTCCCTCTGATTCTGCCTTCGTCTGACATGAAGAGGGGGGGTACGAGGCCGCCAGATGGACTCACAGGCTGTGTGACAGACACACTTTTATTCTCTGCCTGGATCTGATCTTTATCCTGTAAAACACTCGATGACGAGGCTCCATTCAGAGTGAAAAGGAAGTCCTGACCTGAGCACAGTTCTGGGCACCCCGGCTGCTTTTCTTCTGTGACGGGAAAATACTCAATCCATCGGGGGCCGTGACTGAAGGACGGCAGACTGATATGGAAGTGAATAAAGAGCTGAACGGAGGTGCTCCACGGACAGAAAAGAACATTTTGTTCTGGCGACAAATGTCAGAGAAGAATAGGATTAAGGAAGAGACGGCGAGGGGGACAAAACCTTTCATATCACTTCCAGGATTGGATGTACAATCTGCTAAAAATACTAAACATTCAACACGTTACAACTCAGCGAGGCAGCCATTTTGTAAAAACACCGGCTCCCGGCCGTACAAAGATGTGTTAGAAAGATTTGTTCAAAAGGTGTCACATCATTCTAAGATCCCATTGCCTCTTTCAAAGCTACGATTAAAAATCAAACACGAGGACACGGTCCACACTTTCACGTCAAACACAAATGGAACACTTTCAAGTTGAAGGGTACGTTTCATTTAGCACCTTGTTGTGTCATTTACAGGTAGAATACTGCTCGATTGGCACACCTCAACCTTAAGTTTACCCACAAAGTGTAGTGGCGATTACACCGAAGCGTCTGCTGAAAGATAACACTGATTTCTGGTCGGCTACAGCACAGACAACAGTAACTCTGCTTTGATGTACTCAAAAAGCAGATAATTAAGTCTGTTAATTGGCTTCTTCTCTGCTCAGCTGTCCCTTCAAAATAAGAGTCTCAGTCCATCCTTTCCTTTTCATCCGTCTCTGTGATTGAATCTGTGAATGAATGTTGACGCTCTCACACCGGCGTGGTCCTGCGATTCACCCCGTCCTTTAAATCGTTGGGAAAACAGTTATGCACCTGGAGAAACTCTGCGCTCTCATGCTCGGGGCTGTACGTGTTCTCTGTCACGCTGTCCCTCGCCAGGGCATACATGGACAGTTCGTCGAGGGGTCCGCTGGAAGATGGCGCCCCCTTCAGACCAACCACAGGCGAGTTCTCCCGGGAGGCCTCCGTGGAGTGGGAGCTGGCGTGGGACGTCCGCCGGCGGTAGCGGAAGCTCGGTATCCTCGAGTACGGCGAGGAAGAAGATAGTGATCGGATGAACTCACGCCGCGCCCTCCAGCGGACCTCCTTGTTTTTCTCGATGTAGATGTTGATGGCGAGGACGGCCACCGTTTCAGCCACGATGAAGGAGAGGGCGCCGAAGTAGAAGGACCAGCCGTAGGAGTAGGTGTACTTCTTGTCGTCGTCACGTTTGTCGCTGGGGTCTCCGGCATTGCTGGAGATGTAGACGATGATGCCAATTATGTTGCTCAGACCTGAAACGGACAAAAAAGTTCAAAATGAGACAGAAAAGGCAAATAAACAAATGAGTAGACAAGAAAAGGAGGAGTCAACAAAGATCTCAGGTCTCTCATCACTACTTAATGACATACACTGATAGATCCTGACTTTCTTCACAGGAGAATAAAATTAATCTTTATGATCACATGACTGATGCAGTGTGGCTGATTGAGCTCACCTGCAGCTATGAACAGAATTCCTGCGCTTTGCTTTTCATAGATCTTTTCCCATTTTAATGAATCATGTTCAACAACAATTTAGCTTTACGTGACTGTAAACTCAACCACTTTTCCATTCTTTTACACCATCTCTTGCTAATCTGCACAAAAAGGAATGAAATACACTGCTTGTCCAAAAAAAGTTGCTACCTGGAATTAACTAAACAAATAGGTAAGAGTCTTCCATTGAATAATTACTGCGGTGATAAATATGTTTCAGCTGCAACAACTTCTTTAACCCTATAGCTGATGCAGTGAGAAGCTTCTCATTTCTTAAACATCCATATTGGAAGACATATCCTGTGGTCATGGAAAGGATGTTAATCTGTCTCAAAGGGTCAAATTATTGGCCTGCATCAAGCAAAGAAAACAACAAAGGAGATTTCTGAAACTACTAAAATCAGGTTAAGAACCATCCAACACATTATTAAAACCTGAAGGATAGTGGAGAACCATCGTTTTCCACGAACAAATGAGGTCAGAGAAAACTCTTAGATGATGGCAGGAAATCAACAGTAGAACTCACGGCTGTTTAATAATGAAAGTAAGAACATTTCCACACACACAATTCGAAGGGAACTCAAAGGATTGGGATGAAACAGCTGGAACTCTAAGAAAACCACTGATCAGAAATCAAGGCTTTGGTTTGCTAAGTAGCATAAAGATTGGACTCTGGAGCAATGGAAGAAGGTCATGTGGTCTGATGAGTCCAGATTTACCCTGTTCCAGAGTGATGGGGACATCAGGGTAAGAAGAGAGGCAGATGAAGTGATGAACTCATCATGTCTAGTGTCTACCAGCCTGTGGGGGTTAGAGTTATGGACTGGGGTTGGTCAGGTTCACCAACGTTATGTTCCCAAAGAATGAGGTCAGCTGATACCTGAATATACTGAATGAGCAGGTCTTTACATCAGTGGAGTTTTTCTTCCCTGATGTTCATGGACATGTTCCAAGATGACGATGCCAGGATTCATGGGGCTCACATTGAGAATGAGTGGATCAGGGAGCATGAGATGGATTGTCCTCCACAGAGTCCAGACCTCAGCTAAACTGAAAATCTTTGGGATGTTCAGGAGAAGACTTTGTCCGACTCTCCCATCATCAATACAAGATCTTGGTAGAAAATTAATGCAGCTCTGGACAGAAATAAATGCTGTGACATTGCAGAAGCTTATCGAAACGATGCCTTAATGAAGGTGTTCTTAGAGCTAAGGGCGGTCCAACTAAATATTAGAGTGTAGGACTTTTTTTGGTACAGCCAGTATATTTTCCCAATTGGACACAAAACATTGACAATTAGCTTCATCTAGCAAAATAATAAAAGATTAGATTTTAAAAACAGCCTAAGATAGCACTTCCTGCACCAAAATGAAGGAACTGACTCTTGAAATTGCTTTCTTCAGTGGAGAATAAAGTTAATCTTACATTTGGACAACTGATGACGTGCTTCTGATGATGTTTTTCAAGCAGCTCACCTGCAGCTACGAACAGAATTCCAGCGCTGAGAAGGACATTGTTGGTCTTGTTGTAAACTCGTCCGACACCGACACACAACCCGCCAAGCATCAGCAGGACGGTGCTGAGGATGGGGAACATGCTGGAGGCTCGAACTATACCTGCAAAGATACGAGTGGATGAAGAGTATTTGATCAGAGGAAACAAATTCCAAGAACTCTGGGAAACGTACCTCGTAAGAGCAAATCTCCTGAGCAGGAAGTGTTTGGTTTGGATATTTTACTGCACCACTTTCACCACATTTTCAGTCTTTTTGCAGTGGCATAAAAATGTAAAAATGCCAAAAAAAAATTAAATTACAAAAAACAAGTTCATACAAGTTCATCCATCAACCAACACTCTAGTTTAATAAAATGCCTCATAATGCATTTTCATTTTAATTTTTTAAAAACATGTTTTTCCTGTATGTGTTTTTTATCCTTTATTTTTTATTGAAAAATCCATTAATATTTACACTTTAAGTCCTTGTTGTGATAAAGCTTCACCATCCAAAAAATGAATCACTGCCATTTTAAATTTTTTTGAAACTTTTCAAGGATGGTGAGTTATTCAGTCTTTTAATAAAGTTCTTTTCATTTAGTCCAACTAATGGACTGAGTTTTTGTTTTACTTTATCCAAAGGTTGATCATTTTACTTTGTTCTTCTCTACATATTTTACAGAAACTGAATCAGCTGTGCTTAAAATTGAAGGTTTTTTGCTGACTAATATGATACATGGTGCTCATGAATGAATTTTTCATTGCATGCCAGACTAGTCATAGTTTTTGTGTAAGCTCAGTCATTTTTAAACCAGTTTCCACCACTGACTGTCAAGAAAGATGACAAATATTTATGACTCGTGAGTGACTTTGAAGCTACTGGTTCCTGCTCTCAACTCAAAGCTAATCCAGAAGTGGGTGGGGAGTGAGTCACATCCCTAATTATGCATAATTTTAAACCTTAATACAATTTAAACAGGTCAGTTCTGAAAAGATCTACCACCTACATAGTTGTCACGAGCAGGAAAACTAGCTACAGAGACCAAAACTGTCTTTTGTACCAAAATATAAATACATTTATTTCTAATGTAAAGTTACATTTTAACACAAAGCTTTATGGGCACTGATTCGGCCTCTAGTGGCCATTTGGGGAACTGCACTCATGTACTGGCAGAAAAAATATCTTGAACTTTAAAAGGAAAAATCTGATTTAGCCAGGTTGAAAAAAGCATCTTAATGTTGTTTGATTCTTCACTGCAGATAAAAATGAGTGTTTTGTATTTTCTATTATATGAAAAGATAAATAAAAATAGCAGGAAGGTGCAAAAAAGCTGACGATGCTGCAGTAAGTAAAGAATGAATAAACATGTGCACTGCAAACATGAGTATATCAAGTTACTTTTTAAGAGTTTGTAGCTAACTCATTAGTGAAAAGAACTAATCACAATTCCCGCAAACTAACTTTTTTTCAGACATAAAATTACTTCACTCCTGTAGCCACATTTGGCAAAGATACTTTTAATTTCCTCCATCCTTAATTATGCATAATTTAAACGTTAATACAATTTATACCGGTGAATTCTATAAGAATCTACCACCGATACAGTTTTCAAAATCAGGAAAAGTAGCTCCAGAGACCAATACTGTCTTTTGCTCCAGGCTTCAAAAACTATTATATCTGCAGTAAATCTAAGCATTTTAACATGAAGGTCTATGGACATTAGGCCATTCCCAAGTGGCTATTTGAGGAACTGCAATTTTGGGGATTTCTGCATTAACAGAAAAAAATATCTTCAACATTTTCTAATAAAGCAAAAGAGAAATTAAAAAAATGCTGCTGAATCTGCAACAGAAATACTCAGCGGAAGTAAAGAAATTAATTAACATGAACTACAAATGAGCTACCTTTCATTTCCCCCTAACTTTAAGTATTCAAAATTTTAAATCGTAATACAATTTAAACAAGTGAGGTCTACAAAAAAAATCTACCACTAGCATGGTTGTCAAAAACAGGAAAATTAGCTACAGAGACCAAAACTGTCTTTTGTACCACACTGTAAATGCATTTATTTCTAATGTAAAGTTGGGCATTTTAACATGAAGGTCTATATTCAAATCACTCCTCAAACCCACCTGTTCAGAACTGCTTTTAACACATAATACAAACTTATTTTTAAGATGTATTTTATGATGTTCCTCTATTTTAATGTTTGTTGATTTTATATGTAGTGTCTTTGAGCGTTTTGAAAAGCGCTATACAAATAAAAGTTATTATTATTATTGTTGTTGTTGTTGTTGTTGTTGTTATTATTATAATCATTATTATTATTATTATATAGGCATTGATCCAGTCTCTAGTGGCCATTTGGGGAGCTGCACTCATGCATTGACAAAAGAAAAGAAAAAGCTGGTTTAGACACATTGAAACAAGCATTTTATGCCTCCTAATGTTGTTTCATTCTTCACTGCAGATAGAACCAAGTATTTTATATGTTCTAGTATATAAAAAGATAAATAAAATGGTGGAAAGGTGCAATAAAGGCTGCTGATGCTGCACTAGAAATACTCAGATGACTAGAAATACGCAAATGTTAGAATATCAAATTATGTTTGTTTTTAACAATGTCAGATATAAAAGCATGTATAAATGATAATATCATAGTGTGTGTTTATAATTTATTGACGCGTGTACGGCAAAGCTAAACCTATTAGGATATTCATATGCTAACCTGCTGCTTTTATTCTGTATTTTATCATTTTCTGTATTAAAAGAACAAGTGTTTTCTGTCTGACTGATTCAATATAAGACGTTAAAGGTCAGTGGACTTCCGTTTTGCCCTGTACAGACTGAAAGGCTGATGCTTTGGTAACACTTACGTAGCAAGTATTCAGAGCTGTCGGTGTCATAGTCGTTGTCGTCGGGGAAATGGTTGATTCTGAAGCAGCTGCCCTGATTGATGCCTGCGGGAACAAAAACAAGCGCTTTAATGATGAATTATGATCCTCTGCTGCTCAGGGTTTTTACTCTGGGTGTGAATTTGTCTCTATTTGGTTTGTCTGATGGATGTGTGGGTGCCGGATCAGCCTCGGGACTGTTTTTTTTTTTTTTTTGTTAAACCGTGTCCACTGGAGGAAGCAGGATGGAGTGGGAAGCCGCCACTCAGATGACTTCAGGTTATTTTTCATGTCTGAACAGGATGTAGAAGGAAAACACGGCGTTTCTTTGGTCAACTGTCAGGCCAGCTTTATTTATTCTGTTTAGCACTGAGAAAAGACCTTGTACAGCAGGGGTATGAAACATGCGGCCTGCGGGCCAAAACCGGCCCTCCAGAGAGTCCAATCCGGCCCACAAGACGAAAATATGACAAAAATAACAGAGAAGGCATGAACTTAGTGAAACTAGAAATTTAAAATAATTTCTAGACCTTGACAAGTTGTTTTGATCACAAAGTAAAATGCTAGATTGTTCGCTGTTCTTTTGTCATTTTTTGTCTGACTTTTGTCGTTTGTCTTGTTTTTGTGGGTTTTTTGTCCTTTTTGTCACATTTGTGTTTTTGCCTCTTTTTTGTCATTTTGTTTCTCACTTTTGTCTTTTTTTTTTTTGCCTTATTTGTCCATTTTTTGTCCCTTTGTAACTTTTTTAAATCAAATTTCTTGTCTCTTTTTTGTTTTGTTTGGTGTCCTTTGTCTCATTTTTTTGTCATTTTGGGGTTTTTTTTTGTTACTTTCCTGTCTTTTTTTGTCTGACTTGTCATTTGTCTCATGTTTTTGTTGTTTTGTTTCCTTTTTGTCCTGCTTGTGTTTTTGTCTATTTTTCTGTCGTTTTGTTTCTTTTTTGTCACTTTTTGTCTCGTTTGTGTTCATGTTTTTGTCACTTTGTAACTTTTTTGTCTAATTTTTTTATCCCTTTTTGTTTTGTTTCATGTCGTTTGTCTCATTTTTGTCATTTTGTGTCTCATTTTTGTAACATTTTGTCCTCCTTTTGTTGTTTTTTGTCTTTTTTGAACATTTTCAGAATGTACTTTTTTGCACTAAAACAAAGGAAACATCTAGACTTGTGGTTATTTATAGGTTATTATGCTGTGATTTTACTGATCACGTGAGATGAAATTTACCTGAATGTGGGCCCTGAGCTAAATGAGTTTGACACCCCTGTTGTAGATTGTTGTTGCAGCCTCTTTTCTAATCAGCATTCTTTTCCCTTCTCGTGCAGTAAACCTCAACTGCAAAAGCTGCATATTTTCCTGGATTAACTGGTTCCAATCTCTCTTTGATAATCGAGACTTCCACCTCTGACCTAAACCATTGTTGCTGCGAATCCAGAAAAAACCACTGGAGATCACGGCTCAGTGCACAGGTATTTGAAGAGGAGAACTGGTGGGACTGAACGGCGGTGTGATTAAGATGGGTTTCCGAATCCAGCTCAGGTGAATGATTGAGCGCCGGAAGGAACAAAAAGTCTATTTGAGCAACAAAAGGAAGGTTTTAATGGCGAAGTGAGAGGAGGAGGACGAGGGTGAAGCTCGGAGAGGCCTGTCGCTGTAATTGATCAGGAGGATAAACAACAGAGAGAAAGGGGTGAGAGGTGGGGTTAATGGATGGTGGAGCTGACGCTGGGAGCTCTCTGGGTGTTCATTTCAGCTGCGAGCATCCTGCAAACACTCATTCAGCACAAAGTAATAAAGGTGGGCTGCACTAGGGAATAATTTGCATATTTTAACATGATGATAACATAATCTACAGATTGTGCAGTGTGGGTTCACATGTGCCATGTTGAGTGGATTGTAGAAAGTCTCTGTGATGCAGATTTTACAGTGAAAACAGCAGAACATTTACCACATCTTTACATTTAGCCAACTTAGTAAATTACACAGTCATTTCACAGAAAGATTTTTGATTTCCAACACCGGTATAAAGCCATTTAGCTGACTTCATACCAGTTCTAGTGGCATCATTTTAAAATTCGAAGCTTAAATATGCACTTTATCTCTATAAATTACATTATTCTAAAAGACTGTGCCAAAAACAACAAGACCAAGGTATGAAAATAGAAAAAAAGACAGCATTTGTGTTGTGTTATGTTGGCCATGTTGAGGGGATCATAGAAACTCTCTGTGATGCAGCTTTTACATGAAAACAGCAGAACATTTACCACATCTTTACATTTAACCAACTTAGTAAATTATACAGCCATTTCACAGGAGGATCTTTGGATTTCTGTCCAGACTGTAGCAGCCAAATATAGCTATTTAATCAACTTTGGCTCCATGAGTTGCTTTAAGATGACATATTTAGCTGATTTTTACCAGTTCCAGTGGCCTCATGTTAAAATTAGAAACTTATATATGCACTTTATATGACATTTTGCTGAAAAATTGTGCCTAAAGCAAAATGTACAAGGAATGAAAATAGAAAAAAAAAAAAATTCTTGTATTGCGATGTGGAATTCATTAGAAAATGTAAGTTTAGACACTTATTATTCATTCATTCATACTTCTAATCATGAACATGGCTCTTATTAAAAAAAACTGCAATCTCTCCACGTGGCAAATGTTCCGCTGTCTTCACTGTAAAAGCTGCATCACAGAGAGTTTCTACAACCCACTCAACATGGCATACAAGATATAACATATTAATGAATTCATATGAGAGATTACAGATTTTTGTGTTCATGATAGGAAATCCAAGTATGATATGAATGAATAACAAGTGTCTGAATGAAATAAGTGTCTAAACTGATGTTTTCCCTAAACATTCTGCACTACAATACAAGCAAAGTGTTGCTTTTGTCCATTTCCGTGCCTTGGACATGTTGCTCCATGCACAGCTTTCTGTCGTTTATAGCAATAAAGTACATATTTGATGGTAAAAGCTGTGTTTTTGTGTAAAAATCAGTCAGACGCTTCATAGAAACACATAAACACACGCGTATAAAATCTGCTCCGAGCTTTGTTGCTGCAGCATCATTTGGTGTTTACAGCAATTAACAGAACAGCAAAAGTGTCTGTATATTAATCACGTGTGTCACATGTGTTTTTTTCTTCTTCTTTTTTTGCACGAGGCACAAAGTCTCACATCGCTGCTTAAAATAGTCCAAAGCTCCTTTTTTTCCATCAGTGACTAGACACAGAAACTTGTGCTCCATTTCCACCCACTGATTTGACACTAATTAATTTGATGTCCCTTATTAAGCAGCAGACCCAGTTAATGGAAGCCAGCGCCCTTAAAAGCTGCAGCCACAGACGACGGTGGCATGGCGGCTCACCTCTGGACACCTGGGAAATGGAGTCTGTATTCTGCTGAAGGGGGGTGTTTAGAATCGCAGCGGAGCAACTGTTTGATTTTCTAGAATTCAGTGAGTGAGAGAGATAAATGATTTTTAAGAGGTTTAGAAGGAAGACTTTTTAATCTTTCCAATCCCCAAATTAAATTAAACTGTGGTTTTTATCTGCTCTGACATCAGCTGCATTTGTGAGCACATTTTAGGTATAAAAGTAGGAGTGTAACATTAACGAAACCGAGCTGAGAGGTTACAGACTTTTTAAATAAAAGCCACTTTCATGATAGAAAATCCAAATGTTAAAAAAGACACATTATGGAATGAATGATCTGATGTGTTTCCTACTAATTCTGCACCAGAGTACAAGAAAAGTGCTGCGTTTTCTATTTTCATGCATTGGACATCTTGTTTTATGCAGATTTTGTTTTGAAATAAGTACAAGAGTGGAAATAAGTTCAACATGTCCATGAGTGGAAGTGTTAATGAATGAATAATAAGTGTCTAAACTTACATTTTTCCAATTAATTCTGCACGGCAATAAAAGAAAAGTACTGTTTTTTTCTATTTTCATGCCTTGGACATGTTGTTTTAGGCACAACTTTCAGGTAATATGTCATATATAGCAATTAAATGCATATGTAAGCTTTTCATTTTAACACAAAACCACCAGGACCAGTAAAAATCAGCTAAATCACTAGTTATAAATGAAAAATCTTTCTGTGAAATCGCTGTATAATGTACTAAGTTGGTTAAATCTAAAGATGTTGTAAATGTTCTGCTGTTTTCAGGTGTCTAAACTTACATTTTTCCCACTAGCTCTACAGGCGTTGAATATGTTGTTTTAGGTACAAGCTTCAGGTAAAATGTCATACATAGTAATTAAATGCATATGTAAGCTTGTCATTTTTAACACGAAACAACCAGGAGCAGTAAAAAAAAACAACTAAATAGACTCTAAACTAAACTAAACTCTTGGTAGAAATAAAAAATCTTTCTGTGAAATCACTGTATAACTTACTAAGTTGGTTAAATCTAAAGATGTAGTAAATGTTCTGCTGTGTTCAACAATTCAGCTGTTTTCTGAATGAATAATAAATGTCTAAACTTACATTTTTCCAACTAATTCTGCACTACAACAGAAGAAAAGTGCTGTTTTCCTCTATTTTCATGCCTTGGACGTGTTGTTTTGGGCACAGCATTTTAGCAAAATGTCAAATACAGCATTAAAGTGCATATTTAAGGTTCCCATTTCAACATGAGTCCACTGGAAGTGGTAAAGAATCAGCTAAATAGCTAAACATGGCTGCCGAAATCATGCAGGAAATGCTCCGCCGAGACCTGTGCTCTGATTGGCTGAGCTGTGTTAATTGAAAAATAAGGACAACGTGCATGACGCTGTTGCCGGGAGTTCCACACGGATCCGCTGAGGGGGCGTGGGCGTGTCGGGGAATTGCCGTCTCATATTTTACGGCTATCAAAACACAATGAAAATGTCAAAAGCGTCCTCCAGAGATTGTTTATGTAAATGAGCTTATTAAAGACTAACACGGGTTGCCATGGCGAGGAGGCGGAGACGCTCAGCATGGGGCTTTTGCGGCTTCAGTCGGGCCAGAGAACCCATCATTTCCCATGTAATGTGAGCAGCACTGTAGGATCAGCCCTCAGCCTGTCACAACACGTCACGTCTCCCTCATTTCTTGATGAGCTCGTTCACTAAACCTGGCCTCGTTTCACCACTTCCTGATTCTTCTCCTCTTTAAACTCCCATCTTTTCTCCATCCCCTTCGTTCCTCCGCTCTCTGGGCTTTTGTTGTTTCATTTCCTTGTACCTGATTCCCTTCTTTAATCTCCGCTCACTCCCTCCTCCCAGTCAGTATCCAGACACACACAAACACACACAAAAACAAACACACATGCACGTGCACACCCCAAACATAGACATCGAACTGATAACTGTCACTCATAAATCACCAGCCTCAAGGCATCAACTTATAATCAGATTTCCAATCAGCTGCAATATTATCTTCTATTTCTTACACACACTCACATGTGCACGCACACACACATACACACACACACATACACACACACACACACATACAGGGACAGCAGAAAGGCGTCAGACAGGCTGAAGAGTCTGAGACTGGACCAGAAAACAGGAATATTGTGTCAAAACTGATGGTAAAAGGTGTGTTTTTGTGTGATTTTTTTTAATAGCCATGTTCATGATTGTAAGTATAAATGAATAATAAGTGTCTGAACCTAAAATTTTCCTACTAGTTTTGCACTACAATATGAGAAATGTGGGTACAATCTTTTAGCACATTATATGACATTGTGCTAAAATGTTGTGCCCAAAACAACATATCCAAGGCATGACAACAGAAAAAAACAGCACTATTCTTGTAGTGTGGTGTAGAATTAATAAGGAAAATATAAGTTGACACATGTTATTCATTCATTCACACGTCTCTAGTTATTTAACTGACTTTTTACTAGTTCCAGTGGATTCATATTGAAATGAGAAGCCTAAATATGCACTTTCTTGCTATAAATGACATTTTACATGAAGCTTGTGCTCAAAACAACATGTCCAAGGCATGAAAATAGAAAAAAGCAGCACTTTTCTTGTATGGTAATAAACAATTATTAGTGAAAATGTAAGTTTATACACTTATTTCATTCAGACACTTACTATTCATTCATTTCATTCATGGATTTCTTCCCGTGAACGTGGCTTTTATTACTCTACCAAGGAACGGCAGAGTTATGTGACGATCATCGTATGTTTTTCTGTCTGTCTATCTGTGTGCAACATCACTCAAAAACAAACTAATGGATTTGGATGAAATTTTCAGGGAAGGTCAGAAATGATACAACGACCACCTGGTTAGATTTTGGCAGTGATGCAGCTCATAGTCTGGATCCATGGATTTGTTAAAGATTTCTGCATCACTGTGCGATAGCAGCACGGTGTCACTGCAACTGTCATCATTTTTGGACTATTTTGAGTCATTTTGGCAATTATTTAATCATTTAGGACACATTTCTTGTCATTTTGGACAAGTTTGTAATAATTTTAGGCCAATTCTGAATCATTTTTTTGCATCAATTTTGGACATCTTTGTGTCCTTGGTCATTTTACAATTTTTATGTCTTTTAGGACATTTTTCAAGTTATTTTGCACATTATTTGAGCCATTTTGACCATTTTGGGGTGATTTTGGACAGATTTCGGGTTATTTTGGACAATCTTCAGTCATGTCGTAATCTGAGTAGTCAAGTCTGAAATCACTTTGGATGCATTTTAATAATTCTGGATAGTGTTACGATATTTTGGATATTCTTTAGTCATTTTAGACATGCTTTTGAGTAATGTTTAGTTCAAGTGAACACTACTTCAGCTGCCTGCTGATGATCACATGATTGTGATCCTACTACAAATCCACTGCTGAGGACTTATCAGGAAATGATCCAAGGAAAAACTGATTAAATTGTTGGGTGTTCTGAGTCCCATCAATTCCCGCCACCCGCTACATATTTAGGTCACGTGATTCGTATCCGTCCATAACCTAATTTTACACTTCTTCTTTTATACTTATAATGTGCTACCAAATGCAGTTGATGTCAGAGCAGATAAAACCGCAGTTCATCCCGACTGGAGCCGCAAAAAGCCCCATGCTGAGCGTCGGCCTCCTCGCCATGGCAACCCATGTTAGTCTTTAATAAGCTCATTTACATAAACAATCTCTGGAGGACATTTCTGAGATATTCATTGTGTCTTGATGGCCATAAAATATGAGACGGCAAACACGTGGCAGTTGTGGAGCTTCTGGCAACAGCGTGATGCACGTCGTCGTTATTTTTGAATAAGCGCAGCTCAACCAATCAGAGCGCAGGCCTCGGCGGGAAGGCACCAATAGCATTCAACTGATCGAGCCACCACTTGGAGTAGAGTATTTAATGGTGTTAAGCTTCCTCACTTCTCCGTTTTCACACTTCAGCAGCCCTGCAAATAGATTGATGACTAAACCAATCAGAAGTGACGTGAATACGGTGTTTCACTCCGGCTGCACCGTTTGTTTTCACAAAACGGCACAACAGGAAAACAGGAGTCGCAGCACCCTGTTCCACTTTGCTTTTACTTTCATCTGGTTTCTTTTCCATCTGAGCGACGAGGGAGAACACCGTGATTAGTTTTATAAAGCTGTGAGCAGAGGGAGCACCGGTTCTAGACTTCATATCAAATCCACACACACACACACACTTGCATACATTTATTACTTTGGAAGCCGGGAATGCCAGGATGGAGTATAAAAGCATCTGTGTAATCAAAGAGCCCCTCCGATTTTATTTTTTATTTTTTTCCAATCCAAGTGAGGATGAAAGAAAAGCAATTTGGCGCAGACATCAGTGATTCAGCGTTGATATGACTGACAGTTGGTTAATTAAATTGTCACCAGGCTGCAGTTTCTTCAAACGCAGCTCCAATGTGCACGAGTTGTTGGGAGAAAAACAACATGTAGTCTGTTGAGAAGCCTGTTAAAAATGTACATGTTTAATAGATTCCCAACATGGTGCTAAAGATCTAAAGCTTTTCAGCCCGTTAGTGCTCTTTTACATATTTTACCTGAGTGAAACCTGATACTGTCTCAAAGCAGGAGGGTCAAACTCATTCTAGTTCAGGGCCACATTCAGCCCAGTTTGATCTCAAGTGTAAAATCACAGCATAATGACCTATAAATAACCACAACTCCAAACATTTCCCTTTGTTTTAGTGCAAAAAGCACATGCTGAAAATGTTAACATTTAAGGAAATATCCTTTTACAAAACATCATGAACAAACTGAAATTTCTGAAGAAAAATAAATTCAGTTTCAGCAACATCATGCCTCAGTTTATCATTTACACATTACAACTTATAGATCAGAGTGTCTACAAAGTAACACAACATTTAGTCACAGCTATCTGGAACTGAAGGACATCGTATTTTACTATAGGATAAAAATGACAGACGTCAGACAAAAAAAGACAAAAAACAACAAAAACAAGACAAAATATTACAAAAATGAGACACAAATGACAAAAGCAAGAAACAAGAAGACAAAAAATGAGACAAACGACACGAAATAAAACAAGAAAGAGACAAAAAATTAGACAAAGAAGTTACAAAGCGACAAAAGAAGACAAATGACAAAAACAAAACAAAAAAATGACAACGGCGACACACAAAACAATTAATAAAGCAAAACACAAAATAACAAAAATATGACAAAATACACAAGCGAGACAAAAAGGAAACGCAAAATGACAAAACAAAGCTAAAAAAGCGTAAGATAAAGTTAAAAGTCAGACAAAAAAGACAAAAAACAACAAAAACAAGACAAAATGTTACAAAAATGAGACACAAAATGACAAAAGAACAATGAACAATCTAGTATTTTACTTCATGATCAAAACAACTTGTCATGGTCTAGAATTTATTTTCAATTTATAGTTTTACTAATTTACAATCTGCAGTTAATGTCTTCTGTAATTTTTACACTTTACAAACTGGGCCGGATTGGACCCTCTGGAGGGCCGATTTCGGCCCGCTGACCACATGTTTGACACCACTGTTTAAAACATCAGGAACATCTGGTGTTAGCATTTGTGCACTTTTAGGGGTTAAATTTCCATGACTGATTAGGATTTCTATTCTTTATGGTTTTCCTTTTTTGGTCATCAAAACAACAGAAAGAAATAAGGAAGGTAAGTTTTCCTTCAAAACCCCCTTAAACTCGTTTCTTCTGCATATTTTGAACCTTTTCATGAAAATTCATGCCTTAAAATGGTTCAAATGTCAATGTAGAATGTGCACATCTGTGAAGTCCTCACATCTTTCTCTCGAGAACACCAGCTCATCCTGTTAAAAAATAAATGTGAAAATAAAGCAAGCGTGCTGAAAAAACTCATCCAAAATGGTGTTATACTATAATGTTTAAAAACTGCAAAAACAAGAAAAGCAAAGGAAGAAAAAACAGCAAATATCTGCAATTATAATACAATAATATATAATAATACTAATAATATACAATATTATAAATATAACTCATTATTATTATGATAGAAAAAACCTGCAATTATCAGTTGAATCACTATATTACTAAAAAATAATTAGAGCTAAAATATAATAATAAATAATATTATTCATAATTAGTGTGACAGAAAAAAAATCATAGAAACGGGTGTTAGACTGTAATGCTGAAAAACTGTTAAAAAGAGCAAAATCCTGAAAATGTCTGTAGAATGAACATGTTCTAATAATAAAACATACATTTAAATACAATGTGATTTTGCAGTCTCACATTGCAAAATATGCTAATTATTATTTTTGGCCAGTTTTTTTAGGGTTGTCATGTAAATTAGTACCTTTGTTCTCTCATTATTTAGTGATTATTATCTTTAAATTAACAAAAATGGAGGCAATTTGCAAATTAAAAGTTAATTGTTTAAGAAAATACAATTAATAACTGTGAAAAACTTGCTTTTAAAAATGTTTAAACAATATAAAACTACTCTAATTGGAAAATTTTATTGATGGATACCTTAGTTTTGTCATGTATGAACCTGGAAGTCTGAATCTGTGTTTTAGTATTATCTTATTTCCTGTTATTCTCTGAAATATTTAGCTGTAAATATTGATGCCACTTTCCTGTCTGTAGTTTAAATGTGTTTTCTTTGCAACAGCTGCCCAAATAACGGCTCCTCTAATTAACACATCATCTCTTTGGAGAGAACACATTTGTTTGACATTAATAAACAACATTTCATCATTTCTGTCTCCAGTCTTGGCAGTAAAGCTTCACACGGTTCATTTCCAGCGTGTTTTCTCTCATTTCAACCTCTTTGTGTCAGAGCCGGGGTTTGGACGGCGGCATGAACGGTGGATTAACATCCAGACAACAGAACCCAAACCCTCAGGGGCCCAATCCTCAGAGACCTGAACCGTCTGAATCGACGGCGAGCTCGTTTGTTTTCAGGTTGTGTTTCGTCAAATGGCTGAAATTGTCATATAATTGAGACAGAAAAGCCTCGAGGAAGGTCACATCAAACCACGATTACTCCCAGTGTCAACACATCTGACTGCTGCACTCTTTAATAATAGATTCAGTGCATAAAATGTCAGATCATAGTGAAATATGGCCGCCGTTACTCATTGAAGCTAAATTAGCACATTAAGTTTGATTTTAGAATCAAACTGAGAAACTGTTTCTGGAAGAAATGGTTTAAAGAATTGATGTTTTAGTCATTTCAACATGAAAAATTATGGATCGATAGTGGAAAAACTGCATTTTTGCTTTGAGCTTAATCCCATCCTGGTATCAGAGGATTAAATTAACAGACCTACTAATTTTATCTGAGCATCAGTTAAAAACTCACAAACTTTAATGGAAATATTCACATCTGAGAAGCTACTTCAAGACAGTTTATGGAAAAAAAGACTGAAAGAATTGATGTTTTGGTAATTTCAACATGTAAAATTATGAATCTTTAGTGGAAAAATGTCTTTTTAAAGCCTGGAGCTTAATCCAGCCCTGCTAACAGAGGGTTAAATTAACACATTTACTAATTTTATCTCACCATCAGTACGAAAACTCCCAAACTATAATCGTATAATTTGATTTTCCTATAAAACTGACCAACTGAGTAACTGTTCTTGGAACAACATGAGTTAAATAATTGATGTTTTGGTCATTTCATGCAAAGTTGTGGCTCTTTAGTGGAAAAGCTGCATTTTTTTTTGCCTGCAGCTTAACCAGTCCTGATAACAGAGGGTTAAAATACAAATTTATCAATTTTGTCTGACCATCAGTCAAAAACTCTCAAACTTTAATCGGAAAATTTAGATTTTAGAATCAAACTGGACAACTGAGAAACTGTTTCTGGAAAAAAAAACTTAAATAATTGATGTTTTGGTCATTTCAACATGTGAAGTTCAGGATAACTAGTGGGAAAACTGTTGTTTTTGTTTTCCTGGAGTTGAATTAACCCTAGTTAACAGAGGGGTAAATTAACACATTTATTGATTTTATCTGACCATCAGTCAGAAACTCCCAGACTTTAATGAAAATATTCACATTTGAGAAGCTGGTTGGAGACAGTTTATGGGAAAAAATGACTTAAAGAACTGATGTTTTGTTCATTTCTGCATGTAAAGTTGTGAATCTTTGGTGGAAAAACTCCATTTTCTTCATCCATGCCTGGTGACAGAGGGTTAATTTAAAAAGTAGAGTAACAGCAGAGGAAGCCGTGACGCAGGAGAAGAAGGATGAGACCGAGGAGTTAAACCAATAAAGAGAGAAGAAAAAAAGCGAGAGTGCTCATGAAGTGGAGGAGGAGGACACAGTGATGGAGGAGGAAATTGGGGCCTGCTGGCTAATTAGTGCCCCCGCATGGCTTCTCGGTTGTTCTGTTTTAATTACAGACTTGTGGAGCATGGTGAGAATGACAAAGTGACCATAAACTGACGCCTCCTCTCCGCTGACCCCCAGGAAAAACAGCTGACTCCCCACATGCACCAATCTGCCACCAGCTGGGACGCTTACTGTAAACATGCACTGCTGCTAATTGGCTCTTTGTTGAGTTATTTCTCATTCTGGGAGCCGGTTTTTATTTGCTGGAGTCACACCTCTCCGTGCGTTGCTGATGTAAATGAGGTGCACTTGTGGATGCCACCCTGGCCTCTCGGTAATCATGTGGGAGAACAAACAGGGAAGAATTAAAACGGCTTCATTAAATGAGTGGCCTCGCTTTAAAACAAATCCCGGCTTGCTCCTTCATTGTCATTCAGCCGGAGATGAGGCGATGAGCGAGGTTATTACTGGATGTGTGTGACGCTGGAGACGTGGTGATATTTTCGCCTGTAGCCGTGATGTCGTCCCCATCAACAACCCAGTGTGTGTTTCTGTCGCTATGACCGGAGGGGTGTGTGTTGTTTTGGAGGGAGGCGGCGAGTCTTCTCCATCTACACTTATGAGTCTCCATGACAACAGAGCCACCATGCAGCAACTTGTGGGTCATTCAGGACTGGAGGACATTTGGGCTTCAAAATGTTTGAAAAATAAACCTTCTCTTTTACAATTTTCTGCTCCATATTCATCAATAATAGGTAATAAACTATCAAAGTCTTGATTGGCTCAGCTTACACATCAATGGTAGCATTTTTATTCCATGTTTTCTGTGTTGTTTGCTAACCCTACTCTAATCACAGTAACAGGGTTGCTAATCCATGCTAATGTGATCTTTTTCTCAGCAGTAGAAGCTAGATATTTAGCTAGCTGTTACTGCTGACCAAGAGGACAAACTGACTGATGGAAAACATCCATCCATTCTCTATACACCGCTTTATCCTCACTAGGGTCATGGGGGGTGCTGGAGCCTATCCCAGCTGACTCGGGTGAAGGCAGGGGACACCCTGGACAGGTCACCAGTCTGTCACAGGGCTACATATACAGACAAACAATCACACTCACATTCACACCTACGGGCAATTTAGAGTGATCAATTAACCTCAGCATGTTTTTTGGACTGTGGGAGGAAGCCGGAGTACCCGGAGAAAACCCACGCATGAACAGGGAGAACATGCAAACTCCATGCAGAAAGATCCCAGGCCCAGGCCAGGATTTTCTTGCTGCAAGGCGAAAGTGCTAACCACTACGCCACTCTGCAGCCTGATGGAAAACAGTCCAAAGAATGAGTCTGATCCTGATAATAAGAGGTAGAGTGAGACATTCAATCAAGGCTGACAATGGGATGAAAATATGAAAAATAGAAGAGAGGACATAGCTTTGCTCTACCCATTCTTTAGGAAAACTTTTTGATGATGCTGACAACAGAAACAAGACATAAAATGACAAAAACAACACATAAAATGACAGAAACAAGATGCAAAATGACAAAAACAAGACACAAAATGACCAAAACCAAACACAATATGCCAGAAACAAGACAGAAAATGACAAAAACAAGACACAAAATGACAAAAGCAAGATATAAAATAGCAAAAACCAACCAGAAAATGACAAAAACAAGACACAGAACAACAGAAACGAAACAGAAAATCTTAAAAAACAGGACATAAAAGACAAAAACGTCATCAACAGGTTATGCTAACATGTTGTGGGACACACCTTCCATGCATACTAATAATAATTTAAAATATTATGTTGACTAAAAAATGTTCCCACAATTACGAGAGACCTCAACGAAAGAAATAATATCAAAAAAAGGAGTATTAAATTTCTTTTTAATTGTTTTATTGAGATTCAATTTGGTCATCAGGAGGGTGGGATAAAAGAAAAATGGTATTTTAGGGAAAACTCCAGACTTATTTGGAATTTTTGTTCACAATATTTTCAAATATTCTTTTTTTCTTAGATTTTGTCTCAGGACAAGAACATTTACACAACAACTGTGTTTTAGTGTTTTGTACATGGATTTTTTAAAATTTGATGGTTGGGATGTAAAATGTCCTCCAATTCTGGAATGAACCATGTAGTGTTGAGGGACAGAAGTAAAAACATCTTCCAGCTTCACCCCAGCATCCAGAGCAAAGAAATAGTCTCAGTTTCAACTTACAAACGGCTCAGATGCCAGTAAACGTGGATCAGAACAAGCAGAATGAACAGCAAACATCCATCCATCCATCCATCCTCTATACACCGCTTTATCCTCACTAGGGTCATGGGGGGTGCTGGAGTCTATCTCAGCTGACTCAGGCGAAGGCAGGGGACACCCTGGACAGGTCACCAGTCTGTCACAGGGCTACATATACAGACACACAATCACACCTACGGACAATTTAGAGTCATCAATTAACCTCAGCATATTTTTGGACTGTGGGAGGAAGCCGGAGTACCCGAAGAAAGCCCACGCATGGACAGGGAGAACATGCAAACTCCATGCAGAAAGATCCCAGGCCCAGGCCAGGATTTGAACCGGGGATCTTCTTGCTGCAAGGTGAAAGTGTTAACCACTGTGCAGCCCAACAGCAAACAGAGAACCACCTGATGCAGCACATCCTGCAAAGGCATTAAAACTGTGGTGTTTAGTTTTAAAGCAAAATGGACTTTATTCTGCTGCTTTTTGGTGTGAGAAACAGATTCAAACGGCTTTTCAGTGACAGAAAATCCTACTATAGTCACAAAAAAGACAAGATACTCAATGGAAAATGCATTCGAACACACTATAGAGTATGATTTTCTTTCCATCTTACAGCTAAACTCTGTTTCTTGTTTTGTTTTTGCATTCAGCAGAAATGACAGTAAGACTGTCACGTTTGATGGCAGCTCCTGCTGGAACATGATGTGCTGTGTTTAGGGTGGACCTCCTGCAGCCTCCTCTCGACATTTCTCTGGAGAGCTTTTGGTAAAACTGGCCTTAATTCTGCATTTGGCCGCAAATAAAATGATGTTTTGAGGAAGAATTAAACTAGAGACCCTTAGAAATCTTCATACTGAGTGACATGCACGTTAAAATAAGTGGGATTGTGCTGCTGAAGATACATTTAGTCCAGTCATTTTGTATTTTTTACGGATTCAGTATAAGTGTGTGAATTTTATTCATTTCTCTGCTCTTCTCTCCTGTTTCTATCCGTCCGTGCGTCATGACAGAACCCACCCAGTCACGGCGACTCTCTCACTGATAGCTGAGGCGAGAAGTCAAGGGCTGTTTGGAAGGAAGGTTGGTCAATGAATGAGTGTCTGTCTGCCTCTGAAAAAAGACGTCACCGTCAGCGCGCCTTCTTTCTCCAACAGCAAACCCGTAAAATCACTCAAAAGCACTTTCCAAAAAGACGAAAAGAAACCCTTATCTCGTGTTCTGTCACAACAAATACATATTTTTCAATTTTGCTTGGACATGACGTGAACTCAGAGTCATCTATTTATAAATCACCGGGCATGTTTCCATAGCAATTTCAGGGATGTTGCCAAGCAACAGCATAGGATACAATGAAGACATGAATGAAAGTAGACGAATAGCGCGCACATTTCCTGGCAGCCACCGGTTTAAAAGTGAATGGGCTGAGACGCGCCGCTTTGGCATCTCATTCTCCAGCAGACTAAACAGCTGAATTTACTGCGTGACGCTTTTTCCTGAACAAAGCGACGTAACAGTTGGCAGGCGGCTCGAGATGAGCGCTTAGCGGGACACCGGCCGCCTCTTTGCCGTTAATCTGCCACTAAAGTCCGCAGACTACCGGTGTCCCTCCTCCTCCATCTCACCTACGTCCACTGAAAGTTGTTCCACAGTTCTGATTGTTTTCTTGCTGCCCCATCCGTCTCCAGACTGAAGCGTTTGGCGTGCGTAAAAGGAGTGCGCTCGAACGACTGTGCGCACTGAGACACAAAAGACTCCCCGTAAAAACAAACTATTTCCTTTTTAAAATGACACAGAGTTGTGCCACATTGGGTTCAATGTTTCACATAAAATGTTCTAAGAGTAAGGTTAGATTATAGACCGGCTTACCTTCAATACAGCAGGTCCTCCACAGCCCGGAGTGCGTGAGATCGCCCTTCTTACTTTTGGGTTGCGACTGGGTCTCGTCCGTGGAGGCATTGGTGCTGTTGCAGATGTATGACCGCGAATAGAGCCAGTAGTCCGTCCCGATGGCGATGGTCATCAGGCTGAAGGCAGCGAAAGCCCCCACTGTGGCCAGCAGCGTTTGAACCCCGCGGTCACACCACGCCATGGCGCTTCATACTAGTCCGCACTCACCGGTCCAACGTGCGGCGCCAGAGCGCGTCAGGGCGCGGATCCTTCGGTCATACTTGTTGAGGCACGTCCACTCCCTCAGCTCCTGTGGCCCAAGTGCAGCCCCGGAGAAGAGCAAACAGAAGAGGGGATTGTGTCTGAGCCGTCACCTGATGCTCAGAAGCCGCTGCTTGTTCCTGTGGACCTGAGAGGACACCAGTTGTTTCCACTCCTGACGCTCCACGGAGATCTGAAGGAGAACATTTCAAGACCTCCTCACCACCTCATCCTTCAGTTTTCCATCCTTTATCTTGGTCTCCAGAACACTTTTCTCTGTTCCTCCACACACTGCCTCTCTGTTAAAACCCATTGCCAAGCAGGGCTACGTCAACGGCTCTTAAGTGAGACCCCACCCTCGTCCAATCCAACCAATGGAGGAGATGCGCTTTTGAATAAATAAATGAAAAACCTCTCACTGGCATTAGAATTCAAAATTGGAGCAGTGAGCATTTAAAGCTTGGGGGATTTAGTGGGGGGAAAGTTAAACATCCAAACAATCTGAAACATCTTTCTGGTGAATTCAGAATTTATGAATTTTACAAAACTCTGAGTGAGCTGTGGGATGACGTTGGAGAAATTAAAAGGACAGGACTGAACCCCAATTTAGCAAATTCCCTGCAGATTAAACCATTAAAAAAGCAATTAGATGTGTGGCCAGTGATTCCAGCAGGAATCACTGGCACAGCAGATAGATTATTTATCGTCTTGTGCAAATTCAGTAACTCACACATGTTGCATTTAAGAAAAATACGAAAATCATCGCACAAAAACGTGGTATTTCAAAAAGTCTAAATACAGTATAGCAATAATAGTAATAACGAGTATCTAGAAGGAGAGTTGAGTCACTGGAGTGTTGCTCATCATTTATCTCATCATTTTTCAAGCAATCATTTAATAATCTGGTCTGTACTATAAACAATAAACAACAAAAAACAGTATTCAGATTGATAAAATTAGCAGATCTTCAAACTATAGAAGCTGATTTCCTTCATTAAATGGCTGAAACTAATAATTAATGTAGTGTTGGTTAAAGTAATTTATCAAACACGAAATGGCAAATACTTGGAGATCCACCAACTCCAAATAGTGAATAGTGAATAATGAATTTGTTGTCCGTCTTTGTTTGTTGTAATAGTCAGCTGAATATTTTTAAGATTTGGAATGTTAGTAGGACAAAACCAAGTAATTTGAGGATAGATAGATAGATAGATAGATAGATAGATAGATAGATAGATAGATAGATAGATAGATAGATAGATAGATAGATAGATAGATAGATAGATAGATAGATAGATGCAAATTTGACTCGTTGCTTTGGCACCAATGCAAATGACAGTTGAATATATAAATAAAACATTTGATTAACTTGCCAAATCTCATTAAACATGCAGCGGATCCGTCTCTTTATGGAGTTTAGTTCACTTTCAGAGCCATTAAGTTCCCACATGCTGCCAGAAAAATGAAAGAAACACCACTTGGGAATTAATTTTAATGTCTTAGATGTTTCAGATTCTAAAAATCTTCAGATGGCAACACTGAAACAGTTTAAAACATTTAAACCTCCTCATCGCTTCACTCCTCACATGCAGCTAAAACCAAAGCAGTTGAATGCAGCAGGTTGCAAAAAAGTCCTGCTATAATGTTCCATTTTTGTTCTGTTTTTTGGCCTACGCTCACTGTTAGAAATCGTTCAACTCAACAGAAACACCAGATAGTATCTCAGACAACAAAAACTGAAGGATTAATTTGCAAGACCGATCTTAGTTAAAGCTATGTTTTTGAGACACAAAAAGAGTCTGCTAGGTAATAATTTGTGTCTAATGTGCTCAATTTTGCAGAATTCCTGCAAAGATTAGAAGTCTTATGAATATAAAAACACTGCTGATGCCTAAAGTTTGACTACAAAAGATGTTTCCTACTTTAACGTAAGTCCATCATCAATATCTGTGAACAAAAGGATTGAAGTTTCCACGTGACAGTTGCATAAGTTGCATTCTGGATGAGGATTGGCTCCTAAATGAAAGCTGATGTGGATCTGACGTCAACATTAAGACCAGCACAGAGACGTTCTTTCAGGAGAGCATGAAATTAAACTTTTCAGTGTAATATCCTGCACATAATAATCAGCAAAACGCACGTTTGAATGTCAGAGGAGCTTTGAAACCACTAAAATATTTGGAAATTAGACTGATTATAGTCTTCATTTGAGGAGAAAATCAGGCTGTAAAACCTGCAATTACTTTTTTTTAGTCTTTGAACCCACTGAACACTAAACCCCACCAGTGTGCTGAAAAGCATTTTGCCTTTTCTAAAAATCACCAAAATTACACCATTTATCAGAGACGGAAACTGCTGTAAAAGCATAAAAAGTCTTTAGATTTCAAACTTTTCAGCAGCCCTTGAAGGAATCATGTGATGTGCAACTCCATCATGAAAAATAACCAGAATTAAACTCAAAGCTGCTGATATATAAATCAGTTAATTCTACATGTCTCATTTAAACAATTTAGCCATAATAAACTGTTTGCATCGGATTTTGTAAAAAAAAAGAAAAAAAAAGAAAAGACAAGTGATTTGCTCCTCTGTGCAACTGGGAAGACGTGACTGACTGACTGATTAAAAAAATGGAGAATTTTCAGTTGAACTGCAGCAGAGGAGAGAGGAGACAACTAGAGAGACTGAAAGAAAATGAAAAGCTACTGGAGCAATACAATAAACAGAGGAGTTAAAGTTGTTGGAGATATACAGTTAGCATGGTGAAACATCTTTCTACAGCTGATAAACAGAATGGAGAGAAACAGGAATAGTTTGAGCAGTTCAAAAAGTCTGTTCTCTTTCCATCCCAACTCTATACACAGAACAGGGCTTATCATAGAAGAACCAGAAAAGCACACTGCAAGTGAAAAAATGCTTAGTGCTTTATAAATAACAATTAATTTAGCTAAAAACTATTGTTCTGTGGTGCTTGTTATGCATCGGAGCTGAAAAGAATGCTATAAAAGTTATGTGCTACAAAAGGTATGATGAAAGAACTTGCATTAAAAATAGTGAATGATCAAAATTTTGAGCTATTAAGAAAATAGAAAGGTGATTAATATAGTTAGGAAAGGTTGTTCAGTGTTAATATAAAGAAAAGCAGTTTTTTTCTCAATGAAGATAACATTAAATAAATCAGATATCCAGTCTAGACAATTCTTAATGTGGTAAATGAATATGCTAGCTGGAAACGGATGATTTTAGATAGATAGATAGATAGATAGATAGATAGATAGATAGATAGATAGATAGATAGATAGATAGATAGATAGATAGATAGATAGATAGATAGATAGAGAGATAGATAGATTAAACCTTTATTAAGTCTTTATTTATGTATTTTTCCTTTTATTTGTTTTTCTTTAATTACAGTATAAAATGATGTTTCCTCTCGGTGAAACGTGGAGATGTTTTTCCCTCCTGCTGCCTGGTGGTGGCGCCATCTCTCTGCAGCTCTGGAGGAAAAGGGAATTCTGCTAAAAGCGCTGAAGTCGAAGCGAGTAAAAAGCGCAAGGAGAGGACCGTGACGTCACCACGAGGGCGTCCGTGTACTCGATACGCATGCGCATTCTTATTCGAACGTTCGACGCGGGCTCCCAGTGCGCATGTGAGGAAGTAAACAGTGACGACGGCGTCCACTCCTTGTCGGTTTTCTAGGCAACATCCGAACAAAGGCCTGCCCCTTTTTCATGAGGATTTCTCTACCGCCATCGTTACTTTACGTGTAATCACGATTACTAAATCGGATTACGATACTTTTATTGTATTTCCAGACGTCGGTACGAGCAGCGGCAGCGTCCGGGATGGAGGTGGATCACCACGAAACAAGCGGCGAGACCAAATCGGCCATTAATACTTGGCGTTATCGCCACCATTTCACGTACAAGGCAGATCAGGGGAAAAATATCATCGTCCAGTGTAATCTATGTTTGCCGAGGGTCAACCTGCTGTCCACGTCCAAAACCTCCACGTCCAACCTGAAGAAGCACCTAGACGTAAGTCCAGAGAGGCTGTGGGGATCAGCTGCACACATGTGTTCATGTTTGAAAGAGTGAATGGATGAAGCGACCCTCGTGATTAATAACGTTACATCCCAGCCTGATTACTGAGTCGTGGCGCCGGAGGCTCTTTTCTTGTTCAACTCCACTGCAGAAAACGCACCAATTCCACCTTGCATGAGGTAGATTCCGAGTGTTTTCACTGCGCATAAAGTTTCTAAAGTGTTGCAAACTCCAAACATGTCTGTGGAGATTCAGGCAGGTCGTGGTAGTAGCTGGAGCTTCAGGAAAAATCAGCTGGACTTCTCTTGTAGGTTCTTGAAGACGTTTCACCTTCAACCAAGAGGTTCTAACTGACTGAAGAGTTGCAGAATTTATAATCCCTCCAGGTCACTTGGCAAAAGGTCCATTAATGACAAGGACTCACCTGTCTCCAGGTGTGAGTGTTGTGAAACCAGGTGGTCCAGCAACAACGAGCTTCCAGTTTACACAACTAAGGATTAAAATCTGCCAAGTCAGAAATTACCCAAGATGTTAAAGATGGCGAGACTTTCAGGATAGAGACCTAATCACTGTGTTATATGTGTTTGGCCAACAAAAAGCTCCTGTTCCAGCCACCATAAGAGAGCCCAAGGTCCATAGCTAGACTCTTCTCCACAGAAAAAGTCCTGTCACGTCTGCACTGCTTGTAGACACCACGGTCCTATTAAACACTTTAACCTGTTTATGGCTCTTATCCAGGTTATTTTCTCCTGACTAGATCCTTGCTGATGTCGTATCTACTCTCAGATGTACGTCGCTGTGGATAAAAGCATCTCCCAAATGAAATTGTAGAATTGATAAGTGGTGTTGCAAACCCCTTCCTCTGTTTAAAGATGGCTTCCTTCATTCCTCCCTCAAATCATCTGTCCATTGCTGTCCTAAAAGAAACATCCTTTATCCTTCAGATGCAGGTGAACTGCTGAGTCTAGTTTCTCCTGTGCTGAGCCTGTGAAGCTGTGGTTTAGTCTCTCCGAAATACAAGTCTGTGACTCTTGGACTCACTCATTGGACTGCATATACAACATTGTTCCTCTTGTGCATTGGTGTTTTATCCTTGGGGTGAACCGGTCTTTGTCTTAGAGTCTTGCTGGGTCTGAAGTGCACCGCGATGTTATGTTTGGAGAAAATACTCCAGCTACATCTGGAATAACAATGTTGTTCCTCCTGTTTTATTTGCTGTTTGTTGTGGTGTTGTCTTCTCTAGATAGTTAGGTGAACTTCTGGCATGCAAATTTCAAAGCTCCAGAAGCTGACATGAAACCTTTGTGTTGCAGAGAACTCACCTGGGCTGTGAAGCGAGGCCTGACGCCAAGAGGGGACGGAAGAAAGAGGAGTACAATGGTGAGGAGAGCAGACACTGCCAGCTCAAGAAGCTCAAAGCGGAAATCATCTCCAAATGCCTGACCCAAGCAAAGATCGATGACCTGATCTTCAACTTCATCGTGGAGGACTGCCAGTCGTTCTACGTCCTGGAGCAGCCGGGCTTCAGGAAGCTGATCTCGGGTTTAACTGAGGGGCTCAAGTCCATGGACAGGGTGACCTTGTTCACTAAGGTGGACCAGGGCTTCTCCAGGATGCGGGAGGAGCTGATGTCGAAGCTCAGCAGCATCCAGTATGTGTGCACCACAGCGGACATCTGGACGGCCAACAACAGGAGCTTCTTCGGGATGACGTGCCACTGGATTGATGCGGACTCTCTGGAGAGGAAATCCGCCGCTCTGGGCTTCGCTCGGCTGCAGGGACAGATCAGGTACGACACCATCGCCGGGAGGATACACGACATCCACGTGGCCTACAACATAGAGAGTAAAGTTCAGACCACCGTCACCGACAACGGCAGCCCCTTCATCAGCGTGTTCAGGGAGTTCGCAGTGGACAGTCAGGAGAGTGATGACGACATTGGCTTCTACGAGAACGTGAGCTCGGTTCTGGAGGGCGAACCGGAGCAGGACATCCTGCTGTTTCTGCCCACTGTCCAGCGCTGTGCGTCCCACACTCTAGAGCAGATCGTCACCGAGGACTTCTGGCAGGCCGTGTCTCAGGGGCCCATGTGCCAACTACACTACAGCGCCATGGCCAAGGTGTTTGCCGTGTGGAGCAAATGTCACCACCTTCAGGTCGGGATGGATGCCGCGGAGGAGATCGGAAAGATGGCGCTCGTTGTTCCTTCCGTCATACGCTGGAACGTGGAGTACTGTGCTGTGCAGAAGATCGTCTCTCTGAGCGAGCGGGAGCTGACGGAGCTCTGCGCCCGACTGGAGGTTCCTCGCCTTCAACCGGAGGAGATGGCCTTCCTCAAAGAGTACGTGAATGTCTTCCACCCGCTCGCGTTTGCACTTGAACTTTTCCAGGCGGAGCAGAAGTGTTACCTCGGCCTTGTCATCCCCACTGTGCTCAGTCTGAAGAACAAGCTGAACGGGCAGAAGGACGCAGCAAACTACTTTGGGGAAGTCATAAACTCCATCGTCATGGCCATCGATGTGCGGTTCCAGGAGCTGTTCGCCAGCACGGAAGCAAAGATTGCGACAGCCACGACTCCTCAGTTCCGGCTGTGGTGGATGGCGGCCTCAGAGCGGGAGGAGATGTGCTCGCTGCTGGCCACAGAAGCCTCCCAGATGGATCCATGTAGCGTCACTGAGGCCAACACCAGCAGCAACATTTCCACCATAGAGTCTGAAGACGACTTCTTCAGCTACGGGTCTGTGAAGCCGTCGGCTCAGATCCAGCAGCGGGGAGTGATGGAGGAGATCCGCAAGTACGTGGAAGGAACCGGCAAGAGCCTGGAGTGTCTGCAGGACTTCCCCAGAGTGAAACAGCTCTTCCTAAAGTACAACACCACGCTGCCATCAACGGCCCCCGTCCAGCGTCTCTTCAGCCAGAAGGGAAACCTGGTCACCTCTCAGAGGAACTTTCTCACCGACGACTACTTCGAGCGCGTTCAGCTGTTGAGATACAACAGCAACGTTTGCTCTTTAATCGCCGAGTGAATACATTAATTCGTGACTCTCTCAGCCTTTTTAATTGATGCAGAATCAAACCATATTGTGCTCTAATCATCACAGCAGAACCCTGTGTAATATCTCATTTCAGGCACTTTAGCCCAGATGTGTTTTCTAATATCCCTCCTCTACCTGTCTTGATTGGCACACTATCTGTCCAATGGCCTAATGGAAGAATTAAAACATCTAAGTGACAATCATGGACAAAGACATTCGGACTGAACGGACTGACAAAAAGCATCTTTCTATCCGTGCTATTGTTGTGATTCCAAGTAGCCACAGGGTTAAACTGAAGTGATTTTGTCTTTCAGTTATGCTAGTTTGTTTTTTCTACAGCTGTTCAGTGAGAATGCATCTCCTGTCTGTATGTTTTATATCATATATAAAGAAGACAAGGAAAGAGCTCGCTTTGATTGTGTCTCACCTTTTTTTTTTCCCATCAAAAACCAATTAGGTTAGATGGAATCTGCCGCCTTATTTGCATGCAGCTCCGACTGCATCCTCTGATACAGATTGCCGTTTCAAAAGGCGCCCGTGTTTGTGTGAAAAGAAGATCCAGAGCATGCAAACGCCAAAATTCCAGCGCTGCTCAGTCCCCGGTGGATTCGCTGCCATGTGCCCAGATGTCAGCCGAGAGCTTTCGTCTTGTCAGACAGCTGCCTGGAGACCAACGGGAGGCTGTCGGAGAATACAAACACGCTCTGGCTCTGTCTGGACCTGAGCTGTCCAAAACATGACACTTGTGAAAATGCAAAACAGGCCCAGAGAGAAAAAGCTTTTCTTCTTCTCAGCATTATTCCATGTATGACTCTGAAGGTAGATACACTCAGGGGCTACTTTAACAGATGCACCTGTGAAGTGTAATGCAATCCAATCTAAAAGCTCTGCTGTAAAGTAGATTTTTACATTTCTTTTTCTAATATTTTGTCCATCTTCTCTGCATAAATTAGTTAATTTCACAGTTCCACCTGCTAAAGTTTGCTGCTGAGTGTATATTCCTGTTTTCTTTTTTGTTTGCCTTCCACAGTCTTTCAGGATTACACAGACGTATAAAACTCCCTGACAGCGGACCCACTGTTGTGTACCTCTGGAATCTATTCTTCTCTGAGGGATGGGCCAATCGGGATTCCATTCAGCAACACGTCAGCTGATAAGGAGACGACACGGCGACAACAACCGATTGCAGAGAAGGAACATAATGAAGGTGTGCAGGTAAAGGACTGCTGCAGGAAACAGAGTTGTCAAGGTATAAGAGAACACAGTTGTCAGGATTCTATGTGTAAATAACAAACTATATAGGCTTAATGAGTAAAAAATGAAAAGATTAATTGGGAACCGCACTTTGCTGTAGGACAGTAAAGCTACAATTCAAATAAAAAATCTCACAAAATAGTGAAGGACTGAATCACATTTCAAGTATGTTCATGATATTTTATTAGTTTTCCATATTAAATTCATCTAACTGTAGTGGTCTGTGTATTTGAACACATAAAATGCAGTTTTTTGTACCCTTTTAAGTATTTTTAAGTCTGAAAAAAGCATTTCTTTAAAGCTCTCGTTTGGGGTAAATCGAGTTTTTTACTTGAACATGGTCTCAAAAGAATGAATTCCAACTTCTGGCATTTTATACGCAACAAAAATAAGGAACCAAAACTTGTGGATTGTGGCTTTTAGTGGAGCTGAAACAGGATTTTTGAGGCCATATTGATATTAATATTAGAAATTAGAAGTCCAGTAGTTTTCTACTGTATTTGTTGAATTTTTTCTCTGCAAACCTCATTATGCTTTTTAAAATTTATTATGTTTTTGTATTGAAAAACACTCATGTCGAGCCCTTAATGGTGGACAAATCATAGAACAGTGACACTATCGAGGGTTTCTGGGCTGTTTTATCAGTCAACATGTGCGTCAATTCTGATACCTCTATCTAATGTTTTCATGGACAATACGATGAGGTCAAGGAACAAAGTTAAGAGGAATTAATGAGGAAAAGAAAAATGTAGTGCCTAAAGAATCCAACGTAATCATGCAAAGGTTGATGGCGCATCAGTGTCTGCAGCTAGGAGTTATTTAACGGCATTATCTCCTTTTATTTTGTGGAGGATGCTCTACTGTATCCTCTGCTAATGGAGGTACTGAATCACCTTTTCCTGGTGTTTAGGGAATTTGACTCTTATCATGGCCTCAGTAAGGAACCTTACAATGCAAAAATTACCATTTGACCACCACTTTTGTTTACTTCTTTCATAAAATGACCACATTTTGCTCTACTCTGTGTGATTCTGGAAAGTAGAATTTACTCGTAAAAGAAAATTGTAGTGCTTAAAGAATCCAACGTAATCATGCAAAGGTTGATGGTGCATCAGTGTCTGCAGCTAGGAGTTATTTAACGGCATTATCTCATTATATTTTGTAGAAGATGCTCCATTCTATCCTCTGCTAATGAAAGTACTGAAGGATCTTTACTTGGCATTTAGAGAATTTGATCAACTCTTACCATGGCTGCAGCTCAGGTAAGCAAACAACCATTTGGCCATCACTTTTGTGTACTTTTTTTCCATAAAACAACCACATTTTGCTCTACTCTGTATGACTCTGAAAGGCCCAGCAGCTGAATAAAGCTAATAAATCAACATGTTTGGACGTCTATCCTGCCACCTGTTGGAGACAGACGTGCACTTCAGGAAACTCCAACTGTTTGCTTTCTTCCAGTGAAACAATCCAGAGTTCAGAGTTTGATCCAAAGTAGAAGTTTTAATGATTTTCAGAAAAACAAATGGTACAAAGTATTACCGCTGAAAACATCTAGTAATACCCTTCACCACAGGTCAACACACACGTTTAGAACAGGATCATGTTAGGCACAAAGTGGGTGGAAGGTGTACAGTGTGTGTGGATTAATCCCTCGTCTATTCAGTCCTCTCATGCTTCCTTCCTCGCAAAATGTAGCTTCAGAATCTCTGTGGTACAAAAGCAGCATGGTGGTCATAAATATTTTAACGGTCAGTCATGATGCTTCTACTGAGTCAGTTACAGTCAGGAGGGAAGCATCAGAAGGTCTTCCAGACACGGCTGGGGATATTTTGTTATTCTAATGCCCTTCTCTCACTTTGCTTCAGGTCCCGGGTTGGCCTCGGTCACTGCAGCAGTCGCTTGGCGGGGCCGAAGTGACCCAGGTTGTCGCAGGACTTGATCCAGCGCTGGACGTTAGCTGGAGTCGAGGCGGCCGAGCCGGTCTGCAGCACGCAGCAGTAGCAGGCCACGTCGGCCAGCGAGAACTCCGGCCCGGACAGCCAGGGGTTGCGACCGAGCGCCGAGTTGAGGGCCCGCAGAACGGCGGCTCGCTCCTTGGCGCTGCCCTCGGCCAGCTGGAAGAAAGCCGTGTCCAGCCAGCTGTCCACCAGCGTGGCGGCAGCCGGGTCGCTGGGGTACGGAGCCAGGAGCTTGAAGAGGAAACGAGCGACGTTGGCTTCACCCTCGATGGGACACATGTTCTGGACGCTGAACTTCATCTGCACTTTGGGAACTGAAAGAAACAAGGTCAGAAGTTATAAAGCGTTTGAAAAAAAATCCAGATCATAGTATCTCATAACGTTATGAAACATCTGAGGCACAAAAAATGGACATGATAGTGTCTTGGCTGTAAAGTGTACATGATGTATTCCACAGTTTATTCCCTCAAAAGATGATTTTGTCGCACTGAAAGGTCCCCTTGTCCTTCATAATTAATTTACTACAATCGTTTAAAAAGGCTTCACCTCTTAATCACACAGTAAAGTAGCCGAACTCCTACTCCAATGGATTTAAGTGTGATTAAGGTTATTACTGCTTGTTGTAATTTCTTTGACACGGTGAACGGCACGGTAATTACTTCTGTAATATTAGAAAAACCAAAACGCCTACACACCTTGAAAGGAAATTACAGCTTTATTAAATAGTGCACTTGTTTATCAGTTTGTATTTTCTGTCTGTTCAGATGTGTGCCACAGAAAAGAAAAATCAAATAACTTATTAGTATCATTATTATTTGGGATAATCATGCTCTAATTTCTATGAATACAGGTCCAATAATTTGAGTGCTGTAAACTCAACTATCAGCTACAAACAGAGCGGTGTGCTGTGTTATATCAGCATCGACTCGTGTTGTAGGAAAACTACCTCAAACACACTTTTTCACTGCTTGATTCAATCAGAAGACGTGCTCGGTGCTAATTTTCCAAGAAAAGTTTGTGTGTTGCAACATAATTTCCTAAGATTTAAGGGAGAAGCCCTGGAAAGGAGGATTTTACTGCAAAAACAGAAGCAGCTTCAGTCGTATGTAAATATTTGGTTACAGAAAGGTACTCAGCTGGCAGACTTCTACACGAGGGAACACGACCACCTCGTCAGACGATTTAAATCAGCTCTACAAAGCTCTGTGTTATGAGCCAAATCTGAAAGGTTTTCCAAAGTAAAATAAGTGTTTCACCACGAGAAACTGAGGAGATCGTTTTTCACCCAGCAAAAGACGTGATAATAATGAGCACCGATACCAAAGAGGGCTTTACAAACATGATCTGGCTGTTTGACGAGCATATGAGACGCCATGGCAGAAGAGAAAAGCTGAAACAGAGCTGTCACAAGTGGAATATTCTGCACTTTCATACAAAAGTCTCGTCGTTTACTTCACCAGTGAAGACTTCCAACTGTAAACTTATTGTTTTTCAATGCCATTTTTCTGGGATGATGATGATACAAATCAGAACATCACAAGGATGAGAGACACATCGACGAGTCTTCATCTTCCGGTTGGTAAGTTACACCTTTACGTCATCTTTTTCCAGTATCATTTAACTAGGGCTGCAGCTGTCAATTAGTTTAGTGATATTCTATCAATTATTCTGGTGATTAGTCGAGTAATTGGATTCCGCACTTAGCATGCGTGTTACAGCATCAAAAGCTGAAGTGAGCGCGCTGTGTATTTATTTTAGTTTATTAGTATTTACTACAGAGAATATTCAGTCAGTAACAATAACTTTAGTTTCACTTTGATTTGGTTCAAATTAAAGTGATTTCCTTCACCATCACTTTGGCCTTTTCAAAGCCCAGCTCAAAACGCATTTTTTCAGACTGGCTTTTAATACACAGTAATGTGGTGACATTTTATTCTATTTTATTTTTGTTACATTTTATTATATTTTATTGTATCTTGCTTTATCTGATTTTATTTCCCTGACGTGTATTCTATTGTTTTGTTTTAATCTGCTTTTATTTCCCATTTTATTATTTGTTTTTAACTGGAAAGCACTTTGGTCACTTTGAGTGTTGTAAAGTGCTCTATAAATAAATTCTGATTGACTGATTATGCACGTCAGTTTTTGTTTCGGTTTGGTGCGCACCAACACGATGTCGTCATGTTTTTCGTGCCGCTCACCACGAGCGAAACCCGCTGTGGTAATCACATCTGAAAGTGGTTTATACCGGCGGATTTATGACGATCTAAGCTGTCTAAGCTGTCCATCGGCGTTTGCGGCCGCCGCTTCGGCCGCCGCACATTCTTTAAATTCCTATGCAAATTCGGCGGATTCATGACGATCTAAGCTGTCCATCGGCGTTTGCGGCCGCCGCTGCAACCGGATGTCTGGCGGCTGCAATTGCTGCTGCGGCGGCAGCCGCAAACGCCGATGGACAGCTTAAATCGTCATGAATCCGCCGAATTTGCATAGGAATTTAAAGAATGTCCGGCGGCCGAAGCGGCGGCCGCAAACGCTGATGCACAGCTTAGATCGTCATGAATCCGCCGGTATAAACCACTTTCAGATGTGATTACCACAGCGGGTTTCGCTCGTGGTGAGCGGCACGAAAAACATGACGACATCGTGTTGGTGCGCACCAAACCGAAACAAAAACTGACGTGACAGTTTCACGAATCCCCGTGAGACCGGGCTGGATTATGAGTTAGTGTCAGACCTACATGCACTTCATTACAATATCATGTTTGGACAGATGAAGTTTGCTGTCTGTTATCAATAATCAGCTGCATTGATCGGTTAAATAAATACATTAACACACGTTTAACAGTTTTCTACCAGCATTCCTGTCTTACATCATTTCCTGTCGCAGCTTTTTACCGTCATAAATTTTTATGTTCCTCATTGTTCTCCACTGAAACGACCTGTCGGTGATCGGTTCATTTTGTGCAGAAAACGAGTCAAATGATCATTAAATGCTTCTGTTTGTGAGACGAGTCTGAAGCAGAATGTCTGAGTTAACAGAAAGTAGAAAACCGCCTTCATACCTGTTAATTCTGACTGAGGTTTTCGTTTTAGTCGACTCACACAAAGAAAGTCTGACGATATTGAACTGCAAACACTAGAAAAGCTGCTCTGGTTAAAATAGAAGCGTCCTGTCAATTTTAAAATCCCTTAAAATTTAGTGATTATAGGTCCATATAGGATGAAGTCTGGGTCTGGACTGGGATCTAGTATGTAGTGGATTAAACGAAACCTCCATTCAGGGGATTTTCCTTTAAGGATTTTAGTAATCGAATTACTCAAATAACTCAAGGAATCATTTCAGCCCTACTTTCAAACCTAACTACAAGCCACATTTTTAGTCTGTGCTTGTTCACATTTTGGTAAACTGGAACAGTTAAAAGAATGTCAAATGGAGACTGTGGAAAAGCGGTGAAGGAGCAAGCAGGTTGGAACAGGTGGAGAAAAGTGCCAGGTGTGATAACAGAGTATCAGCAAGAATGAAAGGAAAGGTGGTGAGAGCAGCGATGGTGTCTGGTTTAGAGACAGGAGGCAGAGATGGAGGAAGCAGAGGTTAAGATGATGAGGGTCTCTGTGGGAGTGACCAGGATGGACAGGATCAGGAGTGAGGACATCAGGGGAAGTCAGGAGGGACAATGAATATATCGGTACAAGGATGATGAGTTTTGAACTGCTAGGTTGGAGGCCTCGAGGAAGACCAATACATATTATTATTCTTCATATGTTTATTCTGTAAAAATTGCTGCTGCTGTAACTATGTAAATTCCCCCTGCCGTGGGGAGTAATAAAGGATTATCGTATCTTATGAGGAGGTTTATGGATGCAGTGAAAGAGGACATGAAGTTAGCTGGTGTGAGAGAGGAGGATGAGGAATATTGGGGTTAGATGGAAGCAGATGATTTGCTGTAGCAAACCATGAAGGGGAAAAAAAGAAGAAAACTACGCCCAATTACCAACTAGCAGATTATGCATCATTTATACCAAAGAAAATGCACAAAATGTTATTTTAGAGCAGCACTCTGCAAAGGAGGACAACATTTCACTCTATTTTGAAGAAATCTGCCACCAAACCACAGATCTCATTTGTTTTGCATGTGTGTCACCGCAGCCTCACCGTCTTTCCATATGAGGGTGAACCCCAGCTGGAACATGTGACGGGCGTAGCTGTCTGCATGTCGCGGACCGAGGCAGGACAGGAGCTGTGGCGGCACGTCGGTGACCGAGGAGTGGACGTGGACAGTGGACAGCACCCGGTAGCGCTGGCAGAGCAGGCTGTGGAGCACCAGCAGGGTGAGGGGAGGCTGGGCCGGGTTGGCGTTTATGACGATGTCACGGAGAGCACCGAGGTCCTGTTGAGATCAGAGCGGTAAGTAGTGGATTGAACTAACCATCAAAGCATGCACAAACAGGTAACAATCAGTCCACACCCTTCATCTGCTGCAAGACAAATTCCAATTTGAGCAGGTTGAGCGTGCGAGAGCAGCAACATAGAATGAGAGGCAGTTATGTCGGGTGTGATCAGGAAATCCTAAGCAGAGGCTGCTACCGGAACAAAAGAAAAGCAGTAAAAGTACAGTGTGTCTGCTGCAGCTATTGTCTGTTCACGGTCTCATAAACACTCTTTTCAGTTATAGCAGGGTTTCTCAACATGTGGGGCACGTCCTACTGGGGGGGTACAGAGGCATGACAGGGAGGAAAAGGTCCGTCTAAACCAGGAGTCTTCAACTAAGATTCAAAGAGGTCCAGTCAGAGAAAATGTATTAAAGCAAAGATCCAGAACATCATAATACCAGACCTGCCATCCTTGGCGAAATATTTTGAGTACCACTTATGTCGCGCGGCTTTTTTTGCAGACTACTTTGCTTTGCACGCAGTTACTTCCCCATTCACTATCGATAAAAAAACAACACTAAAATGACATTTATGACTAAAATCATTTTATTTTATTAAACTAAATATGGACATTTTAACCTTTTTTTTCATATAACATGTCCTTCTAAGCCATGTACATTCTGTACTGTATCAGCAACAGCTTTTCAATGGAACAAAAACACTTTCAAAACACACAGCTGTTAACAAACCAAGGTATATTATTTCAATTTTGTTGATGCTTTTTTTAATGCTCTTTTAACTACAGCTTCACTTACAGTCATCACTCCAGAACTTGAACAGAACTTGCTCTCAGCAGTTTTTCCTCATAGGTTGCGGACTAGCTAGCTTAGCTACTTTATTCTATCTCACACATGCACGCGCAAACACGCACGCACGCATATACAGCTCGCGCTCATGTCGATAGGAAAAAAAACTCTCGGTGCTTATTTCCCCGATATGACATCGTATTTTCAACGTGAAAGTAACGTTATTAACAGTACATATTTGCCAAAAGACAGACAGACAGACAGACAGACACACACACCATTTTACCGTTTTAACCGCCAGCTGGCGGTCTCCCTCAATTACAAAGTTATTGTGGGCCGCGAAAGTTTTTTGTTCTCTGACAGAAAGAGTTTGAGAGCCACTGTTTTACAATAACACATGGATAGGGAGGACACCAGTATTCCCATTAGCTGCTCACCTTGCCCAGTAGTGCATCCAGGTCTGTAGTGCCTTTAAAGGTTGTTGAGGATGAGAGGCTGCTGCTGACTGTCAGGTCCAGATCGGCGTCCGGTGTGGTCACCGTCTTAGCCAGGCCCTCCACCGCCGCTTTCAGCTCGTACAGTTTCCTCATGATCTCATCCTGCCGGGCCTCCAGAGCTTTGACTGCCGGGTCCACCTCGCCATTCTGAAGAGATGAAAAGAAACAACGACAAATGGGAAGCTGGCGGCGTGAGAACACACAGGTGGAACAATTTGAGCACAATTCTGCAGCAGTTCTATAACTTTTGGAGGGGGGCTAATGTCTCCGTGTGAAACAGACACTCCCAGTCAAGAAGTTTACTGCTGCTGTGTAGACTCAAGTACAACAGGGACCAAAGAAAAGCATCTCATGAAGAGATTTTAAAGACCAGATGTAAATACATCGTGGTATAAGCCCTTTGCCATCAGACCATTAACAGGTTATACAGTTGATTGAAGTAAAATGAAAAAAAATAGTAGAAATTAGCCTTTCTTCAAATAAATAATTTTTAAAAACTTAAAATTAATCAGTTCTGGCACATTTCCATTTGCCGAGTTTGTCTGAGAAGTGGAGAACAGCCAAAGGAGAAGCCCTTTAAATCTCAGGGCAGATCAAGATTGCTTTCTTTATTAGTGTTGGGTTTTACTGACAAAGTGTTGTACTGCTCCACTGTGAAGCGATGATACACAGTCAAGATTTACAAGTTAGTATCATGAGAAAGAAACCTTAACCTCAACAGAAAGTGAACATTTTAAGGACACAAAAACAACATCTGATGAAGCCAGAGTTATTGTAGAAGCAGGTGGTATAAATTTAACACCAATTTATGTCAAGAAATATGTGGGTTGATCGTGTGCAAGACAGCTAAAAATATTGTAAAACACAAAAATAAAAGAAACAGAAATTAGGAATAGCTTCACTATGCAAATACTAAGAGGTACTAGTGCTAATGTGTCCAACCTCTGGCCACAATTACTGTCAAATTTTAAGAATAAATTGAAAAAATGCTCATTTTCTTGTATGTTCCTAAAGATATTATGTTGTCTACTTTTTTTTGCTTCAAAAATCAACTAAATATGTATTTGGCACAGGGGTTAACCAGGCTGTGCCACATACTCTCTGCTGCAGTGTCCAAAACACTAAAAAATACCAACATCACTGTTTATAAATACTTCACTACAAGTGAAAGTCGTTTACGTCACACATTACTCAAGTAAAAATGGTCAGACAGCAAAATGCACTCAAAATATCACAAGTTAATGCAAACAATGGAGACAGACTGTCATTTATTACCCATTATTGCTGATGTATTAGTGTGCAAGGAGCATTTTAGTAAGAGCTGAACTATATTTATGGATCATTCGTTAAGTTTATGAAGTTGTGTGTGCAAAATCTCAGCTTGTAAAATAACTATTGTTGGGAATACATGAAAAACTGATGTAATGTTGAGGAGCAAAAGAATCATGTTAGCATAAAGGGGCTGATAATGCCATCATAATTAATAATATAAAGGGTGTAAACAAGCTAATGTTAATGATTTCTTGACTTTCTATTGCTTAATACATTTGAAATCTTAATAAAAATGCAGAGACGTGCAGTGATTGTTGCATCAGCCCGATCCTGACAGGTTGAGCTAGTTAGCTTAGCCGGCTAACTAGCTGGCTAAAGGCTAAAGAGCAGCTCGGGCTGAAACCGCGCGGATATAAAATAGATGAAAAGCAAAACAAACGAGAGTTAAGCTACCGGCTAACCGAGTGGAAGTTTAAATAATAAAATAAAATAAATCAAAATAACGGAAATGTGAAATGAGTTACCTGAAGCGCGTGTTCGGGGCTGCCGCTGCTCCCGTGCGACGCGTGGAAACTCGGTAACTTGTACATGCACGTGGGCAAATCAACCTCCATGTCACCGCTGACGGGCTTTACCTGGTACATGGGCATGATTCAGGACAGGTGGAGGCGAACGCGGGGGAACAAAAATAAAAATCCCAGCCGACTGAGGAGTCTCCTGGAGCGGTGCGGCGATGACAGGCAGCAGCAGCAGCGGCGGCTACCGGAGCTAACGATAGCCACGTAACGAAGAACCATGACGTCACTACCGGTGACGGCAAAACGCGAGTTAAATTTTTCTGCGACTGTAAACTTCTGATTTTCTATTTTTGAGAGGAAGAAAAACAGTTAAATTACGCTTTAATATTAGCAGTGAAGATTATAATATTAGTATTAATAACAACAACGACAATAATAATGATAAAAAATAGTAATAATATAATAATATTAATAATTAATTAAAGCTAGAGGCTCCACTTTCTAGCTGTTTTCATTTAGAGGTAAATAAATCACAACAATCTCATTTCTGGCTGAGAAAAACAATAGAGAGTATTAAATGTAAATCAAGTTTTATTTGTTTAACAGTTCTGATGTCTTCAGTTGAACAGCACATTTTACTTTAAAGTGAAAAATTATATTTCATCCAAACAAACTATATGTCATGCCATATTTAGGCAGCGAGAACATAAATACACAATTTGTCCACATGCAACTCTTCAAGTTAAATTACAGAAAGTAGTATTTTGGGCTGAATAAGCATTTTAAGCTATTACTTGTTAGTTACAGTATTATTCGTGTGGAACTTTATTTTGCAGGTTTAAAAGTGTAACTACTTCGACACAGAGTAATATTCTGGGCAAAATAAACATTTACAATCAGTACTTGTTATTTCAAGAGCACTATTTGGGTTGACCAAACCTTCTAAATTGAAAGTACTTATAATTATTAGTATTTTGAGTGGAATAATTCTTAATTAAACCATTGAAATTACAAGTAGTATCTCTGGTGCTGCAGCCTATAATAATAATAATCCATCCATCCATTCTCTATACACCGCTTTATCCTCACTAGGGTCATGGGGGGTGCTGGAGTCTATCCCAGCTGACTCGGGTGAAGGCAGGGGACACCCTGGACAGGTCACCAGTCTGTCACAGGGCTACATATACAGACACACAATCACACTCACATTCACACCTACGGGCAATTTAGAGTAATCAATTAACCTCAGCATATTTTTGGACTGTGGGAGGAAGCCGGAGTACCCGGAGAAAACCCACGCATGCACAGGGAGAACATGCAAACTCCATGCAGAAAGATCCCAGGCCCAGGCCGGGATTTGAACCGGGGATCTTCTTGCTGCAAGGCGAAAGTGCTAACCACTAGCCCACTGTGCAGCACTACAATAATAATAATAATAATTATTATTATTATTGTTTGGGGTTCTTGCCACCACATTTCTTTTCTATGCATGGCCAGTAGAACCCACTAGGGGGCGGTACAGTGTAATTTCTCTTTCTATCACTGGAACTCTAAAGCAGGAGGTCAGAAGTAGAAACTTTCTGGTCAGAAGTCGACAGAAGAGTTAAACTTTTACCCCCCTAATCTGAGGCAGGAACAATGTCAATTTTCTTTCAAAATGTAATTATTCTGAATATGAATATAGTATATACACAAGGAGTCTGCTAAAGTGAACACATTTAGAGAAGAGCTCAATCATAATAGAGTACAAATACAGAAAACGTTCCCACAACATTGACTCCAAGTTCTGATAATGGTAAAAGTAGAATATTTTAATCCAATGTTTAAAAATGCTTTGAGGATATTTCTCATTTCAAATAATGTCCCTTTGAGGGTAAAAGTGGAAAAACGGCTTAATTGCGACATTCAGTAGGTGTTGTCAGATTTTGTTACTTGATTTAAAAAAGTCCTCAAACTATCATTTTAAAAAGGTTTTTAAGATGTTATGCTAAGACAATATCTTACCAAAAATCAAAAATTAGAGAAAAACACCACAAACCCTTTTCTGTGTTTTTGTATTAATCTGATTTAGCTGTTGTCTCTGTGTATAAAACTGTATTTAAAGTCGTTCAAACTAAGTTTACCTGCAGCAGCTAAAGCATGAACATGTTGCAGACACACTGATGCTTCAGTATTAATCATCTAATGACACCATATGTAATAATATACGAAAATAACAGACCAAAACAATAATTTAATACTTCATTTTGATGCTAATACTTATTGGATCAGATTCAACTTTATTGTCACTGCACAAAGTATGAATATTAAGACAGCAAAAGGCAGTTTAGTGTCCAACCAGAAGTGCAGAATCATAAGTAAAGTGCATTATTTACAGTATAGTATACTCTGTGTTACAGTATAGACAGAATTAACATACTTTAGCTTTATCAGATGTGATAGTTGTCCTTAAAATTGAGTATTTTCACATTTTTGTGTTGGCATTTTAACTTAAATTAGGTTTCTGAACTCTTCTGTCACCCTTGTCAGTACTATTAACCATACCTAATCTTATTTTATCATTTCTTTTTTCAATATTAGAGAAAACATCTTGTTTTTTGGGTTTTTATTTCTCCTCTCAGGGCAGCACACAAGTAGCTACATAAATAAAAAACTTAGAGCAGAGCTGCTGCAGTTTTTTTCTCCCGACACGGTAAAGATAAATATATTTAGATAAAAGGATTTACTTCATTTAACATGCTTGCAGTGAGTTGAGTATTAGTGGTACTCCAGTATTTGCTAGAATATAGAATTAATTATTGTATTTTGTTGAATTTTTCAGTATTAATGGCTCTTGTACTAACTGTCAACATGATTATTTAACTAATATGTTAATCTGCAGAATAGCTTGTTATCATGTATATTTGATACCTAAGGAATGATAATTAAAATGACCTTAAATATATTTCTACCATCTACAATGGCTGTTTTGGGAGTTTTTTTTGTTTGTTTGTTTATTGCTCTGTGTCTTATCTGACATTAACATCTCTGTGATCCTTTGTGGGTTAAAAGCTGAACAGGACAAGAGAAATTCAACTCTGACAGCTTAATTTCTCCACCGATCAACCTGTTAAACTCAGTGATGTCCGCTGGCCGGTGTTGTTCAATCACAGGTGAACTCTGTCACCTCTCCAGCCACATCCTTCCCTCTCCTGTCACCGCGGCCGGAGAGGGTCAGTGAAAAATTGCACAAGTGAGTTTTAACAGCTTGTTCAGCCTGAATAATTCACCGTTTGCTGAAGTCTGGCAGCAGAGAGAGAGGGAGGGAGGGAAGCAGGTTGGAGGGTGTTGAGACCAAGCTGGCAGTCGGATCTGATGGCCGGTTAGAGCTGAAACTGAGACGACAGGGGGAGCTGAAACCTGACAGTTGGCTGTAGTACTTTAAGTCATGTAGAACAAGGAAGTGTGCCAGGCTGAGTGGGAAGAGAGGAGGGATGACATGCAGCTGCTTTGTTCCTCAGACTTACTGGGTTTCTGATGAAGAGAAACAACAGAGAGAAGGCAGGAACCCGATTTATAAATTATATGTAGCGCAAAGTGCAGGTGTAGTTTAGAGGCAAAAGTTCAGATGCAGTTTGGACGCAAGAATTTAGACAGGGGAAGGAATTAAACATGTTAGTGGATATGTAAAGATGGTTTTACTGAGAGAAGAGGATGCTACTACTCAGGGCTAATTGGTTTAGTTTTGCAGCTTAAAGACATGATAAGATAAACTTTATTAGTCTGAACATAAATGTGTGCAAAATGTTGCTCAAAATGACACAACATCAGACAAGCAGTGTCTAAAAGAGTATTAAGCAATAAAATATAAGTATGATGCATTACTGAAATAAAATAGGTAAGATAAAATTAGGAAATTAAGAGTCACAGACTTTTGAAAAAGTAGGAAGGATAAGATCAGTTTTATTAGTCTCAAAATAAATTTGTGTGCAAGATATTGCTCAAACTGACACAACAAAAGAAAAGCAGTGCGTAGAAAAGTATCGAACAATAACATATAAGTACGAAACATTACTGACATAAAATAAGTAGCCAAGAAAAGGAGATTAAGAGTCACAGACTTTAAAAAAAGTGAAGGAACACAACACAAAGTAAAACAAATATGATATGATAAACTTTATTAATCCTGAAGGAAACTCTTGTGTCAGACATTGCTAAAAAAAAAGTAAATAAAAATTGATGGAACATAACAGAAACAATGCCTAAAGAATTCAGAATCAATAAGATATAAGTGAATTGAAATAAAAAATAATTTGCTAAAATAAGGCGATTAGGAATCATCGACTTTAAAGTGAAGGAACACAACACAAAATAATACAAATATGATAAGATATGATAAGTGTTTGGGGAAATTTGCAGCTGCAAAGACAAAAGCAGCAAACATTTAAGAAATATCGATAGAAAAATAAAATTAGAGTGAAGCAACACAGCATGAAATATAACAGTTATGATACGATAAGCTTTTTAATCTGCACTTGGAAAATTTGCAGTGGTGCGTCTACAAAGGGGATAATGCAAACATTTTAAGTAGAAACATAAAAGTAAAATGAAGCAACACAACATAAAATATAACAAATACAACATAATAAATACAATAAGACTTTATTAACCCTACAGTGGGGATATTTGCGTTCTTACAGTTGCAAAGCGGACAGTGCAAACATTAAGAAATATCAGTAGAAAAAGAAAATTGAGCCAAAAGCAAACCTATAAGTACGAGTTCATTTGGTCACATTACTGTCAGAGGTAGTCACTGTAGCTGTGGTTGTGATGTTTGTTGATGAAAAGTGTTGCAGCAGATGCGGTAATCCAAGCATGCGTAAGTGTTTTTATTTTTATATGAATGCTGTAAGATGTTTACCAGACACAAACACGCTGCAGTCAGACATGCTGCCTCCGTTATCCAGCTGGCCAGAGTCAGACCGTCCTGGACGACTCTTTGCCATCTTATCTGATTGTGCCTTCTCATTTGGAAAAGTCTGCAAACTACCCGTCTACGCGCTCATGACAGCCATTACTCAGTCTGAGGCTGCGTCAGGGCTTTAAGCAGGGCGCGGCCTCCAGTTCAAATTGCAAACCTGCATTAGTCCAGTTAATAGACGGCTCCGATTATATTTACAAACCCACCAATTAGCAGCTGTATAAACAATGGGATGAAAATAGATTTGTGGAAATCGCCTGCTATGCGTGGCCACTGATACGCTCTGGAACCATCACTCATTAATGAGGAGAAGCTGCACACAGACATCATAAGCAGAGGCTCAGGACTGATGCTTGTTGGGGAACAGAGGCGGCGCTGTCATCCTCTGCATTATGGATAGAGTTCCTGCACAGAGGCCCACAAAGCCCATTCAGTCGTCCTTACACGCCAGTTAAATCTTTCACGATGTTCCTCCCGGTTCAGACTATCAGGTGGCAACATCTCCCAGCAGCCTCCAGAAACACCGGGAAAGAGTCAAAATATGAGCTTTAACTTGAGGTTTAACTTCACTTCAGTTTGTTATCAGCTGAAGATGGGGTGCACATTAAAGTTTCACACAGACTTAATCGGTAAGCTGAGCCGGACACTCCTGTCTTGATATGAGTTTTTGGTGACAATGAAGCGAGGCCATCAATTATTGAAGCGCCATACAGACAGGCAGGCAGGCCGATGTGTGCATCCCAGAGGGTAATCCTGACTGTTAGCAGCCACAGAACGGATAAAGAGACCAAAAAAGATCCTTTATTTTAACTTCTGACAAGCTTGTTTGGTGCCGACATACACCATCGTTCAAACATTTATGGTCATCCAGGCAATTCCATGTTTTCCATGAAAACCCACACTTTTATTCATGTGCTAACATAACTGCACAAGGGTTTTCTAATCATCAATGAGCCTTTAACAGCATTAGCTAACACAATGTAGCATTAGAACACAGGAGTGATGGTTGCTGGAAATGTTCCTCTGTACCCCTATGGAGATATTCCATTAAAAATCAGCCGTTTACAGCTAGAATAGTCATTTACCACATTAACAAGGTCTACACTGGATTTATCATTCATTTAATGTTATCTTCATTGGAAAAAATGCTTTTCTTTCAGAAATAAGGACATTTCTAAGTGACTCCAAACTTTTAAACGATAGTGCATATGAACTGAAGTTCCTATATATTAGTTACAGTTACTCTAACTGAGTTAAAGTTGCTCTAATATGAGTTGAAGTTGCTTTAAAATGAGTTAAAGTTGCTCTGTATTAGTTAAATTATTCTGTTCTATTCTATTCTCTAGATTCCTCCGTATGTGGTAATTCAGATATTGCACAGATTCTTTATTGATATAAGAAATACGACTAAATTAAACCCTGTTACCTCACTGAATACGTTATTATTAATATATATAAATATATTTTAACCCTGAAAACATAATCAGATGATGGATGAAAAAATCTCTAAAATGTATGAATTTCTCTTAAAACAGCCTCTTTTTATGATCTCTGGACTCACATGTTGAATGCTTTCTTTTTTTACTGTGATGCTTAAAATTCCTCTACATTTTTAAAAAATAATTTAATCAGAATTAAGACGACAAATAAACTCATCTGATGCGTCTGTTAGGTCTAAGCAGCTGTTCAAGGTCCTGGCAGGTGGTGGAGCTGCTTTCAGGCCGCCATAGTAGGAGAATATCTTCCATGTTCACCTCCAATAACTGCTGCTGTTTGCCTTTTTTCCTCAGAAACTCATCTCCATCCTCCTCTTCTCCTGCCGCCGCCCTTGAGTCCAGGTAATCTTCTTGTCACTTTAGCTTGTACTTCTGTCCCACACCAGCACATCCAGCAGCCAGTGTCGACCCGCTGCTCACGTTCCCTTCCTGTTTACCACTTCAGCTCCTGAAACTCAGGGGTCACGGCTCCATTGTGTGTCTCCTGGCTTTTGTTACCGACTGGCTTCCCCTCGTAGCCGTAGCCGCCTCCACGCTCAGGTCTTCAGAGATGAAGCTCAGAGCTGATAGCATCAGATATGGATGCAGAAGGTCTAATTAGCTCTGGGCCTCTGTACAAGTCCAGGGTTTGTACAGGTTTATCTGTGAATTAGGGGATGGACAGTTAATCAATTTCAAACTGCAGTTTGAAGCGATGCACTTAGCAAATCACAAAGTCTGCAGCTTAGAATATACATTATGCAGAGCATCTGAACCAGAGTTTAAACTGTTATGTCAGAGCTTTTACAAATTCATGCTGTTCTCCTTCTGCAGAGGAGTCAAGCTCACGTTCGTTCAGGTCCACATTCAGCCCAGTTTGATCTGAAATGAGTCAGACCAGTAAAATCACAGCATGATAACCTATAAATAACCACAACTCCTAATGTTTGCTTTGTTTTAGTGCAACAACAAAAAAAACATTCTGAAAATGTTCACATTTAGGGAATTATCTTTTTACAAAACATCAAAACAACATGAAAGTTCATATGTTTTGTGTCTTTGTAGATAAACTGTGATCTTTAAGTTGTAATGTGTAAATGATAAACTGAGGCTGAATGTTGTTGAAACTGAATTTAAGAAATGTCAGATTTTTTAATGATGTTCTGTAAAAACATAATTCCTTAAATATGAACATTTTCAGAATGTACTTTTTCCACTAAAACAAAGGAAACATTAGGAGTTCTGGTTATTTAGAGGTTATTCTGCTGTGATTTTACTGGTCTGAATCACTTTAAATCAAACTGGGCTGAATGTGAACCTGAACTAAGATGAGTTTGACACCCCTGATTTACCGAGTCTCATTCAGCCGAATTCTCAGACAGATTTTCAACCGTCTCCCATGGAAACTTTAAACAGGACACAGATTTTTCATTCTCTGCACTTACAGGATTCATGGGATTTAAATTAACAACTACCTCACCGTTCACACACCCACTAGCAGCGCCAAAATACAGAGTAGTAGCAGGTTTTTTCCAGAGCTTCCACTCCGGTGCCCGTTCAATTATCCGTATATTACAGGGACAACCCAACCATTACTGCAGACACCTGCTGCTCTGACTGCGGGACAGAACCAGGCATTAGCATGAAGTCATGCTCCCAAACGGAGGAGACGTGGTCATTCCTCACATGAATGTAGACGCTTTTGAGTTTTAGTTCTTCCACTGAGCATGTGGAGGTCCTTGAGAAAATCAGTGCCAAATAAGGAAGTAACGTCAGAAATTTGACATAGAATGAAAGAACTTTAGTCCAACTACTGAGATTTAGTCATTTATGTAGAGGGATCCGTGTGAGGCTCGGACTCTCATTTCCTTACAGAATGTGTTTGCATGGCCGACTGTCTGATCTCACATTTGATTTTTTGCAAATGCGTCGGGTTTTGTGTGTGTTTTGTTTGCTTCGCCTGAACAGCGCCGGGTTTTATTTACAAAGCTGAGGTCAGGTGTCACTCGATCCAACCACGGTGACACTCAGGTGGTCATCAAGGTGACCTCCTCTCTCTGAAACACACACACACACACACACACTGGTACTGTCTACACACTCTGTCACAAACCCTGTTCTCTTACACCTGACACTGTCTGACATCCAATCTGGTTCACCGGTGTGCTGGATAAGTGTAAGTGAAGATTTAAGGACACCTCTGAACTGCAAAGGTGTGTGTGTGTGTGTGTGTGTGTGTGTGTGTGTGTGTGTGTGTGTGTGTGTGTGTGTCTGTGTGTGTGTGTGTGTCTGTGTGTGTGTGTGTGTGTGTGTGTGTGTGTGTGTGTGTGTGTGTGTGTGTGTGTGTGTGTCTGTGTGTGTGTGTGTGTGTGTGTGTCTGTGTGTGTGTGTGTGTGTGTGTGTGTGTGTGTGTGTGTCTGTGTGTCTGTGTCTGTGTGTGTGTCTGTGTGTGTGTCTGTGTGTGTGTGTCTGTGTGTGTGTGTCTGTGTGTGTGTCTGTGTGTGTGTCTGTGTGTGTGTGTGTGTGTGTACAGTATATCCCCATGTCTGAGCTGAGAACGACCTCGAATACAAACTGTCAAAACGAGCCACTAACTTGGGTTTTATTATTTTATTTTCTCAGTAATTTGTGTACATTTATTTGGGCGATACAGCTTTTATGATCTGTCTAAAACATGTAAAACAAACAAACAAAAAAACATGACAAAGATGAGGATGCATGTGAACCAGAATGAGTCTTGCAAAATAATTCAAAGGTTTTAATCTAACTGGTTGGAAAGTGACTAAATGACTGAAGTAGGAGCCCTTAAAGCGTTCAGATAAGGGTGGCAGGGAGACCGGATCCAGTTGTAGAGATGGAGTCCAGATGTTTAGGACAGGACCATGGCCTGGAACTCTGTGGGCAGAAGAAACAGCATTAGGAAGGTTTATATAGATCTACTGGACCTTCCTCTTCTTCTCCAGGGTGGCTCTGCTGATCCAAATTGTGTAATTATGCAGGAAATAGAAATCTTCTCACCGTCTGCTCCAATCCGACCGTCGCTGTCATCATCGGCAGCACACAGGAAGGCTTTGGTCTCCTTGTCTGTCAGAACACGAGCTCCAGGAGAAAACCTCTGGAGGAAAAACCTGGTGGATGCAGAAACAGAGAGACAAAAATTAGAGATAATCTTTAATAACACCTGGACAGATAACACAAACTACAAATGCAGACATCAGGGAGACGGAAATGGAAGATCCTTGGGAATGTACACACATGATTCATGGTGCAAATTATTAGAAATGTAGATTTTTTTTCTTCAAATCAGTAGGTTTATCAAGCAAAAGGTTCCTGTCTATGGTTGTCAGGCCACAGGACAAAACTTCCAGGAAGCAGACAGGCTTTTTTTTGTATTTGTCATCTGTTAAAGTACACATGTGAAGCCTCAAAAGTTGGATAAACTAATGCTGGATGAGTGTCTCCTCGTCTCTACATCCTTTATATTCTAAAAACTGTCTGTAAATCAACTGTTCTCTCCATTTCAGTCTTGTCTTCTTGCCTGTTGGAGCTTCTGACCTTTCCATTTTGGACACATTTTGGACAGGCTGTTTTCTGAACTCACTTGAGCTCTTCCTCCTCGATAAATCCACTGCCATCATTGTCCAGGATCCCGAAAACCTTCTTCACGTCCTGAGCGCTTTTCTTGCTGAGGCCACACACTTGGAAGAATTTCTTTGGACAGAAGGAATCTGCAGCTGGAGGAAGAAATCGCAGTGAGTCTGACAACAAGTAAATGCCAATATTTTGCATGAGTCACGTCTGGAGTTTTGCTGCTCGGCTAGAATTACAGCAGCAGCAGCTATAATAATCTGCAAATCCTCAAACTGTTTAAATTACAGACACAAGATAACATATAACTGAAGAGGTGTTATTAAGTAGGATTTAAGTCACACAATCTTCTTACTCAGGATTTCACATCTTGAAGAAGATAATAGTCATAAATGCTGTTTTAGAAAAATTAGAAGTGGTAAAATGAAGTTACAAGATCAAATCTGGGCTCTTAAGGTCCAGATAATGCTCATAAAATCATTTAACCTTGTACAGCAGCACTATATACATATTAAAGTTTTGCTGTCTTATCACACAGCAGCATCTCCTTTTGTCCTTTGGCTCCACACACACAAACTGTATATATATTTGATATATATTGGTGGAAAACGATACCTGGCAGTCCTTGATAGCACTGTCGATGGCATCAGCAGAAAGGATAGATGAGAGCGACATTTTATTCCTGTAGGAGGAACAGCCATGGTGAATTATTAAAACATGAAGACAGGTGCAGCACAAACCTTCTAAGTTGATGGAGAGCAAACTGCGTCCAAGTGACGGTAAAGTTCAGTTAAAGCAGCACAAAAAGCATGCACATTTTATTAGAAGTCAATGAATTCTTTACAAACCGCCTGCAGCAGATTTAAATGATGATAAACTTTTCCCTTCTTGCTTTGGCTTCTGCTGGTAATTCTCATCTTTTACGCACGCAAATATTCGCCTTGTCCTTCACTTTACACACAGAAACTGCAAAAAATCTTTTAAAACTAATATAAAAGAAGCCTTTTTCCATTTTTAAAAGCCTCCCCGCATCCACGCAGCAACTTACCGTGTTCGTGGGGTTCTCGCCCAGGTCGGTGATCCAGCAGAGAGGTAAGGCTATGTGGTGACTGCTGTCCGTCAAGGTGGATTTATATAGGTCTGATTGCTGTGACAATAGGGATTGCTTGAGTTACCTGTCTGTGGATCAAGTTCTAACTGCCCGCCCCTGATCCAATTTCTCAGCTAACTAATTAACCTTTACTATTTATAACGCCCAGGGGCAGAGAGACCGGAGCATGGGCATCTGTAACGCCCTTGTAAATAGCAAATATAGTTTAAAAAGCGCATTCTTCTCCCCATCCTCCACTCCCCTCCTGCCATCCCAACACCCCTCCTCTCACCTCTACAATTATACATACAGTAAATGCGGGGAGGCTGTAATGTAACTGCAGTCCTCTCTCTCTCATCCTTTTCTCCCTCTCTGGCTGTTTCTGCCCCCCACCCCTCCACCCCTCCATGCAGATATCCTTTTACAGGCAGCAGTCCCCAAACGAGCACATCTGAGCCACATCCCTGTGAAAATATGCCCTTATCCTTACATCTGAGGTCTTTCCATGTCCGTTTTTGTTTTGTTTTTTTTTGCTGTACAGCTCTGCGCAAGGATGTTGTTTCTCCTTGGCAGCAACAAAACAGCATTAGCTGAAGATTATTTGGTGATTTCAGAGGTCAACCATGAAAACCCGCCACATCTGCCCCAGTTCACGAGTCCAGTGATCTCCAGTTAAACCTGCTGTGACCCAAAGCTTACAGCTGAATGTCAGGGACGCCGGTGCTCTGTAACTTCTGACAGTCTGACGCTGACACTGAATCCTTCGTCAACTGTGCTGATTAAGAGGCCCGAGGTCACCTCTGCTGATGGTGATGATGATGATGCATAACGTGCGGCGTCCCAGGTATTCCCATGCATCCTTAAAACCGAGCAGTCAGAAGTCATGAGAGTCACACGGAGCTTTTATTCCGTTTGTGACTTTGCTTCGTCTCGTTTTTATGGATTTTTTTGCCTCCCTAATTGCAAAACGACCACTTCAGTTTGTCCTTTTTTTCTGAGGGCATTTGTGGCCTCCAGCGGTCTGACACACAAACACAATGCAGGGGTCATTAAGCACATTTCTGGGAGAGTGGGTCACTGCAGCAGGACGCAGGAGAAGAAGGTATTTCCTCTATTCGATGAAGGACGCAGGAATTCAGACACACAAGATGTTATTTCTGGAGCATTTATTACTTAACTAGTTAGTCTAAACGCATAAAGTGAGTCCCACCGAGATTTGAACTCGGATCGCTGGATTCAGAGTCCAGAGTGCTAACCATTACACCATGAACCACCCTGTAAGTAGCACCTTCCTAGCAGTGCCTCCAAAATAGGTGCAACCCGACCCCTGGGGATATTCTTAATGATCGCCAAAGGGGGCACAATAGCCCCGGGCCACCTTTCTCATATTAAAAGTCAACCACTTAACGTGCGTGCATGTGTACTTGATGCACGAGCGAATCTTGGCACAGCTCCGCCGTCAGCTGGCGAACAGCAGCAGGTAATGTGGCCCCGGTGCCGTGTCGTGACATGTGCGTAAAGATCGTCTTAAACGTTATTAAAGGTCCGAGGAGAGAAAAAGCACTGTAATATAGACTCTGTGTTAAGAATCCCTCCCAGTTTGAAGTAGAAATATTCGAAA